>NW_010972775.1:13082538-13142907 GCF_000737465.1 Haliaeetus leucocephalus
CGAACCGGCGCGGAAGGTACCGCCGGCCGCCGCGGCAGCCGCGCCCGCACCGCGCCTGAACCCCGGGGCAGCGGGCGCTGGAGGCCGTCCCGGGGCTCTGCGGCCTCCCGCCGGCTCCCCTGTCAAGGCATTCACAGACAAAATCCAATTCTGTTTGAAAACGAACGGAAGAACTCACCAGCCTCGGAAAGCTCCCCAGCCGCGCGCCTCCGGCAGCCCGTAGGATGTGCGAGTTTTAACTGGAAATGCCCATTTGCCCTCGCTCTGCCGAAAAAATAGGATCCCAGGGTAAACCGCCGGTCTAGAAAAGCAAGGTCTTTCCTCATGGAAAAACCAGTGTACTTAAAGGTCCGTGTGGTATTTTGTGGTCCCACAGCCTGGGGTGTTTTGCAACTTTACTGCACAAATATTTGCTCTGTGTTTTTAAGGCTTTGCTACATCTGTTCCTTCCTCATTTTCCTCCTTCTGGCCCGTAACTTAATTTTTTGTTGCTCATTGCTAGAGAAATGCCGAATAACACATGGTGACTTACTTGATTCATTGCCAATATTTATTTCAAATTGGTAGACCGCAGTGAAAAGTCACTGCGATATTAACAGCTGTAACGGTATGAAGAAATTCATCACTGGGAAAACAGACTAGCAGAAGATTCAAACCGTAAAATAAATCAACAAGCTAGTACTGCTCATCCTGACTCAGAAAGTATGTGTGTAGATATTCTGAAATATTTGATCGTACAAGTTTTTTGCAATAATTTTAAGTCAAGTTTCACTAAGGCTGAAATTGTCATAATGTTATTTGTTTGTACACAATTTGTTTTCTTGGCCCGCAGAGTGGTACTATGTATAAAATCACGTACCAAATATTTTTAGCTTATGCATCTGGACTTTACCTACCTTCCCCCTCCTGTTTTTTCCCATACACAAGCACAAAAATGAAGACTGAGAAGGAGAGTCTGTCTTAAAGAGAACTAAATACGATTGACGCACTTAGAGCTTATAGACCAATTTCAAACTGATTTTCTTAACTTGCGTTTTCTTGGGGAAGGAGACAAATTTGCTTTGTACTGAAGATTTTTGTGCTTTCCTCTACTATGACTTTACACGCACTAACATTATAGCCCCATCTTCAGAGAAATGGTCTTTTCTGCCGAGCCCACCTGCGTTGATTACTGACCCCCCCCACCCCGCAAGCGATCCTGCTTTATAGGGCCAGAGAGACCTTTGGTAGCACTTCCAAAACTGGAAATTAAACCTAGATCCATCATAGGCGCTCCACACTGCTATTCCTATTCCATGGGACTGATGTGTTTTATTTGCGAATATGTAGTTCCCTGAGTAGATAATTTATTGCTGAGATTAGACTAAATGTCCCTAATGATCCTTTTTGGCCTTGAAATCTCTCTGTTTGTGACTTTCACCTCTTGTTGGCCTTTAAGTTTTCCATCATTTTTATTTATTTTTGCAGATACCAGTACGAAAACTGATTTTAGTCGGACAAATCTAGACTCCTGGATATGTTGTTTATCTAGCTATTTCCATATTTTCTTTTTTTTAGATGATCATGTGTGAAAAGACAGGCACATAAATTCTGCAAAACTATAAAATGGGTACTATGACAGACTATGAAATGGACTTTAAAAACAGCCTTTTAAAGTATTCAAAGTTACTTTAAGAGTATGTGCATTTGAGGATAGCTAGTAAGAAAAGCTGAAGAAGCAAAATTCTGTCTCTTTCTCTGTCTTTTAAATTTTTTTTCTTTTTAATACTGTTACAGTTCCTGGGTAATTGTTGCAGTTGGATTGCTGGTTCTGGTTTTTATTGCTCTGTTGGCTCGTGTTCTTGTCAAAAGAAAACCACCAAAAGACCCGCTGTTTTATGGTATGTCTTGGTAACAATGAAGCTAAATTCAGAAAGTGTTAATTTATGTAAATGATAATATGCGACAGTTATTTCAGTTTGAACATTTAAGGCAGGGCTTCAGAACCCAGTCTGGTGAGGTGCTAAGGAGCCAAGAAAGAAAGAAAGACTGGAGAAAAAAGAGGAGAAATAATGCTTCTTTTGAACCTTTTTATTCTTCTCAAATAGGAGATCTGGCTTAGGGACAACCCAGACCTCCTATTTGAAAAGAATAACACTCGAGTTGGGCTGTGAAAGTGTTTAAAATACTGTCATACCTGCTCTGTTAAGATCGTCCTTGTAGCAGTACTTAGGCACCACAGTAGATCTCTTATGGCTGTCTCATCCTGAGTGGACTCATTTGGGATTTTTGGATCTTCTGGATCAATGGCCTCTATGGCTTGGTTCTTCCTATGACTGAATTCCTTAATTCTGCCATTTTTATTAGGCTTCTGTGTTAACTCATCTTTGTGATACATAAGGAAGTTCAAAGCACTCCCAACTCCTGGCTCAGGCTGTCTGCAGACTTGGGCAAACATTTCTATATTGATACTTTGCCATAAAAGCATAAAGATCTAGATTACCTTTTAAAAGGAAACCTTAGATCTAGATTACTTTACAGCAAAAATCTGGAAGAAAAAACACTGCTGGTTTTTTAAATTTTACAAGATGGGCCCATAGGCAAAGCAGCGTATGGACCACATGTATCTACCCTCTGTCTTCCTCCTCATGACAACTCGTAGGCATCTGTCCCCAGTGTTCTGCGCGAAGCCAGGAACTCTCAGTTCACACTGAAGTCAAAGGAAATAAATAACATAAACCTACTGCAAATAAATTTCCTGTCTCAAAGGAGTGACTCGCTAACTTGCCAGACAGATCTCCTATGGACTGCTGTGGCTAATGCAGTTTGCCTTGCTCACCTCCAAAAATGGCAAGTCATGTTTCACTCTCCACCTCGCTTTTGTTGTCCTTTCTCCTTTCCAAGAGATGAGTACAGTCAAGGTTGTCTACTTTGTGTGACCAAGAGTTTTGAATGGCTACATAGTCCTTTCTGCAGACAGTGACTTCCCACGGAGGCTGTGCCTACAGTTCTGCAGGATTTCACATTCCTAAGAAAAGCTTCCTAAGAACTCTTGACTAACCACTAATTAAAAAATACTAAGCTATGTAGGAAAGTCATATTGTATGTTAACTATCTGTGACCTCCAAGCAGATGCATCTAGTCCAATAGATCTCTGCCTGACTGAATTTATCGGACTGTGAAGCAACTGCATGATTCCAAATCTTTGTTAATTTATTAAATTTTTTCCCCTTTGTCTTATTACAGTTTATGCTGTATTTGCCTTTACCAGTGTAGTGAATCTAATAATTGGACTGGAGCAGGATGGAATTATTGATGGATTCATGACTCATTACTTGAGAGAGGTAAACAATTGTTTGCCTTACAAATGTAAATAAAATCTTTACTATAAATAACTCGGTATGGTATTTGTCACAGAAAAATAGCCACTTACATATTCAAAAGGGTTTTCTCAAATTTGGTCATTGACCTGTTTCATTATTGTTATGGACAAAACCTTCACTGACTTGAAATCACTGACTCATTTGGGAAAAATAGCATACCTTTCAAGCTCCAATGGTATTTCACTTAGTTTAAATAATACTGTTCTGTATTAACTTCTGTGGGAATTGAATAGACTGTACATGTTTGCAGAAAGCCATAGATAGCACTCAGGAGTGGATGAGTACTGCAGTACCTAAATGTGTTACCAAGAAGGAAACAAAATTGCTCCTTTATTTTTGCCTAATCACTTTACTAAAAGGAACTAGAGTTAAAAAATGATGATGCCAGATACATAGTCAGCAGAATCTGTTGGCTGCTGAACATCAACATCCACCAAAAATAGCTCAGTAAGAGCTTGATATGAAAGTCACTGAAGTCATTGAAAAGATTCCATGAACTTTAGCATGAAATGAGTTGGACCTTACAGGGTTATACGTTGTCATCGATATATTCAATACTGTTTTAGATCTCTAGGTTGCTAAATATATCTTTATTTTTTAGCTTTTATCACTAAAATATGCAAAAGTAATATTTCCATAATGTAAGTAGAACAATGCTGACAGTCATACATAGGAGTTTTCCCTTCCATCTTACACCCTATTTTGCAACTATAGAACTGATTTAATTATGCCTAATTCTACCTAAATCAGGTTTGTGCCTGGCAACCTGTATCATTAGTCAAAAACTGTACCTCTGGATTGAAAGAACATCAGTTAGTTTTCTGAAATTATTTCCTGTTGGTTTTTATTAATTATTTGTTCTTCTTCCTCTAATCAGTGTATCTTTTTTAAAATAAATGTTCCCTAGGGTGAACCATATCTCAACACTGCATATGGCCATGTGATCTGCTATTGGGATGGCTCTGTTCATTATCTGATGTATCTGTTGATGGTGGCAGCTATTGCATGGGAGTAAGTAATTTTGATTTGTGTACTGTTTACTTTGCTTGCATTCTCATATAACCTACAAAGGGCTTTCTTTTCTATGCAGTATTTAGATTTTTCTTTCAGGACCGTTTCATGTCTTAGGCCAAAGCAACGCTTTTAAAATTTCATTACTTTCGGGAATTGTACCCTCACCAAATTACTCTTAGCTGAATAAGCCCAACGAATACATTGAGTTGTAGTCTGTCTTCACTCTGCAGCAGAGAGCATAGCCCATCTGCATGCTTTGTGTTAGTTAAAAGGAAAGCTTAAAGATGATGCATGTTAAAACCATGTGCGAAAACATTTTTTTTCCTAAATAACATATTTATGGTAGGAATAATGTATTGCTTAGCATGATGATGATGATCTCTCATCCATGGTAGAGAGTACCATGCAGTTTAAGAGAAAATGGTTATTTCTAGAGATTCTTATGTTTCTTGCTGTTGAATAAAGAGTTTGAGAAAATACGTATTTAAATTTAAATTACCAGTGGATACATTTAAATGTATCCACTGGTAATAAAAGCATTAACAGAATGAAATGAATTATTAATTCTTTTATAGTTTTGTACAACCTGTGATGTGCAAAATCATGCAGCCTTCAAATGAGTGAAACGTAACAGCAAATAACTAAATATGCAAAAATCCTGTACTGGTCATGTGATAACCTTCTCACACGTGAATGTAGGATTTCTCCATATTCCCCTCTCAGAGGCAAGAATCCACTGTTGACTCGTGGTACAGATTTTAAAACCTTTACTTACTAAGATACAACCATGGCAATTAGTATAATATTTTAGGGTGATTTGAGGTAGGGCATTTTTAGGAACGGTGCAATAATTATGTCTTGTTTTCTTTTTTACACAGACAAAGCTATAGAACCATTGGCCTCTACTGGCTAGGTTCCATTATCATGAGCATCATTGTCTTTATGCCTGGAAACATTGTGGGTAAGGACATAATTTTATGACTAACTTTTTCCTGTGAAACATTTTCTAAATTCAGCATTAGGCTATCTATATATTACTGCAGTATTGGTTCATTCTGTAATAATATGAAAGAGGAATTTTAGGAATATCAGTAAAGTGATGCAAGATATTTTGAAATTTAAATATGAGGAAGGGAAGATGGAGACCAGAAAAAAAAACCCTTTCAATTTACATTGCTTTCAAGGAAAAAAAAAAGTATTGTATTTTGTGACACCCATAAGGCTTTCATCCAAACTAAGTTTAATTTAAGCACTGAGACAATAACTGTCTCTTAGTATCATAAAAATATAAATCTTATTTTGCATAAAATTTCCAATTTACTTAATATTTCAAGCAGCTTACAAGAGGCATCCAAATCACCTTTAGAATTGAAATCTGGAAGTGATTCTATTTTCAAAATAAATTTAACATTCCTAGATTTCTAACATAAATCAGTGCATAGCTGTGCTGCTAGAGGTTGAGAATTGTAATAAAAAAATTTACATCATTATTACTGTCAGGTGGTGCTTTAAGAGTGCCACCCCCCTCAATTAAAGATTTCCTTTTTAGCAAAGCTTAAATTGATGCAAAGTTGACAAGTGTTCAACTGAGAAAAATGTTGATGTGTCCAAATCCTGTAGTCAGCTTTAGAAAAGCTCACGATGGCCCTGCTTTTTGTGACAGAGGAAGAATATTCATGGTGCAGCCTGGGGCCAGTCCAGTTCCCTCCGTTGTAGATACACAGGCACCACAGAGAAAACAGTCAGCAGATTTAATGCTACAATATCTTTTCCTCTTTCCTTTAGAGAAGGCTGAGAAGCTTGTTCTCAAGAGCATGCCTTCTGCCTTTCTTTCTGACATAGGGAGTAGCTAGTGTAAAGGACATGGATTTTCCAGATTTACCTGCGCTGAGGATAGCTCTCTGAATTTATGTTTTGTCCTTAAATATTAGTACAGGCCTGTAGGAAAAATCAGGACTTTGGAAAACAAATGCAGTATCAGATCTTCAAAAATGGATGCATTCCTTTTTTCCATTTTTAAAAGAATGATGTCTATATTTGAAACAGGTTCCATTAAGAGATTTCAAAGCTGTCCCATCCTATAGGATTACCTAGTGCAGAGTGACAGGAGTGGTTTCCTGCCCCCTCAAAATGTCCCCCCTTAATTTCTGAAATGGCTTCCTGTCTGATGGCTCTCTGTCACCCGTGACTCTACCACTGTTGAGCACATGATTTTCAAGAAGATTTGTGTGTTGCTTTAAGAGCTATTTCTAATATTTTATGTTTACGTTACCATAGCTGCTTCAGGTTTGTTATTACATAGGACATTTTTTAACTCTTCTGCAACACAGCTTACAAATTCTCATACATCCTATGATTATTTTTTTAACAGGCAAATATGGAACAAAAGTGTGTCCTGCTTTTTTCCTAAGTGTACCATATATTTGCCTTCCCATATGGGCTGGGTTCCGAATTTATAACCAACCTTCGGTGACTCACGACACTCCAGTCAAGGTAATATTATTGTATTTAAGTGTTGGCTACTGTTAGGAAAAATGAAATATGCTTGGCTGTTTCTACTGAGTTTTATAGGTCCCTTGGTGAGCATGGAATGTACTGTAACTGTTCACTGTTATGACAATTCCTGCCAGGCTGCGTAGACACTGTAAAAATATCTATACCGTGGGACCATTTAATTATGGTGGGCTAAAGAAAAAGCAAAAGAATCTCATGTTTAGAGTAAAGAACCCATTTCTAGGTGTAATTGTGTTACTAACCCCTATCTGTTCAGTTTCTGTTTCAATTTCTTAGCTGATGAAAATATTGACATATACCAGCTTCATAAAGCACCACAAAATCCTGATAGAAGCTCTGCAGGAAAGTATTCTTCTGCAGACAACTTACAGATTTCATGTAATTTAATAATTTTTTGTATGTGCATTCTGCAATATTAGATTTTACAAGTAAGACACTGTACATTAATTGATATGAAAATTATTTACACACTTCTTATTAAAAATATCCATAAAATTAATGTTTGCTTAAAACTCCTTAGACCTTTGCCTTTGAATTGAATAGTTGGGCTATAATAAGTTTAACTGAGCAATCAAAAAATGCAATAAGAGTTTATGGTCTGTTTTATAAAAAAAAAAAAAAAATCCCTGCAGTACAAAGCACAGAACAGATCTTTAACTCTTTGTTGCTATAAGCAAGCCAGTTTATTGCCACAGCACACCATATCAGTTTTAAGTAATATAATCAATTAATATTTTTGCATCACAAGAGCTCCTGAGTCTCAGTCAGGTTCATTCTGTAACTGAAAACATAGACACAGATGAAGGAGTTAGTTCCTATTCCACAGCTAATAGGCAGTCAGTGTGCAAGTGGCATAGCCTAGGGCATAGAATAACAGCAGATGATGCACTGACAGATTTTCCCAGAAATGTATGAAAGGTAACATTCAGCCATCCATCCATGATTCTTCAGTAGGAAGAGAGGTATAGATAGATATGAATATCTCCTGAAGTTTGAAGAACTGCTACAGAATCACCACCTTTAGGGCAAGTCCCTATGAAAGGCAAATTGGGAGAGAGACTTCAGGTGCCAAACCCTCTTCTACCCTCCTGCATAGGCTTGCAAGAAACTACGTCCCATCCATCCCAAAGCAATTTGAGATGACTTACTTAAAGGTGTCACTAGTTCTGGCCAGAAACACATTCTTTAGAGTCATCAGGGTAGAGAAGTGTAGCTAAAGGTAGTGATGGCGAATTTTGCCATATATATTAGTGAGAACGTCCTTTCCACGGAGGATGGATGAAGGTTTCAGTTCTTTTTCCTAGTACTGAGAACACCACAGAAATTGCTATTATAGAAAATACATGATGGACTGCTTATTTGCTGAAATATAGCTTATCAGCTCCTAAGCTTATCAGGAGCTAAATTGCTTACCTAGGTTTGATATTCTACTTCAGTATATATTGCAGAGAAACTTAGTTTTTTAAATTCTGTTTCAAAAAGAGAGTGCATAAAAAGCTGGTGATCTGAAAATTTAACATTGCACTTCTTAGTGAATCCTTTCTTGTAAACCTACACTTCCTTGCTCAGAAGGTGATAGAAGAAGCTTTGATTCCTTTCCCTGGGGCCTCCTACCCTTCCTATGTCATTTTGATTTTTAGAAGTTGTATTTATTTTTATGCTCCATATCCAAGCATAAATACTGTTCAATAACTGTGTACCTTGAAATGCCTTTAAATCTTAACATGACTACTCATCAATTTTTCTTATTTTTTATACAACTTTCTCAGTCCCAAATTAAGTATTGTTTCCAGGAAATAACTGTGTGTAATGCTACTAGTCAGTTAACTAATCATTGTAAGTCCTGAAAATAGTTAGTTCTCTTTCAATAGATCATTTGCAATTAGCTATAAAATTGAACTTTTTTTAGCTATCATTCAGAGTTGGTATTAAAAGATTTAGGAAGAAAATTTAATAATGCTTTTAAACATGATAGTGCAAGTATATAGAAAAATACTTACATGAAAGGAACAGAAGCAAGGCATATTCTGTTGGCCAAGGTATTAATTGCTATAATATTATAAACCAGTTAGTTAAAAAATAAATAAATCACTGTGGGGACAGAGAAGAGGTAATCAAGTTTTGGGTGTTTTCTAACAGAGGTGGGTGCATGCGAGAGGAGTGGAGTTATGCCCTCATTTAGAATCAAACCAAGCTGTGCTGCAGTATTTACAAAGCCCAGCAGTTTATCTACAAGTATATCAGCTCAGAAAAGTTTAATGTAATTTAAAATTCATTAACAGAATTTATACACATAAATTCAGATTTGCACATGAATTCTGAAGGGACTGACTTCTATGGACAGCACACAAGACTACTCTGATTCCTTAAAACTGATCATGTAAGGAGCCTCTCAGAAGTTATGGAAAATAGCTTTTTCCTGGAAGTAAGAGAAATTGCAAAGCATGCCTACACACTTCCCTGCTACACAAAAGAAACAGCAGGGTTGGCGAGATCTGTGCAGAGTTCAATGTTGTTTGCAATAAATGGGAAACCTGTGGCGGGTCATCTCTACTCAGCCAGTGTATTTAACATGTAATTCATTTTAGCATGTATTGATGCAACTTTGCTGTATAAAAGAAAGGTAAGGCAAAATTAGTATGTAGCTGAAGTCTGTCAGCAAAGTGCATACTGTCTTTCAAATTCTTGCTTCTGCTTTTTTTTAAGGTTTGTGTTTTCACTTTGTTTGCATAAATGTATGCATAGAGAAAAAAAGGTGTGAGTTTTCTGTACCATGGCAATTTCACAAACTCATACTGTACTAAAAGTCGTTTCCACTAATATTGGCTTTGTCTCCAGAACCTCTAAGTACAAAGTTCTATTGTGGCTTTGTGATCACAGTAAATATGCACATTAATTTAATATACATTTTGAAATGAGGAGTGATACATATATATAAGCTTCATATTTAGACAAAAGTGGAAAGAAAATATATCAACCCTCAAACTTTCCATTATCCTTAGGTAGTCTACATCTGAAAATGACTTGCAACTCAGCAGCCATGGGAGGCCTTTGTCTTTCGTAGGAATAAATATTAGAATATAGATATTCTTTGCAGGTAATATTATAAACATTCCTACACTAGTACTTTAAATACTGTGAAGTAACACCATACTGCCAAAACAGACCTGTTATTTGTGTTTAAAAACAAAGGTGTAACTTTTTTTTTTCCTGAAAAAGATCCTTTAAAAGAAAAAAAAATAGTTTTATGAAAGGGACAGCCTATCTGTTTCAAATAGCCTTATTTTTGTTAACCTACAATTCAGATCTTGCAGTTCTTACTCAGGAATTGTGCTTGCAAGATCAGTTCTCCAGTTTCAATAACTTTATTGTGACTATCTTGATCCTGACTGCTTTTAACTGTGCTTCTACATCCTAATTATTGTTTTGTGCTTTGGAGACAATTCCACAAGTGTATAACAGGAAGGAAATCAGGTTTTTCTTTTGCTGTCTGCATGCCAACACATGGCTAATAAAAAGGAAGAGGAAATGAGTAACACATATAAATGGGGAAGTTTTCCCTCTGAACTACATAAAGATACTCTGATTTGCTTATAATTTTGCCTGTGACTACACAGTGCTGAAAGTGTACCTTGAATTATTTCCATGGGTCTTGTAAGTTTTACCATGTAGGCGAAGAGATGACTTTGGTTCCTCCAAGCCATCTTTCATGTTGGGTATCTATATAGCCTTTTCTACTGTAGAGTGTGAACCCCTCACATCTGCGCATGTGGTGCAGCAGGGGGATTCCTGTTCTGAGGCTGAGGAAAGGAGGTACAGAACAAATCAGATCCAGATGCCGAGAAGCGCTTCAGTGCCCGTCAGAGGAATCCATAGCATAAAGTAATAAAAGAATGAAAGGAGGATTTTCCACATGCTCCATACGTGCACACACGCATTTCTCTATTTCTGAAGTACATATTAAGATACATTATATGCTCACTGAACTGAGCAGAGAACTCAACTGGCCACAGAAAGGCTTTTATTTTATGCCACTGATATTCCATTAATTTCAATAGTGTCACAGGCTGCTGAAAACCAGCATTCACTGTCAATAATGAGATGGACCCTCATTTTGCTGTCCCTCCAAACAGTCCTTTTACAAAATGTATTAGATTCAACTTCGAATGTTTGAGACAAACCTACATTTCCAAAGCTTTTCTACCTAGGGACATTCAGGAAAATTAATTCATTCCAATTAACAAAAGACACAACTTTGAAGAAATTAGTTATGCTGCTTTAAAGCCTTATGTGATTGCAGAGTTAAAGTAGTGTTCATTTGATTTAGGTTGCTTTGAAAGTAAACTAATCTGTATTGAAATGGCTTTAATTGGATTTATCCATTTCTAGAGTTTATTCGGATTAATTTTCCTCACTGCATCCTATAAAGTCTGAAGTCACCTTTTTAGATGTGGAAATCTTTCTGTCTCTGAAACCAGTGGATAAATAGGGTAATGTAACTGAGAACTAACTGCATCTATCATAATGTTTCAACACTTCACCCTTCTTGCAGTGACTGATCTGGAGTTAAATATATGTCATGTGGAACCTGGATGTACTCACTAAACATGTTCTGTGTTGCAGGTGGTTCAAGAAATCCAGAAGAAAGGACTCTTAAGACGACCAATAGATTTAATGTTAGCTGCATACCTCATTCTAGCAACGGGGTTTTGCATATTTAGGGGCATGGTAAGTTGAAGATATTTTAATATTCTGGCCTCTAATTTTCAGTCAAACTTTTAAATTTGAAATCGTGTCTGTGTGAAAAAGTATGTACATTTTGGTTAAGGGAAATCTTGTGACTTTCAGAGTTGAAATAGGCCTTAGATATAAAAAGGACAAATTGATTATTTATGATAATTAGTGGTGCTTTGCTTCTCCATTTTGCTTTGTGTAAAGTATGTTTTTCAAAAGGAGGTGCAGAATCACAAGAGTAAATAGCATCCCAAGTGCAGATTAAAACTCTTTTCATTGGTCTGGTGTTACATTTATGGCCAAGAACATGGAGACAAACCAACTAAATTAAATCTGTATTCATGTTTTTCTAAACAGAGATGCATAGTTAAAATTATATAGGAAACCAAGTTAATTTACACTGCATGAGATAGAGGAGAACATTTCCACCTGCAAGAAAAAATTATCCACATTACCTGAACAACACATGTTGTTTCTACTTACCAAGAGCTAATTTTTTAAAAATGTTTGCTTTTTAAGCATAGCTGACTGAATTAAAATTTCGCAGGGAATGAATCAGTACTGAAAATGCTTGAAGTAGATAAATCCAGTAGTAGGTAAATCTAGTCCTGTCAGGTCTAAAGCATTTTCTGTCTTAAGCAGAAGGGAAGTTGTATATCATTCAGTGAACAGAGCTCAATTGTTTAGGTGTCTTAGACAAATGCCTGCTTGCTTGATTTGTAGATCTGATTCTGTCTAGAATAATTCAAGAGGGGACAATAAGTACCCAAGCAACATTTTATTTACGTAGCACAGATTGTTCTTTTGTAGTTCTGTTGCTCACATTACTCTGTCATCTTCTGCTGTTTCTCTGAAAACTTGCCTCTCAAAAATATTTTTTTTCTTCTAACTTGTCACAGACTGCTTTATTTCTTATAGATCATGCTATTTCAGAGCACCACTGATGCAGGTTAATCAGCTGTTTTACCTGTAATTTCACTGTGGGAAATGTTAATCTCATGCTCTAACATCTAACTTGGTTCTGCAATTCCACTTCTTTATTTCTCAGAGGAATTTTTTTGTTGATTTTGAGAGTGTGGTCATTTCCTTACATATTTCCTTTACCAAACAGGAACTGCTTACTGGCCTTACTTACACATACAGAGATCAATTGAACATCTCTGTGTAAGCTGCAGTAACCATGATTTTGTGAAAAAGGTAATAAAACGTAATCCATTATAGTCTACTTGGACCTGCTTCTTGGATGCTCATGTTGGAAAAGAACAGGGAAGAATATCCACTGTTTGTAAATCTTTGCATTTCTTCTTGAAGTCACACAAAAAAATACACATGAAATTAAGTTGTGCAAAACTTACTGTTCAGTCCTGTAACTTAGGCATTAACGATGCCTTGCCATAAAACACTTATAGTGACAGCTGTTGACACAGATTGCTAACTCATTTTAGAATAGTATTTTTTGTAGTAGTTTTAAGGGCTACTATGAAGAGGAACTACTTTTGCAACTGGGTCTCTCTTCATGTTTATTGAGAATTTTGTTCTTTCTATAGGAATGTAACATCCAATAATCTCTCTCTTGCTACTCTCTTAAAAAATATTATTATTATTTTGAGTAAGACCTGTCTCTCTGCATTGCTCTCCACTGCTACCTTGCCACAATGCAACTCTTTTGTTGGACTACATTCATAGCTTACTATCCTAAAATTGGGTGCTTAGCCTGAAGTTTCCACTGTTTGAGCAATTTTCTATTGGAAAGTTCATTTGCTGGGATCAAAGTCTGTTTATCAGAGCAAATCAATAGCAATTATACTTTTAGTACAGCATAGCCAACTGACTGAATTCTTTTCCAGTCAAAATCTTTAAAACAGGCTGTCAGCATTTCCTCACAAACTTTCTGAGCAGGAGCTGAGAGGAGGCTGCATTTCAGCTTTTTAACCGGTGATCAAATGGATCACTGTTGCAATAGACTTTGAGCAAGCCTCCAGGGTAGCAGTGCTGCAGACCACTAGTGAATCTTTAGGCTGGTAACAGGTGTCAGGTTAGCTCGTTTTAGAACAAATTCTTTGTTCACAGGAAGTTTTAAAAATTCTTCTTAGATTGCTCTGGATTGCCCTGCTGAACTCTGCCGGCTATATATTCAACTTCATGAGCCTTATATAAAAGATCCTGCTGCCTATCCTAAGCTTCAGGTAAAGCACTGACTGTGGAGCATAGAGTGTTAAGAAGTGATCTGTTGACTGGCACAAAGATGAAGCCATGGGTTTCACAGATGGCAAGATCAATAAGGGAAGTATTTGTTCATGGCAAGTTAAACGGTATTTCATATTTTCTACTACAGCCGTTACAGGGTACCAAATCTTCACTGTGATAAACTTAACTTAGATTCAAATCAGTTACCTAGAGTTACACATCCTAATTACTCAGGCTTCTTTTAATACAGTCCATGAAACAGATCTGCATGCTTTTTATGATCATTCCCCTTCCTTAGAAGGGCAAAGCAGACTTTCAGTCTGGAATAATGGAGCAAAAAGGGGTGTAGTAGTAGGACTAGGTTCCTTAAGCTCATGTTACGCTTCTGTGACTAGTGACACACTCCTTGAAATGTGACACTTTTTACAAACCCTATTTACACAAGCATTGCAGAGGAGGGAATGTTGTGCTTTAGTTTTGTATTATTTGCAAGGTTGCCATTCTTTTGCAACCTTGGCTGCTGGATGGGGTCAGGGCCTGAAGCAGTAAGAGGATTCACAGGTGAGGCAATGAGCAGAAAACAAGTATCTCTGCCGGACCTATTCTTTCTGGGAAAGGGGTGGCTTGGGTGTCTCTCATACCTCCCAGCTGAAAGTGCAATGGAGCTTGAGAGATGGACACCCATGTTGTGTTGGACACCAAATTAGGTCAAGCCATGCTTATTGGCATGGTCTCAAGATGGCAAGGGGTAGGAAAACATGTCCTGGGATGAAGTGGATTTGGAGGGGGCAAAGAAACAACAGCCATCAATATTAGTGGAGGCCTTAGGGTAGCTGGATTCAGTCAACAGCATCTAGGTATGAAACTCTTTTCTCAAAGAAGTTATAGCTGCAAAAAGGCCCGGGGAATCATTGCTGCCAGGAGTGTAGTTTTGAATAGTCTCAACTCCTCAGTCAGCAGCTGGCTAATTTTGAAATGCATCTCCCTCACACTGCAAAGCAACTAATATTTCTGTTTAAAATGCAGATGCTGGCATACATGTTCTACTCTGTGCCATACTATGTGATTGCTCTGTATGGCCTACTGGTGCCTGGTTGCTCCTGGATGCCTGATATAACCCTTATACATGCTGGAGGACTAGCTCAGGTATTTCTTTGTAAATGTTCGCTCTTGAATTACAAGTTCATAAGTAGAGACCTATGGAATAAATAAGGGGCCCAGGGCTTGATCTTCCCATGCAGGTTTTATGCCATTCTAACTCAGATCACCTTTTGTATTTGTAAAAAATTAATTTAAGGAAGTGGAGAATCAAACCTATTACATGTCTCTAATGGCTGCATTCTTGCTTTAGTAGACTTCTCTCCATCTGCAGAATCTTTTTATTGGGCTCATTTAAACCTTATTAAGCACCATGCACTCTTTAGCTGAGACGGTGGAGGAAGCCTGTCTTAAAGCTGTAACAGTCAACCATGTAAAAAAAACCCCAAACACAACAAAACAGTACAATACATTGTTTCCATAATGTGTGTTGGCCAGCTAGGTAGTTTGAAAAATACAAACGGAAAAAGTATCTACTAGTCACATAAAACGGATGACATCAGTTGATGATGTCGATATAACACTGGGAACCTCTTGGGCCACAAACCACAGTAACACTAAGACATGCCTGTATTGCCAAAGGCAGACCAATGATCATATTTCTTAACTTACTCTGTTCTGATTCTCTGAAATAAACAACTGTAGTTAATTACTAGATGGTGCTGATGCTTACGAGTAGACAGACCAAAAGAAAAAAATTCAACAGGAGCTAGTAAATGACTTCTCATGACACACAGATGAGCATTAAACAGTTGAGACAGAGTGACAATTGATTTGTACTGTATGTAGGAAACGAAATGTGCTCTGAGCATCCGGACAATGCAAAAAATACGCACATAAGCCTGCAACAATAATGAGAACATAGGGATGTTGCAATAAGTGTAATTCAAGTACTACTATTAGACAAACACAGACCAACACTTTGTTCCTTAGGCCTGAGATAACAATCAGGGGTACGAACTATGATCCAGCTAAATTGCCCAGTAAGGATGGGGGGAGTGACATTTTATTTTCTGTTAGTGAGCAGTTATTACAGAGAATATGACTTTTTTTCTAAACAGAATCTTGAATTACCAAATTATATCAAAACAGGATCTGGCAAGCATATTAATGAGGAGGTTTAGGTGCTCAAAAGGTATCATAAATATTATACAACTCTGTGTGGCCCAAATCTAATCTAAAAAAAGCGCAAGCTAGCTAAAGTAGGCAAGCCAGTGTCAGGAACCTCTCTCTACTGACAGATTACTCGGGTTTCATGAATTCCCCAGACAGTCAGGAAAGAAACCGCTCCTTCAAAGATTATTTAGCACAAGGAAAAGCAAACCAGAAGTCAGTGTGCTGACTATCACAATCTTGCAAATTTACCAAAACCAACAGCCTCCCAGATTGGAGGCAATTTTTGTTTGGTTGATTTGGTTTGTTGGGGTTTGCTTTGGTTTTGGTGGTTGTTTTGGTTTTTGTTTGTTTGTTTGGTTTGGTTTTTTTCCCCTTCTTTTAAATGTTTCCCATAACAAACACTCTCTTTTTTTTTTTGTTTTGTAATGGCACTTTGTACCTTTTAGCTGTACAATTAATACAAGCAAGATTTTGTTGCTGAAGTCTAAAACCCCTCTGTTGTCCCTTGTAACGGTTTGGCTTCAGGATAATGCTGATTTACACATTAGACAAGGAGAAGAAAAGCTACTGGTAACCCAAAGCTAACACTCAAAACTTCCCATTTTACTCTTTAAAGCTTGTCCTAGGCACAAGCAAAAACTGTGGGCTGACAAAAACTGATTAAGAGAACTGTATGTTGCTGCACACTCCCCACATTTTGTCCTGATTCAAAAAACATTTCTTTAAGTTTGGGAGGGTTTGGTGGGGTTTTTTTTTGTAGTTTTTAGTTTAATGCACTGCAGAATGAACTTCAGTCATCCCACAGCTGAACATAATTTAATTGATTTGGCTTGGTGAGCAACCTGGGATGAAAAACATGTGAGACAATGAATTGAGGACTCCTATATTATTTTGGTTTTGGGCACAAAACACATTTCCAGGTTTGTCTAGTGTTTTCTCAAATTAAAACATTGTAACTGATAATTAAAAGATATGTAGTTACTAAAACACATTTTGCTTTCTATTATGCACAAAGGTCCAATAAAGGTAAGTATCTAACGATGGAAACAGTGGGCATTGCTCTCTTGGAATGAACACTGCTCCTACAGATACGGAATGTGGAGATTTTAATTACTTTTATTTCTATCATTATGAAGTACGTCCTTTTAACAAAAACAAGTCTCAAAATACCATGTGATGCATCTAAACTAATAACCTCTAAAAGTGCCTAGCCTTTCACACACAAAGAGAAATATTTACTGTGTTTCAGAATTACATGTAGCTCTCAGCTTGAATTATTCTGTTACTAACATTCAAACTCCAAAACCAGGTTGTGACCCTTACTGGACTTTCTGAAGCTTCAGGAAGAACTCTTTAAATGTCACACGACTAAAGTACCAGGAGCTTTGATTATACAAAAGGGTTGGAATAGCCTTTGATTTTGATTAAATTGCTATCTCCCTGTGCAAGTGAGCCACATGAGAAGGGATGAAGAGCCATAGCCCTGCTATCCAAAACCATTCTGTCTCACCAACTCTCCATAGCCTACTTTCCTATTCTCTCAGATGTAGAAAGTTTTTCTCTACTCCTTCTTCATCTGTTTTCCTTAATCCTGCAATTTTTGTGGCTACTTTCTGCAGCGTCTCTTGTCTACAAGAGAACTGAAACCCAAGGAACATATTTTTCTAAGTTACTTTCTCCCCACTCATATTTGATAGCTTTCCTTAGGCTTATAAGACCTGGTCCAAATCCCTCCAAAATAAGTTACAGTCTTTGCCTGATTTTAGTCAGTTTTAGAGAGAAGGCACAGAGTGAAGAAGGACTCCTAACCTTTTTCCAGGCCCTTCTCTGTCCCTGGCTGGAGGGCTTTCTTGACTGCAGGGTAAGAAATATTTGAAGCATTGCCTATGATTAGGCTACAGGCAAAAAATATTGTAAAAAATCCAAACCCAAACTAATTCATAAAGACAAAAAGGTTAATGAGTAGCAGGCATACACAAATTGCAGTTGTCAATTTGAGCAGTGCCATGTCCAGTACCAGGCAGCTTCCAATTGCTGTGGGACAGCCTGATCAGTAGGCTGGCTGAGGCTTCAAGCTTAACAAAGGCTGTATGTTAAACAGATAAGGCTACCTTAGAAGTTCACCTACAGCATCTCATTTGGTTGATTTCTCAGCCAAGGTATAGGGTTTGATCCTCAAAATTCTCCACTTAGAGTGGGTTCAATAACAGAAAGCACTAAGGAATGGCTTATTCACTGAGAGGACCTGATCCCAGCAAGGTAACACAACAGACTCAAGGTTGCTCTCACTCACTGCAATGCCAGCCTATTGCACAACAGGCACAGAGATCTGCAGTAACTAACAGCTCTTACTGCTTAAAATCATGATTTTGGTGCAAGTCTGCCTGGTACTTGAAAGAAGAGCAGGACTGGGCTACTGGTGAGCGAGAGATTGGCTTTTAAGATACACCCCCTGCCCCAAGGGAGAGAAAAAAAGGGGGGTGGGGGGTGGAGCAGAAGCAGAGTACAGTCATGGAAAGGAAACATGAGATTAAAGACATAACACAGTTTCCACAGAGGGAAATCAAATTAAAAAAAAAAAGTTACTTTAACAGACCTAAATATCCTCCCTGGTAATGAAAGGAAAGAGCAATGTGTTATATCAAAAAACAAGTCTAATAAACAATAATTTTATTATATGGTACATCATTAGCTAGTAAAAATCTTCATGGGCTACAAATAGAACAAACTGTTTCTGCTGTTTCTTTTTATAATGCTCAAAGCTTACTAATGTGCCACAACTCTTCTAAGAAACAAGACCACATAATAAGGCTTAGATCTTCAAAGGCATCTAGGAGGCTGTGGGAGTTCTGGGTCTCTCAGAAGCAGCCCCTTACAGCTCTTTCTGACAAGGCTTACTGTGAACTTATTATGAATTTACTATTAACTTACTATGATGCACAGCTGGTCACTCTTGGAGACAGGCAGGCCTTGCAACCCTCCACAGAGAAGTACATAGCTTAGCATCTTGTTCACCCCAGAAGAGGCTCTAAAATGCTAGCAGGAGGCTGTTATTGTGTCCAGGTAAACATCAGACAGACCCAAACCTCCTACCTGAAGCCTGATGGTGGCTGGCTATCTGCTTGGGAAGTAGCTACCTCATATAACAAGAGGACTTTGCTGCTGAGCACTAATGCTCTGGCTGCCTGGGCTGAGATGGCTTCCAAGGCAAGGAAAGGTAGCAGGGTTCTGAGCAAGACCACCCAGGTGCCAAAGGCAGTTCCTGCCTGAGACAGGCGAGAACAAACAGGCTGTAAGAGACAGACTGAATTATGAGGCCGATATAAAAAGGCTGCTGATAGCATGCCCCTGAACATCTGTTTACTGTGTAATAGCTATTTACAGAAACATGCTAAGTGGCACTCTGCTGAAGTGTGTTTGTATTTGATTTGATTACTCCGTTTCCTGACTCAGGTTTGCTAGATCAGCTTTCCCTATTCAGTGGAGGTGGTTAGAATCACCTGAAAACCAATTTCCTTTTCAGTTTTGATGTATGGTCTCAGCCTAACCTTTTGCTAGAGGGGTGTGTATTAGAACACCTGCACTGTATTACACTTTCGACTTTGCTAACTGTGAATGGAACTGTGTTCTGTGTGAGTCTAAAATAACTCCTGCTGAAGCCAGAACAGAGGACGTGATTTGGCCAGAGTGTACTCCTCTGCGTCACTAAAATCCTGGTGTCCCTTTCTCCTGCTCTGCTTAAGATCAAATTGATGTTCTTCTCAGATCTCCTCCACTGCTAACTAAGAATAAAAAAAAAATTGGACACACAATAATTGATGTGAATGAGCCGTGGCTTGAAATAGCAGGTAACAGATGGAGACAAAAGACAGTGACTATCCTGACGCTTCTAACTTTAAATGTTTGTTTATGCTAAAAATATGCTTCAGCTCAGCAAGCTTGTCTTTGCATATAACCTTCACTGTAAACTTAACCTATACTTCAGAATCGCCCTGAGCCCAAAAGCCAAATATTGCAGATGTTTTCTGAAGTCACCAGGAGTTCTGGGATCAGAATCTGGAAGACTGGGTTTAAGATTCAAAAAAACCCCCAAACCAGAACTAACGTAGCTTCCAGAATTTCACTTTCTAACTTTATTCAGAGTGAGTGTCTGCTTCCCGTTGATGCCAAACAACCACATTCATAGGTAGGTGTGTGCAAGTCCTACCCCCACTACTGGGCTGAGGCTTAGGAGTGCAGATCTCTACAGTGATGGACACTTCAGCAGCCATTTGCCTGGGGAAGGATTGTGGACCCTGTTTGCATGAATAAGCCAAGGGTGAAATCCTGTACCTGATATAAAGATGAGTGCCACCATGTGCATAAAATAAACCTCCTACTGTGCCACTGATGGTTCCATTTATGCCTCTTATACCAAGATATTAATGACCTTAGTTTAGACTGTATTTTTATACCACTGTGCAAAAGTATGATGGATAACTCTGGAATAAAAGGGCTGGCTTGGAAAATGTCACTGGAGATGCATACTTGCATGCAGATTATGCTGTCTTTCCAAAATATACATCAACTTTACCTTTTTTTTAATATATACGTTATATACACACCACAGGCTCAATTTTCCCATATTGGTGCTTCTCTTCATGCTCGAACTCCTTACATCTACAGAGTCCCTGAAGAAGCAAAACAGTTTTTCCTGATATTGAACGTAATGTATGGGATTCTTCCCCAGCTGTTGGCTTACAGGTGTGTCAACAAGCCAGAGTTTTTTATGAAAACAAAACAAGAAGAAAAAACAGAATAGCACAACTCTTTTCAGCTCCTCTTTTTGGCTATGTATATTATTGGGTTGGGATGTAACTGAACTGCTCAGATAGAATCCAAATGAAGCGTGTAAGATGTGTAAAATAGCACAATTGTGTAAAGTTGCACGGTCTGTTTTGTTTATCCTACTCAAAAAGGGAAAATAAAGATGACTGCCTTCAATACCACTTCTCAACATTTTGACTTTGTGCTGTAGTGGAGTTGCTAGTTCACATAGCTATTTTTAAGTAAGCTGCTTTGACAGTTTTAGAAATACTGCATGAAGTTAAATAATAATAATGATGTCAGTGTTCAGCCTCCACACACTGAAGAATATCGGCGCTAGCAGTCCCTATACAGAGCTACCATAGAATGTGAAGGACAACATTTTAAAGTGTGAAAAATTAACATACATAACTCTGTCACATGCACAGGTTTTATTTGTCAAAAAGTATGTCTCGTGGGTCAGCCTTGTTAAAAATCCCAAGAAATCTTTTCAGAAGCAATCAACTGTTATGGTAAGACTCCATATATGATAAGCAAATGATAAAGTTTTGTTAATTCTTTTAAGGATTCACTTCTGCAAGGACTGCTCACCTGCTTGAAGTTAAGCATGTGCTTACTAGCACTTCTGAACTGGGCACGGAGGGCTCGTTACCTTGAACAATCAGGCCTTACACCATAGCATGCATTTTCAGAGAGGAGGGTTTTTTGGCCGTGTTCTTCTCTGTAGCTAATTTTGCTAATGCTCTTGGGTCATAAACAAGTAGCAGCAAATACAGCGACCTTGGTTTGTGTAGTTTATGTTTCTGTTTGCCATTACAACTGTTTCTATGCCTTCTATGTATATTTATACTAAAAGCAGTACACTTAGTGCCCTTCTCACAGATAAAATTAGCTGATACATTTTAACTGGAAACACTTTATTTTGGGATGTTGATGTTTGGGTGTTTTGATTTAGGGAATTTTAAATTTCTTTTTAAACCTAATCAGTAACAAGAAAGCATCAGCTCATGCGCATGCGTGTTGCACCCTGCACAAGGGGACTTTCAGAGCAGCAAGAAATTCATGCTTTAACACTCTCCCGTTGAACACTGAGGTGTAGTTCACAGCAGTGCTCAGAAGAGAGAACCCACCATTTTATACCTCCAGCCAAAGGGGCAGGTCCAAAATAACCACAACACATCTCAGTCAATGCTTCTTGGCAAAAAGGAACTTAGCAATAATTTCCTCCAGCACCCAGCCTCCCTGGTGTGGGCTCCTTCCATGTACACTAGAACTGGGGATAGCTCCATCCCAGCGCATCCTCCCAAGAAAACCAACCCAGAGCTGGTGGGCTGTAACAGGACATGCTGGCTCACAAACAGGTATTTGAGCCTCCGATGTTACTTCTAATGTTTTTAAAGAAACTTTGAATACATTCAAGGTGAATTTAATAACCTCCTGTTATCCAGAAAAGGCAAAGTACAGAAAAAATAAAGATCTCACCTGCACTTGTATCTATTATGGTCAACTCATGTTAACAGAATGTTTTGCTTTAATACTTGACTTACATTAATACCTCACATTATTACACGTATGAAGCCAAATATGACGCTAACTTAGTTGCTTACAACCTCAAACCTTACTCCCAATACACATTCCAATAAATTTATTCTGTAAAAACAATACATTTTTTTGTTTTCTTTTTGTTTTGTTTTTTGTTTTTTTGTTGTGTTTTTTTTTTAGTTTTTTACAGTAAACTCATCAACTACAAACCTTGAATACGCAAAAGATGTTCCAAGGACAAGCATAACAGGGATTGATAAAACCAGACTAAATATGTTTTCACAATAAAAGCTGGCATAAAAATAAATAAAAATCTCTATTATCACAATAGCAACAATAATGTACACAGAATAATGGATTTGGAATGCTTACTTACTAGTCTAGTTCTATTTCCAAAAGGAAAAAAAAAGCCAGAATGACAGCATCCTTTTTTAAGCCTTTCATTATTTAAAATTGATGTTTTCTTTTGGTTTCCCATAGGGTTCTATATCACAGTAAGCTTAAAAATGGAAAGCATCCAAATGAATGATTTCAAATTGTGTTGGCATTGGAAAAAATCCTTGTATTAATCTAAAGAAACACAAAAAGACTTTCACTAACTCCACATATAGGAACTAAGTCAGATAGTGTACATTACATCATGATTTTGAGAAGTATTAAGAGTATAACTAGCTAGGTACTTCTAATAAGGAAAGGTATTTTATTACATTATTGAACTTGGTGGTGATCTCAACTGAAGAAGAATTTTTCTTTTATGTTGTAAACTGATCAAAAATCAAGAAAGTATGGATATAGGGAAATTTAAAATTATGTTTGTACATGGAAGATATTGTAGTATTGTATGGAGGGGACTCATTTCTAAGATTTACTTGTTTTTAAAAAAATGCTGATTGAGAGTGATATAATTTGGAGTTACACCTTTTCTTTCCAGAAAAGGAATCTAAAACATGTTCAAGTATGCGGTATCTTCATAAACCTCAGCCACTGGTAAAGGGCAACTTCATGCAACCAAATAATATGAAAATCAAAAAGTAACCCTTAGAAAAAAGGGTAAAATGTCATTTCTGCAAACACAACAGATAGGAATGTGAATAATGTGCATACAAACTGGGATGCTGTTGATGATACTAATGAACAGATGTGGTGACTCATATCAAATCCAAGAATATTAGACAACCAAACATGTAACCTTCTTGTGTTTTCCCTTAATATTCAGCAGTCATTATGTTGGTTAAGTCTGAAAGAGAGAGAGAGAAAAATATCACATTTAATGTAAGAAAAAGCATGCTATAACAAACTTGATATAATTAATGCCTTATTCCCACACTTCAAAGTCACAGGTACAAGTAACCACCTGGTCTGTTTGAACAGGATTTTTTTCTAGAGAAAACTGCTTATGTTAAATCAGCTAAACATGCCACTACAAAATATTAAAGAACACAGTTTAAAAGTAAACATTCAGGGGTTTATTCAAATAAGCAGCTCCAGTCATGTATGTGGGTTGTTTTTTGTTTTCCCCAATCAGTTATGAATTTTGTAGTATACTTCATAGACAACCAAATTTTGCATTTTTCGTCTACACTAAATTACCGATACGCTTCATGCAAAAGCTCAGGCACTGCTGTATTCCTGAACGCCTTGCAGTGAGAACACCCTTTCATTCAAACAATGAACACTCAGCAGGCATGAAGAAAGATAAACAGTTTTCATAGCTAACGTATCTGAATGTTGCTTCTGAAAAGGAAACAGTTTGGCTTGGAGTTCACTGTAAGGTGATGACAGAAAAGGAAGAAACTCCCACTTCATGACTGAGTCAAGGTCAGCTCTTGCTTCCACTGACATTAGTGGGAACAGGATCAGATTGTGCTTGTGTGATCATGGCAAGTGTCTCCAAGTCTCCGTTTCTTCATATTAAACAGAGATAGCAAAACTCACCTACAGGCACAGGGACACAATACTTTTGTCCAGCGACATGACGACGTGCAA
Organism: Haliaeetus leucocephalus; assembly: GCF_000737465.1. Classification (NCBI taxonomy): domain Eukaryota; kingdom Metazoa; phylum Chordata; class Aves; order Accipitriformes; family Accipitridae; genus Haliaeetus; species Haliaeetus leucocephalus. The sequence continues at coordinate 13,106,898 of NW_010972775.1, forward strand.
TGCTACATGACTACCTAACCCTGAGCCAGGCATCCCTTCTCCTTTGTAAAGAATTCAGAGCGTGAATGCTTGTCCACCCACACCCTGACAGACGGAAAGAAACACAACACACAAGCAGTATGAAGGAATTAGTACTGTATTTGGTGTGATCGTTCATCCAAAAAAAAAATCAACATCAGGGAATAAGTGAGGGGGTACAGGTTAAATCCACTGGGGATGATGGAATTTTCATTTTACACAGGATCCAGAGGAAAACATGAAGACATTTTAACATCCCCGCACTAGCGGTTTGCTGCCTACGCTTTCTCCCCCTCTGGCCCATCCTACCTGCTGTGTGTGATGCCATGGCTATAGTGGACTATGCTTCTCTATCCAAGAGGGTAAGAGCGTACGAGTGCCCACACAGCAGTGTGGGATCCCAGTCTGGTTGCTGCACCTCTGAACTAAGGGCCGAGTTTGTTCAGTGCGGTTCTTCTCTCCTACGACAAGGGCTTTGCCAACAGTAAGTAATGGAAACCTGCACTTTCCGTGTGGGAGGTCCTGGTACGTCCTGACTAATGACACATGATAAGGGGTTATTATAAAATCCTCATGCATGTAATGATGGCTTACAGGAACTGCCTGAGCCCTGCCTCCCCCCAAAAGGTGTAACAATGCACTGCTCGTCCAGAGCACCACACTTCCATTGACCTCTCTCCTGTTTAAGAGTCAATGAGATTGTACTTACAGATGCTTTGGAGACGTGGCTTGGAGGGATTCACTGCCGTTTCTTTCCCTTCAGAGGGAAGTGCAGACACCCATTAAAACAACTACAAATGATTAGTCAATCAAATCATGCCTTCTGCTAAAGTTCTTAATGACAGCTGCTACCCAGCACTGATAGGCAGGATGGGTGGTGAAACAGTCGGTCCCTACAGTATCACTCTCAGACCCAGTAAGGAAAGCTGTCCCTTTGGAGTATGAGACCTTTGCACTTATTAACAACAATTCTCCTCTGGGCTAAGGCCAGAAGATTGGGTAGGCACCATTCTTACATGGGGTGCTGGGAATATTAATACTTCCACTCCCTACTGTCTCACAGATAGGTCCACTGGGCCACAGTGTGGAACAGGAGGGACAACAAAGAGCCAGGTATGCAAATCATCCTCTAGGACTTTCAGTTTCCAGTACCATCTTCCAGTGCGACACACATTTTGTCTCCTAGGCACACTCCTAGGTGCCCCAGCAGCGAGCGGTTCTCCCCAGACACAGGCAGCCCCCAGGGCCAGCGGGGCTGCACAGGGACCTCGGCTCCTTCCCCTACCCTGGCAGCACGTGCTGCCAGGCTCCAGCGGCAGATGCGGCAGAGCTGAGCAGTTTCCACGGTCTCCATGGTTTCACGTCTCTTCAGAAACAGATAAACTCGCATCATCTTTGTTTGAACAAGTCTCTCAGCTTTACTGTAAAGATATGGCACAACGTGTGCCGCACTGTCCAACGCTACTGCACACAAAAGAAACAGCAGGGAATCTGACTGATTCAAGTGCACAATTTCAGCCATCACTAAAATTGAAGGACAGAGAACACAGAGCAGGGAAAAAACCTAAATCCACAAATTGCCTTGTTTTTTCTGGCACTGAAAATTCCTCCCTCAGCAGTGGCTGGCAACTGACTCAGCCATCCTGTACTTTAAAAGCTCTTGCTGGATGGGCAGAAGGATAATTATTTACTTGCTCTGTACGATCATTGTTATTCCATGTTGGTTTGAGGTCAAAATGGTTTCAGGATTCAATGTACACAGAGAGGCAAAGAGTGTATTTCATCTATACTGGCTGCTTTAATCTCAACTTGCATTCAGACATTTATTTTTCTCCTGAGTTATGTCCCATTGCCTTACTTAGCGGTGCTGTTATCCTGAGCTCTAGGAAGGCAGCAGACAACACAACTCTTTACACCAGAGAGTGTGCCACTATTTGATTTTTACATAGAAATTTTTACTGTGCAATAGTTAAACACATTTTTACAAATGTTATCTTTTTTTGGAGGGGTAGATTTTAACTTACCTCAAATGGCAGAAAACAAATCAGAGAGAAATACATACTCTGTTTTCATTTTCTGGAAAAATGCCCACATAAATGCTTTTACATTGAATAGAGCCCTAAATGCTATGCTTTGAATGTTGATACAACCCCAAACCTGTTGTACAGCCTAACCAATGTTACTGAGAAGTAAAGAAGGAAGAGCAAAGGAACCAAACATCTCAAAACCACATCAGAAGGACACAGTGAACCTGTGTACTCTGGCCAGTTTGGCCATAGCACTTGTCTTTCACGGCAGTAAATGGAATTGTTGCTACCCCACAGGAACATCACAACAAAAAAATATGTCCTGGACACAGGCTGTTTTAAATATGTTCTCCCAATTGCAATAGTATCAGATGGCAGTAATTTTGGACCAGATTTTGATCCCCTTATTCATGCTGGCAAGCAGTCACCTCCACAAATAGATCCACTGACTCCCATGTTAGTAACTGATTGTCAGCGTGAGTAAAAAGATCACAGTCCTTTACCCCACTTTAATATTCGGGCTGTACCAGGAACTAAAAAATGTATTTAATTTCCAACAAATGTATTATTTTTCAAAGACTCAGTAAAATCATTCACCTCCTGAAAGGCAACCACATGCATCTGTACACAAAGAGAATGCCTCATTTACCAACACAATGTCTGGACTGTAACTAAAATAATGAATACCAAAAGAAAAACTTGCCACATACCCTGAGTGCTGACCTTAACATTCAAATACTCTCTACAGGGCAGGGACTACAGCCAGCTTTCAAATGTCATTATATGGCTATCCAGAGAGTAAAAGTAAAAAGCGACTTAGGTGTTCAGTTATAAAGATTCAGAGTTAAACCAGCCAAGAACCAAACACACAAGTCACTGGAGATACAAATGTGGAATGTAAATCTCCTGCCATGAATTCACTGATTTAGGAGCTAATTTTGTACCATAGAAAGTAAACAACACAGAGCCATGAATACCTTTCCACTGGAATATTCTGTTTATGTGATATTTTGAGAAAGCCAAAACAATTTAGTATTTAACAGCAAAGGACTGTCATGGGGGGGTTCTGTGACTCTTGACTTGAGCAAACTCTGGGATGGGCTGTCTTAGCTAATATATTATTAGTTAATTAATATTAGATAATAAAACTCTGAAGTTCAGGCTTTGCATCTTTCTGGGGAAGGAATCAGCCAAAGAACAGAAGTGAGGGAAAGAGCTTGAGAAACAGGGAGTGGCAGGATGCAATTATAAACTGTGGCTTGGTCTGAGGAAGTTAATGTCTCTTCTGTTGAGAGTGCCTGTAGACCTCAAGAATAGTTGAGAAACTAAGGGATGGAGATAAGAATAGAAAGCAGCTTTGTCAACCCCAGGGATAAAAAAAAAAAATCACAAGTTGAGCCCTTGAACAGTATGAAATTGGCTGAAAAAATATCATAGCTTTGGAAGTCCTTTTATTTGCTCTGGGTTTGAGTCTTTAGGAAGCCATCACTTCTCATTTTTAAGCTTTCCTCTACCACCTGGAGGTTAGAAATTTCATTAAAAAATATAGGTGAAGATGGTCCTGCAATCATTTGATTTCAGCTGTTTACCCTTCGAGAAGATCCCCGTAATGCTGAGGGTAAATGTGTGATTAAAAGGCAAGGTTCCCTCTGACCCGAAGAGGGGAGATGAGTCTTCAGCCTGCAGTCCAGGCATTATAAAACACAATCACTACCTCATTATTATCAGTATCATTAAGAGAAAAGCTGCTTATATCCTTTAGGCAACTCTTGCATGGTCAGAGACCTGGGAGGTGCAGAGCACAGGAGCCAAAGGCTCTCCGGGACGCAGCCCGTGGGGAGCACTACAAGTAGGGTAGCTGAGCCCGCAGCCTTCTGCCCACCTGCCTTCCACAGCCCTTCCCAGCCTCCACCACCAGGCATCTTTTAAGCAGCTGGTCACAGTGGCAAAACCAGGGGAATGAAACGTGCCTATCCTCGAGATCAGGGCTCTGAACTCCTTGTTTTTCTTGTCTCTTTGCCTTCACGGTACCTTTCTACAAGTTATTCTGAAACAAACTCTGTCCTGGTGTGAGTCTCACGCAGACCCCAGCACCCTACCTTTTTGGGGAGGGCGCAGGTTTGCACCCCGGTTCATTTTGGTGTGCTCCTGGCGCCATCTCATGGCCAGCTAAACGTCCTGAGCTTGGCTGGCCCCGCAGGAAGGCGAAGCGGCGGGTACGCAGCTCCTGCGCTGCACAGCGGGGAGGAGGAAGCCCATCTTCTTCAGACTGCGTGCTGTTGGTCCAATGCTCTTCTCACAAGCTAAATGATTTTAAAGAGACCATAATCTCATCTATGATGGTGTCTTTTAGCAGACCTAGACATTCTTCTGAATTCACGCGTGTGAACAAGAGGACCATATCCCAACTCCGCAGGCACGTGTCGGTCTTTTTCAACCTTCCTTTCTATAGAAGAGAAGTCCAAGTGCGGGCGCTGGAGGAGCTCAATGCCCTCCGGCAGACTCCCAGTCTGGATGTCGGGCAGAACCTGGCTGCAGGACAGCCTGCCCTGTACCCCGGGAGGTCAATCTAGACACACGCTGTGGGGCTGGCTGTTTAACACCAGCTGAAAAAAAAAATAATCTGATTACTCTTTCCCTGAGTGCCTTGTGTCTGATGAAGGCATACCTTCTGAAAAGACACCTCGTCTGGCTTTGAGGACACCAGGAGATGGAGTGTCCCCTCCTGGTCCTTACAGAGAATTGCACTACTGACAAAATCTCAAAAGAAACCCTGAAGAGGATTTACGTGAGATGCTGATTCTGCAGCAGAAATCCCCAAGGTGAAATATCTGGATCAGGATGTGAATTTCTCCAAACTCATCAGTGCTTTTATCTCAAGCTGCCCTTAAAACCATCTCTTCATCTCTCTTTAGTACATGCTACTAAAACTCCACCTTTCCCATAATGTTAAAAGCACCCAAGACCTAGTTAAAGAATGGTCACTCAAGTGTGAGGTCAAGCCCGAGTGCTGGGGTTGCAGAAGTCAGAGCAGAGCCAACTCCTCGCATGGGTATGACAATGTTGACTGTGAGTATTTCTGTGGAGTCAATGCTGGAAGGAAGGACACAGACTGTTGATGATATTTCAGCACAGAGGCTAAAATATCTGCAATCCTGAAAATGCTGAAGAGCACCATGATGTTCTAGCATGCTGGACTCTACCTCCCAGCGGTTACGAGCATGTCACGTACGGAAGAAGAGCTATATGAATGTCACCAGCCACAAAGCCAACATCCCATGTGACTTTTTAGCCACTTAGTCTGCAACTGACCTAACTCAGTAAACATTTGGTCCTTGCGAGGAGAACATGCCTGAAGTTCACAGGCATATCCCCCGTCACTGCTACAAACACGGGAAACAAAGCAGGCCTTCCTGAACCTCTTGCCACCTTGGGTGAACCTTATGGCCAATTTTCTCACTCAAATACCTATTTGAAGACATGGAAGTGTCACAGGGTTCACCAGCCAGAACTCGGGCAACACATCCACTATGCAGTCACCACACTTGTCACCCCCAGACTCTCAAATTCTGTGGGTGAGGTGCTGTGAAAGCATAGCCAGACATGGTGTCTCCTTGTGTCAGTCTCTGGCTCAAGCCAGCAGCTTGTTCAGAGTGAATGGGAGAGGCTCAGGGCACATTATCTTCCTGACCCCATAAGCCACGTATCAAAGTCTTTAAAAGGTGAAGAGCCACAAAACACAAACACTGTACCATAGAGAGACAAGGGGAAAGGAAGCTCTGGGAGGAGACTTTAAGCGGGAGGCGACAGCAGCTCCCCAGAGGTTGTGTTTTGTGAGAAAGGGTTGACACTGGGCATGCAGCTGGGTGCTAAGGCACCTTGGCAATGTCAGATGAGACCCTGTGCTGGCTGGCTTCCTCTCACACCTGGGGATTCGTGTCACTCAGCAGCTCCTGTGACAGCCCAGCCTGGCTGCTGGCCACGTGGCAGAGCCTTGGCATGGGAACCGCACAAGAACTGGTTTTGAGCTGGGGCTGTAACTCCTGGAGCAGGGAGGCTTGTGCTGCTCCAAAGGCTCAGAAATAGTAGTGGTTGTTAAAGGTGGCTGATGATTAACCAATTCCCATGCTAATTCTCCTGCTCAGCAGCCTTCCTTTCTGTTGTTGTGGTCACAACAGAGTAATATTGATATGAACACACAACTGACACAAACATGTAAGGAGATTGTATGAAGCTGCTTTGGAGCAGACTGTATATCCCCTCCTTGAAGGTCATATCCCAAGGCAGGATCTGCCCTGAAACCCACAGTATGCAGAGTCTGTAATGTGCACATGAACCCTCAGGAACTCCAAAGAAGTCAGTTGGACTGCACAAATTTTAAATAAGTGTGAAAGGATAAGCAGGCTCCCACTGTTTAGTTAGCCAAAATGCATTATGCAAACAGTCTCATTCTGCTCTCACATCAATTCTGCTTCATTCCAGTTCATGGTGTTCAGTAGTTCCTGTCAGCTGACATCCATGCAAGTGTTCAAAAAAATAAATACTTATAGTATCTTCTCTCATTCAGTCATTTCTCTAGAGCAAAATTTGTACTAGTGCAGGGACCAGTCCCATGTTTCTGTTCTAGACACATTCTGAGCACTGAAGTGCAATGTAAAAAGATCGCATGTGGTAGGCACAGGTCACTGCAATGCAATGCCTTTCACCCCTAGCTCCAAAGCCCCCCAGTAGCAAACTGCAAGGGAAGTGAATGATATTAACAGAAGCTTACCCCTTCACTGGTTTTCTGCAAATCTGAAGAAGTGTTTCTTGTGTCATTGCCTGCGTCCCCAGCATCAGAGCTGCTCTTATTTTCTTCCTCTTTGCAGTCCTTATCATCTTCATCTCCAGGAGATTTCCGTGACTGCTTGGAGGATTTCTAAAATGATCAACAACAAAGTTAAAAAGTAAAAGCTGAGCTTCAGTCATAGAAAGATGCTTTTGAAGTGATTGTGGAATGCTGTCTGATCATGCAGTTCCCTGTTCAAGGTAAATATTGGGGAGGATATGTGGGGTGAAAAGCGTTTTTCAGGTGAAGGAGTTACTGCCCTCAATAAAGCAAAAGGAGAAATTCTGTGTTGAACACAGGTTGGTAGCACAATTGACTGTGAGACAGACACAGTAATAGGAGATGGGTATTAGTGTTGGGTCACCTGTAGGTTTTGTTAGTTAATGAAACAGATGGTGCCAGCTTGACAGAAGTTTTGATTAAACACAGAGATGTAAAATGAGAATAACATTAGCAGAGCTGCTTTCCATACTTTTTTTAGTGCTGTCAGCTGTAATATATTAACATTAAAACCATGTGGAACCAATACATCTTTTCTGCTCCCTTTATGTTATGCAATTCTACAGTACAAAAGGATAAATTGTGGCATTAAGCCACCATTTTCCTAATCCTCTGTTTGTCCAGAGTCTTCTGGAAAGAAGGTGGTAGACCAGACCTGAATTTCTAATGTAAAACACACAAAGGGGGTGAAATTACTTAATACATTTTGTTCAGTGGATGAACCGTGAAAATTCCCACTCTCCCCCAAGTTGAGCCTGGATCAGACTGTTTGCTCGCTTCTTCTCATTTTGTTTAGTTTTCACTTTCAAAGAATAACAGGAATGTGAATGAACATGACTCTGCCACACTTTCCACAATTTTTTAAGCGAAGTACAGATCTGGAGGTACACACAGAACCGGAGGAAGTGACTATAATGTTGCTCCTTTTCACCCAGGTGACAAGTGAGAAGTGTATCTGAACCCAAAGTTGTCACTGCACAGGTGATTATGTTCACCAGCCATTATGAGGCAGTCTGAGACACATTACTCTTAGCTTCCTCATCTATGCTGTTACTTAGATATTGACAGGGCGGGTAGGTACTACAATGCAGGTCTTTTATCTACAAATTGAGTGCCTTACTCCCTGCTTAACAAATTAGTTCTTCTTCCCTCCCATTCTGTATCCTGTACTGAAGTATTTTACACTCAGCTACAACAGGAGCAGCTGAGCACGTCTGACCCTACTGTATCTTTTAGCATGGCAACTGGGGCACTCACACTGGAGATGGGATAGGGAAGCTTGAATTCTCCTGGACAGGAACCAAACCTGAACTCATGTCTTCCAGGAGGCATGCTCCGAAGGCTTTTTTTTTGCTCTTCATGGGGAAATACTAAGATGTTCAAACCTATCAATCTATCTTTGCATGGATTTTCTTTCCAGCCCTTCTGAACTCCTTCCCATACTTTCATCTCTTTCTCAAAGTGTGGGCACTAGAACAGGGCAGAGTATTTCAACTGCTGTCTCACCAAGGCTGTCTACAAAAGCAAGAGCACTTCTCCTTGCCTGTTTGAACACCATTGTTATGGTACTGGAATCAAAATGCTAAAGGAAGAACAGATTGCCATGAGGTGGACAGTATTCTAATTATGAATGCACATGGGTAACAATGGAAAAACTCAGAAGATAACCTTTGAAGTGTAGGATTTTTTCCGTTTTGAGCCTGCTTTTTCATTCTTTCTTTTTCCTTTTCCATCCTCTTCTACCCGATCACCTTCCTCCTCACTGCTGGCATCTGCTGTATTTCCTCCTTCTCCTTCAGTTTCTGATGAGCTCTGTTGCTGAATTGCCTTTAAAATAACAGTAACATAAACAAAAAATATCACTAAAACCTATTACTTAATTTTTGTTCTGTATTGAAGAGAGAAGTACTGGTAACAGACAACTTACACTTTAATCATTATAGTCAGGAAGAGCTCAGGTTATTCTCGGAATTATCAAGAAAAAGGGCTGCAAAGGCAATTTTCTCAGTCACCACTTGAAAACAGTTATCAGATGCAGATTCTGGGATTGCATGTTCTGAAGGGTTTACACAGAAACAGGAGATCCGATAACAAAAATGTGTTTGCTGGAGAACTAAGGGTTGCTCAGTGGAGAGACCTGGCATGTTCTACTTTGGGCAAAACTATGGAAACTTTCAGACTTTGGCTGCAATAGGAGAGACGTATTCAGGAGAGAAGATAGCTGTTACAAAACCCCCTCAAAGGGCAAGATCTCTGTATTAGGAAAAAGCAAACACTGACCAGAAGGCTGAGAGCTCTCTGACAGTCCATCTCCCACAGACTATTCACTAGATTTTTTTAAATCCTCAAGCGTATGCAAAACATCTGTAGGGCTGAAAATATGAAACAGGAACTGAGAGGGGCAGCAGCTTGTCTGCAGGTGGTCCATATCTCTGGTTTGTAAGGTTTTGTGCTAATAATGTAATAGGTGTTCGCCTGCTTTTGGAGGTGATTTCTGCCTTCAAAGGACCACATTTTTTTAATAAGAAAAGTTCTTTGGTTTTATACAGCCCATCAACTACTCTTCTCCCCCTTCACTGACTTTTTGCTCCGGACATCCAACAGGGAGAGCTGTTGTACAGCAGCTACTATCTCCTAACAGCAGCTTAAACCTCCACCTTCTCACCCCTCACAACTTTGGCAGTGCTGTCCTATGTGTTATACATTACCAATGTAAAAATCAAAAGTGCAGTGACCTTAAGGTCTGTGTAAAATACACTGAACCTGATATAAAAATAAACAACAGGAAGAAGTCAGAAATTATTCATGTTTATATGGGAGTAAATAAAACCTTCCATTTTTAATTCAACTAAATCTGCTGCAGAATTTTCCACTTCACCACCCCAGAATATCACAGAAAGCAAGGGGCTCTGCAGTATGATTAAAGTTCAATTTGTCACAGAGTGCAAGATCACAGTTGTATTTACATTATGCAATTACAAAAGCTGTGAAACTTTCTAGCTCCACCAAAACCAGGACCTTCCACATCACTCATACAATGTTTACATTGACAAGAAATCTTCAAAGAAGAAAACAAGAAAGATAAGGAGGAATAGAAGTGAAAGTAATTTACCTGATATCCAGTAAACTTTACTCCAGGGTTGTTTTCTATTTCCCACAGGCCTTCATTAAATCCTTTTCGCTTGTTCGACTTCCCAAACTTATCTTTATATTCTTTATATGGGAAAAGGTCTTTGGGCCCCAGGAATGCACTGCATTTTAACAAAGGTAACATTCAAAAAAGGACTTAAATTCCTCCTCTTAAAAAAAAAAAAAAAATTAACAGTGCAAATGTTTTCCCTATTCTTCTGCTCATTCCATCATTTCTTTTTCAGTTTTATTTATTTGTTTATTTATTTATTTATTTAACACTCTGGCTTTGAGTTACTGCTCTGAGTCTGATTTAATGGATTGGCTCACCATCCTGATGGTTGATGTTGCAAAATCATGCTGGGTCTCTCTAGAAACAACTAAGACAAGTCTCATTTATTATATTAACTACTGCTGGGAACTGGCACTTGAACAGTTTATGAAAGGGATTATATGACGTAATAGCCTGCAATAGCAAGGGACCAAACTTCCAATCCTATGTGTTATAAATCCAGAAAGGCCTAAAAATACCATATGAAAAGTTAAAGCATGTATGGAGTGCTGAGAACCCATAAGCCAAAACTTACTCCTTGAACTACGGGAGTAAAGAAAAAACAGTGGCATTTATTATTATCTATACTGCCAGTAAGCCTGGGAGCTTCTTTCTTCGAATAAGCCCCCCACATGCTAGATTCTGTGCAAACACAATAAAAGTGCTCTCTTTCCCAAAAATCTTATAATTTCATATAAGACAAGAAACAATGGGTGAATATAGGCAGATGAGTAATACAAGGAAACAATGAGACACACAGGGTGCTTGTGGCCAAATTGTTTTTTAGACAGCACAGCAAAGGAGGGATTTTGTGCTCTGCTGCTGCATAAGTCAGCTATGGACTGAGCCAACTAATTTCAGGCACAGGCACCACAATGCAGAGGAAAATAATTACAAAAAAAAAGAAGAGTGGTGACTTATCCTGCTTTTTCTACATACTTTACAGTAAAACTCTAACTTTTTATATAAAACTGAAGAAAGCATAATTTCCTTTTCATTGGGTATCTATATCCAGTGTGTCTACTTTGCTCTGTATCATGGTACTGGGATGGCTAATCATAAGTTAAATTAAAAACAGTGAAGGCAAAAAAACCCCCTTCATTCCCACATGGAAGATTCTATGTTAACAATGACTGGAGCTGAACAAGTCACAGTGTCCTTCACTATAATCACTGTCCTACTTTCCTGATGATCTTTGCAATTAATGTTAACTCTATGGTCTCCGTTACCACGGGATCGCGGAGCTCCACCATTTACAACACATTTATTCTCGTAAGATCACCACGAGGTTGGGAAGTTGCCCTTTTTTGCAGATGGACTTCTGAGGTACAGAGATTTGCCCAAGGTCAAACTCAAACTGATAGCAGAGTACGGAGGAACACCCAACTCTCTTCAGTCTCAGTCTAATACCTTAATTACAGGATCATATTTCTTCCTTGCTGTAAACATTATTTCAGATTAATGCCCGATTTATGCTCTGATTCCTTCCAGCATTTGTGAATGTGCAAAGTTTCATTCACTTAAATCATCCCACCGGCCAAGAAGTTTGCCAGTACAGAGACAACTGGTGGCTAAAGGCATCAGATGACAAGTCTCTGGAGAAAGAGCTTCCTTTTAACTACACAGGAGACAGAATGGTATCCACACTCAGTTGTCTCATTGAGAAATATCTTAATTATATAATTACAAAGCTAAGAATGCATTTCTACCTGAAAGCCAAACAGTGATTTCCAAACTAACAGATGTCTTGTTAATATTAAAGGCTACAATAGAGCAAGGGATCTGAATAAATTATTTTATCTATGCTTTTGCTAATACTAGATGTCTCCTTGTTGCCAAAAATACATACAAACAGTTCTAACACAAGTAACAAAGGAAAACTGTATGAAACTTACCATGAGTGACCTTAATTTAGCTCAACAGTAATGTATGGAAATGTTTCTACAGCCTTTTATGTACAGTAAACACTGAAAAATTGTCTACATCTTTGTTTGAAATATGTTCATTGCCACTGGGAGAGTATAACAGTTTCCACTGCTTTGCTATAAAACTAAGGAGCTGCAATCTACAGCTCATTTTTAACAGTTATGCTTTTTAAATTATTAAGGTAGCAGCTACAAACTATTTTCCTGTTTCATATGTTACAGTCAGATCATGGGCTAACAAAATCTAAAACAAAAGAGATTAGCAGTTTGGGATTCATTCATTTCAGAATAAAAATGTTTCTCAAGAAAAATGTTTCCATTAAAAAAAACACAAACCAAAACCATTTTGGTTTCTGGTTTTAAAGCATAAATTTATTTGAATGTTATTCGTTTGGGATTATTTTGTGACAGTAGTAGTAGATCGCAATATATCAAAACATCAGGTTGTTTCATTACAGCAATAGGCAGAAATTTTTTAACTAGAGAGAGGCTATTTTGATCTTTATTAAGCAGAAATTGCCTTTAAATATTTTTAAAATAAAAATGTGATGCATGAGCTATGGGCCTTATTATGTTCTGGAATAATGTTAAAATTAAAAAATAAACAATTTTAAATAAAGCTTCAAACCTCTAAAATTGAATTTAAAATGTCATCAGAATTTCATTTTTTCATTTTTTAAGGAATTCTAGAAAACATGTTCCCTGCAAGTGGGGAAGGAAAAGTTTTAAAATGTAAGCATTTCATGCAAAATGGAAACTGTGAATTTTTTTTTTAACTACCTCAGACATAGTTTAAAATAGAGACAAGTACATTATAATTTTGAAACTCTGTACTTTGTAGCAATTACTATGAGACCTAACTTACCCTTTCTGTTCTGATTCCTTTCTTTCCCTATGAGCTCAGCCAGCTCAGTTTTTCTATCAGTTCTGAGAGCTCCATCCTACAATATCCCCAGCACAAATCTCACAGGAATGCATATATTTTAAAACTATGTGAGGACTGCGTGAGACGCTGGGGTCTCCTTTCTTTCATTTTACAAACTACCAAGCGAGTTCTCACACACAACACAAACCTAAACATGTCTGAATACAGCAGCCTGATCTCTGCTATCTTGTACATCCAAGTAAAAAATTTTTGCCCCTGCATCTGAGTTCAGATGACCCTTTAATAAATTTATGCCAACACTTTTCTTTATGGGAAACACAGGCACTGTTTATTATTTATGCTCAGATCATGGTATTCCATCCATGCAGCAGTGTTCCCACCTACTTTCAGGTTTCACTTCCATGTCTTAATGCAAATGAGTTGGGCTCGTAGGACCTATCTCTAGCCTCCCAATGGCTTCAGTCAGGATTTGTTCCAATAAAATCAGTGGAGATGACGTTAGCTGCAGTAGAAGAAGACATCTGCAAAGAAAGATCGTGTTCATTCACTTACGTTTCATGAGTCCCAAAAAAGAAGATGGGGTATTTATTTGCTGGAGGCTTCACAGCTCCTTCAGGGAGTTCATCAATCTGTGAGACAGAAATGGAAAAAGGATTATTCCCAAATGTGGTGTCCCTTGTCCAGGAATCCCTACCAAGCCATGGAAGTGTTAGTGCAGGTACCCCGCAGGCCTGGGAGGTCCTACTGTGTGCTGGGGTGGGGAAGGGAAGACGGCTGCTGATTTTTGAGGCAGGCAGGTTGTACAAAGTCAGATACAACAGAAACACTACAGGGAGACAACAGGAGACCAAGGAGCAGACAAAAAGTTTTAATGATTTCATGGGCATTATAATACACAAAGGCAATAAAATAAAGTCTGCTTAATTTAAGTGTTAACTTCAGATGCTGCCTCATCAAAGGCACCGAAGCCCAAAGGGTAATCCTGTCTGTCTCACACAGCCACCTAAATAACTTCTGCAACAAATGGGGAACAGATGGTATCTCTGAGACTCTGCAGCCGGAAAACCGGACAATCTCCCATCGGGGCTTCCGGGTGGTGATGGTGGTACACAGTGCAAAATGCGTAACGTACACCAGGGAGGAGGACCTGGGACTCTCCTTCCACTGCGGCATCCTAATAACTGGTTTTGGTCACCACTCCCCTCTGGACTCCATCTCTTCTTTCACTTTTTATCCCTGGCTTTGTATTTCTCAAGATATAGCTGCAGAACAGCTAAGGGAGGGATGGTGAAGGTACTCTCCTGAGATAGAGCTGGGACTGGGACAAACCCCTCATGCTGAGCAGTGCCTAGACCCCATCTTCCGATGTCTGAGTGAGAGCGCTGGTCACAAGGCAGGAGGTTAGGCCCATGACATAGACTTGTCCATATTTAATTTTTCAGTCCTCTGGAACAGAAACAAGAGAGTCCAGGTGCCTACCCACATAAACCAGAAACACAGCACAGCTTTAAATACTGGCTAAGTGCCTGCCTTCCCAGAAATGGCACTTCTGAGCATATGTGGGCGTCTAAAACTAAGTGTCCAGAGAACTCTCTGGCTAAGAGGGAGCCTAATGAATCTAGGTATCTATAGGGCAACACCAGAGAGCAGGTGAATGGCTTGCTGCTTGGGTCTTAGGCAACTCAATCTAAACATAAGCATATTGAATCCTGCCAAATGTCACTGGAACAGAGAGCAAAGTGCTGACATACCAACGTTATACGAAATCTGCTCCTCAGCAGAGCACGGGGATGGAACCTGCATGTTTTCACTCAGGAGGCCAGGCCCACATGTGCTTTCCTTCTCTTTTCGTGCCGAAGGACCCCAAACACTGAATTCTTGTTGATTAATAAACACCAGATTGTTTTCAAAGGATGTTCTCTTTCACTGTAAAGCATCTGCTGGCTACGTAGCTCTCAGAGGAGTACAAACTTTTATAAGGATTCAAGTCCTTTTGGTCTTTCTGCAAGGACACCCATTGGGGACAGAGAAACCAGAGCCACATGTGGAGCTGTAACATCACAGGACTCCCTTCTGCAAAAGAAATGGATGCCTATCTTTTAGGTCTAAGTGAAGCATCCTCTGAAGCTATGCCAAAATCAGGGGATATAAGAGCACTTCCAAACCATTCCCTGTCCCTTTTCTGCGGCACGACTCAGGCATGTGGATGGTGGGGCTCTTGGCACGCCGGGCCCTGTGTCACTGTGTACTCACTGCCCAGCACGGTCTGCAGGAGACAATCGGCGATGGTCAGGTGTCACACACCTTGTGGGCACCACCATTACCCAACTTCTCTTACTTAACAAAGTTAATGAATTGATAAATAAAAGGAGAATCTATTATTTAAATGCACACGGAAGGAAGATACACACTAGTGGAAGATGGAAGCCTGCATTCACTTTTAGTTCAGCTGTGTGTAAGAAGGAACTGAAACAACATGACAGGCTGTTTGGTGTCCTCTTCATCATCAGGAATACATAGAGGAAACACTGCCAAAGACATTTTTTTAGAACTCATTATTTTCTGACATTAACTATTTGTTTTTAAGTAAGTGCCCACCCATAATGTGGTTATTTGTTCACTAATTAATGACTTAAATAAAGGTATTAGACTGTAACAGTGATAAAAAGCCTGCAGGGGAAAAACAACATAACTTACTTTACAAACAGATAGCAAGTCACGGAGATAGTATGTCCCACTGTGCAACACATTTTATGCCTCCTTAAAGATGGAATTATCTATGCGTCAGACCAAAAAAGGCTGTGCTGGCAGTTTACCAAGTACGGAGGCAATACACCTCAACTGTCTGGATGCCATAGCCATCCTCCTCTTTATTATGACAAGGAAGATGTCCAGAGAGATACTAGACCCCAGAAAAATGTGGACTCCCGTGACTGAGACAAACAACGTCTGCTGGGACTTGAGTATGAATCTCATTTGGCCGCTTGAAACGCGGCGCCAGTTCTGGGCTGCATTACAGAACAGTGCAGTCCAGTTACTGTCTCAGCCCTTTAAGAATTTCTCATGAAATAAAGTGAACAGCTGTAAATGATCAGTAAAGCAGAGGAATGAAGACATGCTTAGAAGGGAATGCTGATCAGAAGGGAATGGGGATATGCTCCAAAGCAACGTGCTATGCTCCAAAACAGTGAGGATCTTCTCCTAAGCAACATCCCAAGGGGAGTTAAGCCTCATGTTGTATTCCCAGCACTTTATACCGTTAGCTAAGAAGCAGCACCAAAACAACAAAGGACAGCACACACATCTGTCATGCAGCTCACCTGCTCCCCATTTTGTGGCATATTTCTTTATTCATCCGAGTATCCCCTCTGACTACGTATCATCACAGGAAACCATAAAAAAAAGCTTTTCATAGCTTCTGAAAGTTGGCATACACATACAAACACATGCAGTATAAATCTGCACTAAACAGCTCAAGGATAGACCATTAATGCTCGCACTCTAACATTTCACTGTGCAGCTGAGGTCAAGACTTTTGCTGCCTTCACTGATTTTGCTGTGAGCTCCCAGCTCTCAGGCTTATGTTGCTAGTACTGTAATGAGGTTGAATATGAAATGACAGTGCTATCTTACGGCCATTTAACTCCAAGGCAAAAACTCCAGGGAATTTAGTGAAGGATGAGACCCTCTGCCACTAGGAAAAATCTCTTCCCTTTTTACCTGTTTCACACGAATCCCTGCATTACAGACCATGAGAGGAGGGCTTTGCAGAGTCCACCCATTTCCAGCAAAACCACCTTAGCCCTCCATGAATTCTGAGCCCCTAAGTGCTTATTTAGCTGCAGAACAAGCCCAGCACTCTTTGGTGATTGCTGCTGTTCTGTAGTACCAGAAAGCAAGCAGTATAAGCAACCATACTGCAGCCTCCTGCTGCTGCACTCAGTCACAATTCATTCCCATCCTACAAGATGTTTTGGTTAAATATGCTGAAGATTTGGATCTGATATTTTTCCCATATCAGCATGATCAAAGACAGAGAGAGAGGGAGGGAGAGAAAGAGAGCGAACGCGTGAGCACAAGAGCAAGGAAAGCATCACTGCTTCGAACCAGGAACAAAAGAGATAAGAGCACCCATACTAGGACACTGTGTTGTAGTCACAGAAACCTCACTAATGACTAAAGCATCTATCAGAGAGGCAGACTGCAATTGCATTTTGCTCCTGGAAGGAAACAAACAGATTCTAAAGTACCCGTTATAACCTGCAATCAAACAGGAGATCCATCCCCTCCTGAACCCGAGCAGACAGTGGGCTGGAGCTTGTTGCCACAGAAATCAGTGACAGCAGTGTATGGTGTGCAAATCTGATACGTGCATCAGCAACATCATGGGCAGCCACTTCAATTATGGCTAAAATTAAAGCAGGTGGTTTCAGATTTCGAGTTTTATCCCCTTTGCTCCCGTTGCTGTCATCTGCTTAATGAATAACAATTGCTTTTTTTTTTTGCACAACCTCAGCAGAGCTGCACTTCCCAGCATTTGTTTGCCAACCAAGCAGCAGAGCTTTAAAGACGTAACTGTACTTTTTTTTGGGTTTGGGTTGGTTTTTTTTGGTAAACAAATGCCGGGCTTCTAGGGTCAGGAACACTGAACAGAAAATTCAGCCTGGACCTCTCAAACCAGAGGAGCAGGGCTTCATCAAATGGTGTTGCTAGGGACTACCAATGTGCAAGCAAGAAATCTGTCTCCTTACATTGTAGTTTACAGGCTAGGATGTACACGCAGCCCAGATATTTTGCTCTCAGTGGTGCTGAGCAATTGCTGACTTCTCAGGTGGTATTTCCAACTGGTTCTCACAGGCTGGGTTTGGCAGTACTCATACCGCACCGCTTTCTTCCCAGTTGCCATGAGGTTAGGGACCCTGGGGAGAGAGGCACCGGCTGGGTGGGTTGGGCTGGAGCTGCGGAGCCACAGCCCTGCCAGGAGGACAGCGCAGAGCTGCCCTCCGAGAACAACAGTGGCTCCCACAAACACAAATCATCCCCGTGCCTGCCGGTGGGATAAGGCGGCATATTCCAGACAGGTGGAGGAGCTCCCTGGGAGGGCTGGTGCAGAACCAGAGGAAGCTGCACCCCCTCCTGGGTGTTCTGCTCCGCAGAGCTCTACATCCCCTGCAAAATGGGAAACGTGTCTCTCTGAGACACAGAGAAAACGGCAAGCTTTGTCTCTCAGCTTGCCTGTGTAAAGCAGCTTTCTGTGAGGTTTACATTATTGCAGCAGTCAAGAAAGGGGCAGTTCTGCCCATCAAGGCAGAAGGGCATCCCAGATGCGTCTTCTTCCACTTGGAGGGACAGCAGGTGTCATGTTGTATGGCTATCACAAAATCTCTGTGCTGTGGATAAGCTGCTGTTCAGAAGCAGGAATTCCAGGCTGTCAGGGTGGCTTTCGGACCAGACCCTATTCCATTATGTTCCAACAGAATCTCACACTGCAAATAAAAAGTAGTATGCAAAAATACCTATCCAGTCCACGTGTACAGACAAGAAAGCTTTACTTCAGCATGCAGAGATGCTTAGGTGGGCATTGAAACCACAAGAACAAGTCCTTTTATTTTGCAAAAAGAGGGAATTAAAACTGCAGAGCAGTAATCGCTGATTGTTTTGACATACTGTAAATGCCTTTGATTGGCAAAAGCACACAGAAGCATTGCAGAGATCAGTATCTCCCACTGAAATCCCTGGAGTCACTGCACAGCAGTTGAGCAAAGGCCTATAGTATTTTTGCTGGAAAGTGGTTCAAGTTGCTTATTATTGCCCAACACATGCAAGCAGCTTGATATTTTGCAGTTAGCTTATTAGCAAAACTCCAGATGGATAAAAGCAATACTCTTCAAAATCCATTATTAAAATAGGATATTTTGCTTTTCTACAACGTTTTTATTCAGATGGATTTAATATGGTTTTTAATAGCTAATGCTATTGGGAGTCAGCAGTATGGCAGTATCTTTTCTAAACCATTATTTAAAATACTGTTCTGTAAAATGTAAAATATTAATTTTTTTTCCCCCAGAGGATCCTAAAATGTAAAAAAAAAAAAAGAAAAGAAAAGAAAAAAGAAAAAAAATCTAACCTCCTTCAAGCTAAAAACTGTGACTCAGATTCTGTAGTACTTAAATTGAACAGCAATCCAACTAAAGCTGATTGGAGACTGCAGAATTTTTCTCTCATTTATCAGGACTGTAAGACATTTGAAGTAGAGCACAACTCCTTCCCCGATGTACATCACATACTAGAACTTCTAGTGTGGAATGCTGGCATATGCACTTTTTCACCCATTAAAAAAGATAACCCTGTGAAGGGTGAGACTAGAAGCAGAATCCAACTTAATAAGGTGGAATTGCACAGCTACAAAAGTAAAAATTAAAAAACTCTCTGGGCATGGAAGAGTGCCACCAGCAAAAACAAAAAGCAAAAAAAGATTAAAAACAGCAGAGCATACTTTTGAGCACTGCTGAAAATGGCTGAAGGGTATCCTGCAGACAGCCAGAAATGACAATATAAAGACATCAATCCTCCTTTTTTTCTGTGCATGCTTAGGACCTCAACGAGATAGAAGACAATGAAGGGTTAGTTGGAGTCCAAACAATGCTGGCAGGCAGTCTCACTGGGAAAGATCAGCAGTCTTGCAGCTGAGTTCAGCCCCTTTACATCCCTAATTAGCAGCATATTTTTAAGACAGAAAGTTGAAATACACTTTCTGCAGAGCTGCTTTAATCTTCAATATGAAAATGGGGCCAAAGCTTAGTTCTGCGTGACTGGTATCTATATGCATGACTTTGTAGATAACAGATCTATTCATGTGATTCAAGTCCTCTGTGGCTGGTGGACAAGAAGACTGTCAGAAAAGGAGACTCCAGGGATACAAAGAATAGTCCTATCTCTGCCTCTGGCCTCTAGGATGACTTTGGTCACATCACTGCATCCCCTTCAGTCTCACTTTTACAAATGGGGACTATGATACTGTTCTCGTTACAAAGCACTTGAGGTCCACTGCTAAAATGCGAGGTATTACTAATAACATACCTCCAGCTCTGACAGAGGAGGATTTCAGGGTACCAAACTGGTATCAAATCCTCCCACTGAGCACACCCCAAAGTCAGACTGCTGCAAAAATGCTCCATTTTCTCCAAATGAAGTGTTTCCCTGCCACTGTGAGTGAAGCAATGGTGCCACCACTAGGATTTTTTTTCCCCCAGTCTGTTCCCTAAGGAAAGGAAAGGATGTGATCACACTATTTTCAGTCTGACTCTCACCTGCAATAACTCAAGGACATAATCAGACAATTTTGCCAAACCAGCCAGAAGGAGAAAGGCCAAAGAGATATTAAGCTTCCCCACATTTTGTGATAAATAGGCTGTCCATCAGAAGACGGACAGACAAGTAGTCCATATGCTGAAAGACAGCTTGCAATTACAGGCTCAACCAAAACATCAGACAACAGGGAATCCACATAAAGGCAAGCCAGAGAAAAATAAGCTTCTTAAGTTTCATGGCTCACAAAATTACTTTTTATTTGTGGATGGGTGGGGAGAGGTTGTTCATTTTCAACAAATATTGCCAGCTCTGAGGCATTTCATGTGTACTTTTCTTCCCTTTAAGCATAGTGAAGCTTGATTCTCCTTTGTCTGAATTATTCCTCAGACATCAAAATGCTGTTTTTAAATGTACATCCATGTGAGCAAACTATAGTGAGCCCACTAAGACCAAATGAAAGTTTCTGATGACAAAATCTGGTTATCCTACTTTATCATCTTACTACAAATATACTTGTCTTGAAATATAAGTGTGCAAGAAATGCACATATAAAAATGTGCTTGGAAGACATACAGAAAATAAAAACTAATTAACCAGTCAAGACATCAACAAACAAGGAATTTTAGGGACTGCACATTCACAAACACCATATTTTTCTCCTGCAACTCTCTTCTCATAAGCCAAAGGGACATGAAAAGTCGTATCATCTTCCTCCCCAAAGTGCTCAGATAAACCCTGCCACCTTCCGTAGCACATCTGCTAGAAAGAGGGCATGAATGGTGTAAGAACTCATTCGTCTGAGGAATATTTTTTGGCCTTCCAATATTTACACTAGAATTTTACTAATTCATTGACGTTGTTTGTTTTTAAGGAAAAATGTTATATTTATGAGATAGGTTTTTTTAGCCAGTCAACTTGATCAAAATCTTTTCAATCAGATGCAGCCTGCCTAGAGCATTGACATTTGGTCAAATACACACAACCAAATTTTATACTCGGGGCTCATCTGTTCAACATATCCAAAGCTCCATATTCCACTGTTCAAGCTTTTATTAAAAGAAGTGTTGCTAGTCCTTATACTCTTATTGGCACACTTAAAGCCAAAAGGTAAGCAAATTTCTGGAAGATTGCATTCTCCTAGACTTGGCTGGCTTAATTTACTATTTTTTTCCCAATGTAATTTACTTCCCCCAAAAGTCAGTTAAAAAACTTGGATTGGCACAATATTTCCAGGCTGAAGAATATCGAGTGTCCCCGTGCAATATTTGGTCCAGTTTCCCACAAAGTACACAAAACCCTGTTGACACTACAGCTTGCGGCTAAAATTGTTTTGAGTAAGGAAACGTGATCGATGGAGACTGCAGGTCCTGAACATGAGCCTCCAGTTTGCATCAGGGTGGACACAAACATACTAGAGACAATGAAGGGAACAATCTCCTTCGCTTGCTGGAGACCGCAGGCTCCTGCTAAGGAGAATTCAAGCTTGACACTCTGGAGGTTGCAACTGTCATCTGGGCCTCTGGGTACAGAAAACCTTCCTGCTTGTCTCCTCTGTGGCCTGCTTTGTTACCGTCAGTTGCAGCTAAGGAGTATAATATCAGGGGACTGAAACACTCCTTGTCACTGAACAAGTGCCTGCATAGGAAAAATGCTTACTGTTACATGGGAAAAGAACACAAAATCTTTGTCCCTTAAAAGCACAGAACATTTTTAGTGTCCTGCAACCCTCTGAGGTTTGGGTGCAGCAGTATTGATGAGACTACATGAGTGTCCTGACCAGTCCTCCAGAGGGAATGGAGACACAGCTCAGCATGTATTTGTCTTCATTATGTTGCTCTCTGTGGACCCACGGACAATAAAGACTCATGCTCTTAAATACCTGAGTGTATGTGTTCACACCAGAATCCCTATTTGCAGGATTTAAGCAACTACTTCAAAACATAAACTTCTGTTTCACATTATCATAAACTAATTTACCTATTACCTACCCACCTTTTTGCAAGCACAGGCCGTCTGCACCAGCTGAGCTGCATACACAGCACAGAAGCCACACGAAGTGGTATCTTCTGCAGGCACTGAGTATGGTGGAGGTCCCTGAACAGACACTACATTCTGGCGCTGAGGACTGCAGAAGCAGAGGCATGCTCAGAGCATCAAATCATGGCACTTAGGGTGCTCATGTGAAGATGGCGGACTGGGACTCTTCAGCTGCGGAGAGGCCTCAGTCTGGATTTTGAGACTATGGGATAAGTATAATCACCAAGCACCACCAGCACGCAGGCCAATTATTTTGTTGTGATGCAAGTAACACGTACAACAACAACATGTACACAATCTGAGGGGAATGAGAAGCAATGAAATCTAATTGCAAAGCCAATGAAATGGAGTGATTTGCAATAATTTTTCAAAGGCAGGTTTTCCTGTTTACTCTGCTGACAAACAGCAAACTTGTACCTGCAGAAAAGCTTGGCATCTGTAGAAAGCCTAGGGTTGCTATAAACCTAACAACTGTCTGTAAATAATTGTTTCCATTACTCCCGCAGCCTTAGCCACCATCTGTGGTACAAACCAACCAATTAAAACAGCAGACTATTTTGCTAAGATGGAACTTTTGCCTGTGTTGACTGGGTCGCTAAAACCATGGAATGAAAAGAGATTCGTGGAGTCACAGTGGTCTCTGTGCAGCACTTGGACCCAACTTTGGTATTTTTACAGGGTTTGCTTTCAATCTCTGCTCAAGATTTCCAGGAGCTGTCATTATGGTGTCAAATACCTTCTTTGCAAAGTCCCTCAGTCTAGGTTAAACTCTTAGGAATTTTAATCTGTCTGCCTAAAGAGACTCAGGAACAAGTTTTTCCAAGCCAAGTCATACTCCTCCCCACCTGCCTGTTTTTCTGCTTCCAAAACCTCAGAATGAGAGTTTTCATTTAGTTTTGACCAAAAATATAATGTTGCTGAAATTTACTTAGATAGTCCCTAAAAGATTAACAACCTTATTTATCAAAACGAACATTTTCCTCAAAAAAAACCCTCAAAACCCCCAAAAACCCCTCAAGCAGCAGCTTACAGGAATGAAACTCTTTATATAAAAATGTACAAAGCACTCCATTATGTAAATGCAGACCTACAAACTTAAATCCTAATTACTAAATCATGTTAGAGAAAAATTACTCGAAATAATAAAAACATGAAAGACAAAAAGATGTATTTTTAGACATGTAAGTGGCATTAATGTCAGAGACAAGAGGAAAATATCAATATGGTAGTGATCAGACTTGCTAGGGTGGCATGCCCATTATTCTAAAAAATATATTTTACATCACAAACACTAAATATGAGTTTCAAACATGTGAGTACTCTCTTTTAATTTACATGGATTAATCATGGGCTTGAAGTTGCCTATATGTTTATATACTTGTAGGATTAAGAGTTACTTTATAACATCCTTTCTTTCTATCCAATAAGTTAACATGAATATGTGTATGAGGTATCTGTAAGTATTTTATGTTTCTTTCAAATAACCTCTCAGAATATCGTGTTACCATGAACACGAGTTATCTACAAAATCTGGTGATTCAGCTGCAGTTATGTTACAGAAGTCACAAAGTTTACTCCAGAATCTGCTTTCTTCCCAAAGTCTCTGATTTTCTCTAATTTTCCTTCTCTAAACAAGACCAAGGGGTTCTGGCCATTGCTCTCTCTCATTTCTATACTGGACTTGGAGGGGTAATCATAAGATTAATTTTAAAGAAATGATGATCTTAAAAGGATACAGGCTGCCAAGGGACAAATTACACATGTGGAACTGTAATAGCTGTTTTCCCGCACACATTAATATTAAATTTTTAAAACACTCTTTACCTCTGAATCAGGAATGGCATCCATACCAAGCATGGGAGCTTAGCACTCTCCCTTGGCAGCTCAATAAAAAAAACATGTTTTAAATCAGGTTACCATTTTGCTTTAAAAAGCGGCTGTAAAGAAAAAGTGTATTATTCTGACTCATATTGTGCAAATAACTGGGAAAAGGCAATTACACATAAAAGAGAACTTGGTCAGTGAGATACATACCTGGAACTAGGAAGGACATTAGGGAACACTGCACATACAAATTATTCCTAGGATCCTGATACAGTGTTTATATACACCTCATACAAATCAACAAAATCCAACCAAAAGCCTTTCAGTCAGTATTCAAAATTTTAATTCTAAGTGTCACTTGCCTTTACTTTTTAATGCACTGGTGGTGACACATGACGTGTCCAAACCATGCTCCACAACCAACGAGTTTTAGCTCACATTGCTTTTAATTGTCAAGATCCCCAGTTCAGTCTTACATGTAGCAATCATGATGGCATCCTTTTCAATAAATCTGCATTGGAGACAACCCTGACACCCCTGTTACTATACCAGGTCAACTGTATTGCTGACATTTGACAAACAAGTAAACTAACACCTTCATCTAGCAGCAAATGTTTCAGAAAAAGTATAAGCTTTTCATTAAAAAATTGTTCCCCCTGCTCCCACATCTGCTAAAGAAGCTGGTGTTTCTTCTTAACATATTGCCACTAAAATCTTTATTATTATGGGCTTCTAGAAACTTAACAGCTAGAGGCTTGATCCTGCAAGCACAGCTGGGCATACAGTTTGGCAGCATAAACAAAGCCATTGTCTTTGTATGATCAGATCTCATCCAGCACAATAACATGGCAATTATATACGCAGGTGAACCCATTCATTTGTGAGGCAGGAGATGGCATAAAATATCTTCCAAAAGATAAGGAGAAAACATTCACAGAATTTTAATGCTGAAGAGCCCTATCTGACAAATGTGTCTTCTCTAACCTGTTTTCATCCTTTAACAAGGAATTCTTGTCATTTTACCAGAAGTACCAATTCAAGAAACCTGCTCAGAAAACTGACCCACTCCCTTAACAACAATAAAAAGCTCCAAGCAGAGTATCTCAAATAAATGCAAAGAAAACAAAATAATAACAGATAGAACAAGCTTATTACTGGTGATGTATCTTAGCAGACATTAAAATTCTAACCACAAGGCTTAATAACTTTATGCTACCTTCTTCTAAAAGCTGTGGTAGAAATACTGACTGTGACGAAGTAAAATAAAGTTTGCACAAGAGGAAGATTTTTAAAAAGAACTCTTGATAAAAAGCAGCAAAAGGGGTACCTGAAAATGTGAACATATGTGAGTCACCTGATCCAGACACCATACGAAAAGAATTATCTGTTGAGTTTGCTGCACCACTAATATCTTTCAAAAGCCCTGGTATTTGGAGAGGCACAGCAGTAAGGAATGTCATCTTTTTTTTTTTTTCTTTTTTAAGATGAACGTCTGCCTTCTCCCTTAGGCTGTGGCCCTACTTTATGTTTCTACAGGCACTGCAGCACACATGTAAGCAGTTTTATTGAAATCAAGGAATCTTTATGCAGTCGAACTCATTTGCTGCCTTTGGGACACGGGATAGGTATCATCTTCCTTCCGCTATTCCATAACAACCAGAACAGCAAGCCTCCAGCCCTGCAGTGGATCTGCACAGGGCTACTTCTAGAACACATAAAAAGCCCACGCCCATGCCTGCTGGAGGATAATGAAACACAGTGGTAATAGGACGCTGCTAAGAACACAGGAACCTCAATTCTGCAAACACTTCCACATGTGATTAATCCTGAATGAACGCTACCTAATTGGATTCCAGATAATAGTGTCTGAAGAAATCCTTACAGAAATACAAATTTACACTGGCTCAGATGGAAACAGCGACATCTGGGCTGAAAACTGACTAGCGATTAATTAGTTTAAGAAAAAGATGACAAGGGATGCCACTACACTAGGGCACAGTGCCTGGCATGAGATGCCTTGCTTAGGTGTATTCCTTGCCAGGAGCTGCCTCACTTAATACCTTCTTTCATGTTCTGGAAGAGGCATGTGGGACAGCAAGCTGGGAACCTTTGCAAATATTAAGACAAAGATAGTCTCATGCTCCTATGTATGTATGCATAAACATGCAGTCACGTCACTACATCCAGTGATGGTAAAACCAATATGACAACTGACTCACAGAGTCCTGGGTCTGTGAGAAATACAAGCTGCAAGTAACCCAAAATTTAGTTTGCAAAAGGAAAAAGCTAACACATCTGGGAAAAAGGATTGGCAATGTAAGAGAGAGAAAGCTGGAAGCAGCAACACTACAGGAAGCCAATAGTGGACCACAAGTTACATTTGAACAACCAATGTGCTGCAAAGGTCAAGGCAATATGCAGAAATCCCCATATGCAAACACACATCCTGCCAGAGAGCTGGCAGACAACCCCCACGTGGTGCGACCGCACCCAGGAAAATTATTTTGGCCCTGTGCAGGTCACCCCCGTACAGGCTGGTAACAAGTTGAAGGAAGCTAAAGAAAAATACACAGGTATTTATGTCAACACACACACACCAAAAAGCAATCAATGGGGCTAGAGGGGTTGATTTACATACAGTGATGAATAATAAACTATATCCCAAGGAAGGAAGACAGGCCATGCATGGATGGCCTCACTTCTGCTATGGGATGCAAATCACACCCCTCCATGCCTCCTGGCTCTGGAGCCCCCTCAGCCATTGTGCTTGGGTGGTCTCTGCACAAGCAGTAGGAAAGAGAAAGGCAAAACTTGAGAAGAGGAAGGACACAAACCTCCTTTTGTGGCAGAGTGCTCTGCTTTCTGGCATCATCTTATGCTGCTTTGTCAGGATGGCCAACCCATGGCACGTGCTAGTCTAAACGCCACTCCATCAGTGCCTTCCTCCCTTCCCCTCCACCCCACAGCTGCTGAAATGGGAAGATACTAATACATGCCATACAAAAAGTGAACCGTAAGTGCCCTACATCTAAAGTTTTCCCAAAGGATATGCGGAAGAGGAGCTGAAGGAACTGCCTCCTAGTTAACAAACAATAGGTAAAGGACTATGGTAACAACCAGGAACGGAGACCTGCATTCTTCTTGTCTTCATGTGGAGGAGGATACCCCATCCTCCAGGAATTAAAAGAAGGGGTTCACTGTATCCCTTTCATGGAGGCTTGAACACTGTAAAATGTAAGATTTGTGGAGCTGAAGAAAAACTAGCAAAAAAGAGCTGCTTGTATCCAATGACTTTCTATGCAAAACACACAAACATATCAAGGGAAGGACAGCAACTCCAGAATTGCTCTTTGCACCTATAGCATTTGCTCCTTTATCTGTACTTTCCTGCTGCTTCTCCCACCTGGATTGCACCTCCAGACTGATGCTACATATCTCTGTAAGGTCACTCCCTATGTTATTATTAAGCTTCAATATGTACTTATATTTAGTACATTTAGTAATCCAGTCTGATATGGGATTGATTCCCAGAAATGGTTTGCATTATTGTGCAATTGTGACTCAAGCTCTCCCAGACTTAAAGTTTCTTCTACTCATTGCCTCAGTGTGGTTTTACTTTCTGAGTGGCTTCACAGGTAGGTGCTTTCCAAGCCCAAGGTGTACAATGTTGCTGACCAAAGGCTGACACACTGTTTCCTAGTTGACATCAGTGACACCACAGTGATACCTGTAAGATCCCAACAGTCTGGAATTTTTTCCTTCCTCCCTGGCCCTACTTACTCTGCTGTACATAGAATGCTTTGTTAACTGATGGTCTTAAAGAAATTCTCTGGTGTATGATATTCCTTGCCCTGTTTTTCCTCCTTTGTTACATGATGTCTTCTATTCAAGCAGCCAAACTAGAGCTGGCAAACAGCCTCTCTCTAGGTTTTTTACACGTTGCTGCAAGGCAAAATAAACACTTGTTTCCAGTTTGCATTTTTGGGGCTACAGATTTATGCTAATTATCCTTTCAGTCTGCTAATGGAAAACTGAAAGAGATTTAGATGTACTTTTCTAAGGCAGAGACCAAAGCCTATGGACACCTGTCCTTTCTGGCGCTGGGCTTTGTCCTACCCAGAGCACAGTCCAATGTGGTCTCCTCCCTTTATGATAACTCTGAAGGCATTTTCAGATTTCAGCAGGGCTTTACAAAAGGCCAGGAGACAGAGATTAAAACCTTCTGAAATTCAAGAACATAATGTGTCTTTTTGGAGCAGCAATGATGCCAAGGATAATATTTGGGTTGGCCTGAGACCATTTGAAGGATGAGGAACTTCAGAACAGGGCAATAGGAACTACATCATTACATGGGAAGTTCATTGTTTTGTTAAGATGCTGTAGTATTTACTCAAATTTCTTACCTTCCTTTTGTTTTCTAGAACAAAAAAAACCCCAACCCCAAAGCCAGGTCTCGTATATGCTTCAGGTAAAAGTAAGTATTATCAAGACTGTCACATCAAATAGTCTGAGTAGAATAAAAGAAAACTGGAAATGAATCTGCAGTTTATTTCCAATTTCTGTATCAGGTTTAGAACTGGCTGTTACACAAATGAATGAAACAATCTCGGATGTGCAGAGCCAGTAATGCAGAGACCTTCCCAAGAGGAGGAAGCAAGGATCTGTTTCCTTCTTTAAGTTTTAGAAGCTTTACCTCATGATACTCTCTTGTTTGCCAAGTATTTCTTGGAATCTTTCAAGTAACTGTTCATTCTAGTTGCTCCTATTGTGCTTCAGCCAAACTACTGGGCCTTTCTCTGTTGATGGTGCCTCTATTGGAGTCCAGAGCCAAGTGATGTGCTACCATGGCAATGTGCTACACCTATGTTTTAAGCATCTATCTTTTCTATGGGAGTCTGTATATCTATGCACAGAATAGGTATGCGTATACACACACATACATATCCATGGTATGTAGAGATCAGAGATACAGACGATACAGGGGCAGACTTGAAAAGTACGAAGGTACCTAAAGACACAGCAAAGTACTGATGTTCAGCTAATTCCTAACACCTTTAAAAAGCTGGCTGCACAACCTCTTCCTGCCTGCTCCACACAGGCTACTTTCCAGTGTTTGTTGCTATATTTATCACTTGAATTACAGTATTACTGAGAGGCCTCAGGCAGACTCATTCTCCCTTATGCCTCTCGAGCATACAGTGGAAAGGTCTTTACTGCTCAGACAACACCATTTCAAACAGTTATAATGTCCAAGCTCTCTACATTGTCATCACTTTTCCAGCATTATCAGGAAATCCTCTCATCTATCCTCAAATGACAATTGTATATACTTACTGTCAGAATCACTTGCTTACAAGATTTTTATTACCCTAAATGTATGAAGACTCGTTAATGCATTATTGTGATGGGGAAATCAGGAAATGAAAAGTTAAGACTGAAAACTCAGCCTTTGTTTTGCTGTCTATGCTTACAAAAAATTCATTCCAGTTGGAGGTCCTAAAAGGTTCTTTACATGATAATAAAAAGAAGCGATCTGTCAATTAATGTAATGGAAACTAACATTTCTCATATCTTTTTGCAGTAAGAACATACAGATTGACTTGACAGGCTACAGATTTCACTGAAAGGGGCACTCTTCCTTCAGACAAAACATATATCCAATGATTTCCATGAGATCAGCTGATGAAAATTACTCAGTGGCTTCAAAATTACATGGAAAAATAACTAACAAAAAGTCTGTACAGTATGAAAAACTTTAATTGCTTATTGCCTCAAAACTTCTGAGACAACTGTCTTCATTCTGGGTTAGCTTCGTTTGGACTTAAAATCTTGACGCTGCAGAAGAAAATGTATTCATCTATTGTCATTTACACAGAAAGATCAGATTTGCACATTTGGTGCTAGTTATTTAAACTAATCAAAGAAAAAAACAACCAAAAAACCAAACACCCAAACCAGAGAGATTTAAAGAACTGAATTTAAAAGAAGTTTTCCCAAATGTCCCTGCTGTGCTAACAACAAACATAGAACATCTTGGCCCCAAAATGATTCGTTTGCCAAACAAGAGCAACTGGAAAGGTTTTACTGTAAGCTATGGTTCAACTTTATGTATAAAAATTACTCCAATTTTATGCTACAATCCTCAGATGAAATCTGTTTTTAAGTCACACTTAAAGCAGAATGCAGGAGCATGGAGAAAGACCATCAGCTGCTGAGGTTCCCCACCTTCTGAACACTAGGAGAATTCACACTTCACTCGTTATTTTTGTTTTAGGATATGAAGGAAACAGTACTCAATGAGCTGATGAAGTCACTGAAAAGGCACTCACACCTACTCTAAACATGACCAGATATCTGCAAATAAAAGTTTAAATACTATCTAAGGAACATGTGTCAACCTGGTGCAGAAGGTTTAGAAAGTAAAAAACAATCCCGTAAAGGACTCACTGCCTCAAATGTGTTCTTTTCAGATGCACCACAGCAGAAGTCATGGGAGTGCTGCCTGAAGAAGCCATGACTTCACCCTCAGTTCCTAGGTTAAGACAGACCTTTGCAGTGATCAGCAAATCATGTCTCATCTCAGAAAGGAACAGAGACCTGCCATGAAAAATTGCTTGCAGATCTCTGAGGAGAGTGATGTATGAGTGAGGTACATAATTAAAGAGGGATTGAGATGGAAGAAGCTGAGTTGGTAAAGGAGAAGTCACAGGAGACTCATATTTAGTAACACGGCAAAAGTGAGGTCATAAACCAGAGCAACCAAAAGGGGAAAAAGGAGAAAAGCACATGGTGAAGGACTGGACAGGTCCCAAACGGCCAAGGAGAAAAGCTCGAAAGACTGCAGACTGGGTTTTGGCAGAAAAACACAGAGAAAGATCTGTTGTCTATTTCTGATGGACCCTTTGAAGTTTTCTGGATCTAATCTGATTTTTGTCTGTCATTCTTTGCCAAAAAAGATAAACCTTGCCAGGGAACCTACCTTCCCTTATCCTTATACTAATAAGAAAACAAATGGTCTGTTTTAAATATCAAACACTTACGTAGAATCTTTCTTCTGTGATATGTTTGATAGTTTGATATTTCCAAGCTGTCATACTTGCAATTATAACTGACCTGGTTAAGTATCTTGTATTTTACCAAACTATGTTATAACACAGGCCTTGGTCCTACACCACAAGCTTCACCACAATCAACCCACTAGCTCCATCCATACTTCACTGAACTGGAAGACAGAGGTTTATTTAGTAAAATGCCTGTGTAGCAGTGTCCAAAATATATTTTTAAAATTTTTTTACTGATACTGAAAGTCTTCTGGAATTCTGTTACTCTGTAGTAGTAATTCCTTTTAACAGTCTATAATATTATATTACACTATAATACTATAGTGTTATTAGCCTTATCTTTTTAGGCTCTAGTCTAACAAAGTCTTTAAGCATAAGCTCGCCTTTAAGCCCTTCCCTTGGATTACTTTAAGGTGTCTTACTTTCATGCCTTGCTGGATGGGGGACATAGCCAACAATACTGAAAAAAATGCACTCAGCTAAAAACTATCATTTAATCATCACATTTATGATGCTCAGCCCACCACAGACACTAGTTCCCATTAAAATGACAGCATTTACTATATATTACTCTAAGCAATATACTGAAAATTTCATACCGATTTGCAACTCTAATATATTAAAGTGCCCCAAATACCATTTTGCCATTGCTATTGGCAGATGCTTAATAGTGACATTCACATATGAGGATTGTCAGCTAACCAGCAAATCCAGAGTTCAAGTAGGTGTTAATTCAGAGTAGCAGTAAAGGGACTGCACAAGGCAAACAGGAGTTGAGAAAACAGGATATTCACCTTCACAAGACAGTAAATACACCTTCATAATAATTAGTGTGACACCATCACTTTAAAGGCTGTGTTCTCTTCCCAGCACAAAATTTTCTAAACAGCTCTAAACATCCATGTGTTTTACACTAAAATACATTGTCTTACCTGCTTGGATCTCTTTTGTATTGTCCCAAATCAACTCTATCATCCCTACACAAACTACTTGTGTTTACCCAAATACAGTTCTTCTCTCCCCAGCTGTATGATCCTAGATTTCTGTTCAATAATGGCATCAGCCATTTACTTGGGCATACTCTTATTTTATTGAGGTCATTCCAGACTTTCTCCTCCGCTCTCTACAGTTGCGTTAACAGCTTCCTTCCTATTTTTAAATCAGCAGCTAATTTCAGCAACTAAGTGCTTATTGTTTCTTCAGGGTCACTCATAAGACAAACACCATTATTGATCTTTCTGAATCTACCACTACTTTTTCCCTTTTATCTCATCTGAGTGACTATTGAAGGGGCAATTTCTCAATAAACCAGGACATCTATCCTAGATAAACTAGGGTATCCGAAGAAAGAGATTTTTTCTGTCTATGTGTGCTAATACAGCTCCTATCACGGCAGTAGTCAAGCAACTCATAAATGTTAGTGATTTTGTCTCCACAACACCTTTTTAAAGGGAAAAGTGTTGTTAACTGTCTTTTACAAACAGAGAACTAAGACACAGAGGGATTTAGTGCTTCAAAAGCAAAGACGACTCATGAAATGTAGAATTAATTAAATCCTTATTTCCTATATTTTAACCACAACAGCATCTTCTCTTTATTTTTGCATGTACCCTGGATACACAATTGCTTATTTGTTGGATTACAGCGACTGATGACCTGGCCAGTTGGTATTTATTCTGCATTTTTGATGAGCATCTGAAGACAACTGACATCACAGGCTGACATGAAAACCGTGTTAAACCAAACTGCTGCCAGTATTTTATCTACTGTTATTATTAAGCTTCAGTACAATTCTTGGGGCCTAAACCCTAAACCTATTCACTGTCCTCCAGTTAAGCTAAAGGAAATTTTGGCTTTGCCCAAAAAAATGTGATACCAAAATGCAAAGCAGCCCTTCTAGGTAATAAGACCTAAGTGACATCTTTCAGACACCAAGTATCTAAAAGCATCTTTTGAAGAGAGTGGTTTTATTCACCAATTCTATTTTAACAGGATATGTAAAGATAAGATTTACCGGCCATTACCGTTTTGGCTAAGTGTGGCAAGCTTGGTCCAAATTAATTCTAGACCAATCCACAAAGGAACTTTAAATGCAGCTTGACTGCTATAATGCACCATCAATTATTAGACAAAATTTTTCAATGATCCCTGGGCGTACCATCACTATCTGGCCACTTTCTTCACGGTTTCTCTCTCTTTACTCACAGTGATGAAAGTCAGGCTTGCCGGTCCTGTTCTTGCTGATTGCTGTATCAACATACTTCCAAAGAGAGGGGGGTGGAAAGCTAACAGTCTAGGACTAGAGATTGCTGCCTACGCTGCATATGTCTGCAGTGTTGTGCCCCATGGAGCTGGCGGAGCCCACGAGCATTATACCTAATGAGAGACAAGAGTAACTGAGCTAGGTGCAGATCTCCACTACTGCAGCTGGACTGCTTCTGGGATCTGAGTTAGATTTTCTGTATGACACTACGCATGCACACAAAAATACACGGTTGATTCTGAGCCAGGTCAGTTATGTCTGTGTGTTTCTTTAAAGGGTAGGCAGAGTCCTTCTGTCCTGCTTTAACACTTCTCAGGTTTATTAAACACAGTTTAAGAAGTTTGTCCGTAGACAGGAAATTCATGCCAAAGGTCTCAAGAGGTTCAGAACACCATTTGGTAGGGGCAATAACACTGCCATTTAAGCGTAGTTACTTGTATTATTAAGCTAGTATATTAGCATGAAATAATGTAAGTTTTTACATGACAATACAAAGATCAAACACGCTAATTGCATAATGAATGAAGAAGTGGGTAGCAAACAGTCAAGGATCTGGAAACAAGTGACCCCCCTGGATAAAAGGCATTCAGTTAATCAGAGTATCTGAGTTGCATTCTCAACTCAAATACTTCTTTTCTTCTTATTTATATATAATGTTTTCTGCAAAACGAAATAAAGACTAGTGACCTCACTAGGTTTTTCCTTCGCTTAAGGAAGTCTGCATCAGGCAAAACTTGGCAACCAAGATGAAGAAAAGGTCTAGTAAAGATGGTATGAACTGTATTTTTCATGAGCAATACGTTAGGTTCAGGCAGACATCAGCCCGATCTAACATGAAGTTGTATGTAACGGCATCACGTCTTACAGGAGCACATTCTGTGCCTCTTGACACTCAGGTGAACTAAAACCCAGTACTAATGCTTCCCTCGCCTGACTGCTCTCTCCCTACCCGATTGTAGATTGTAGGCTCTCTACAGTTTCTACCTCCGCTTGCTAAGTCATGTTACAACTAGCGACTGCTTTGTCTTCACTTGAACTTTACATCCTGTTAGTTTGCACAAAGGAAGTAAGTTATGTTAAGAGCACACCTGTTTTTTCCTAGTGAAGATGTACTCTGTTGGATATTATTGCCATTCGGGTACCTATTTAGACACCCAGTCGAAGGCTATGACCAGCTGCATAGCATATAATGATTTTTTTAAAGGAAAGAAAACGTCATTAAAACAAAAGGCCCTGTTCTGCTTCTGGGTAAACAAATGGGAGTTTTACAAAGGCTCAAAAAGGAAAGGGATTAACATGCTTCAATGTGGTAATGGTCTCAACTGTTCACATTAAAATTTTCACAGTAAATTAAACCATGACAGAGGTAGGAAAGAAGTCAATTTTCAGTGGCTCATGCTGTTCTGCTGACATAAATTGCCATTTTTTAGGCAGTATATCCACCAACCTGTATAATAATAGACTAACAAAACCGCAACCCAGTGTTGATTAAGTTCGGCCTTTTGCATGCTAATTTTAGCCTGCTCTGCCAAAATAATTGAATGCACCACCTTATTTACATGCTTCTAGATATTTAGCACCCTCTCACTATCCTTTCTTCACCAACCTTTGCTTAAGCCTGTGGTGTTGGCCTTCCCTCCTTGTACGGTGTCTGCTCTTCAACACCTCTTCTCCCGCTTCCTCAGTTAGTTATACTAAGGACACCTTTCCACCACTTACACCCATCCTTTTCCAGGATTCTCTTGTCAAGGGCAATGCTAAACGTCAGTCCATCTTTATCCTGCCCATCTCTGTTTTCCTGCACGCTGCATACAACACTTCATTATCTTCATGCTCTTTGCAAAGACCAGCAACTTTCCTTGACCAGAAAATGATGGCATGAAGCACTACCCAATCGTCCCGGTAAGGTCGCAGAAGACAAGTAAATACAGACTCTCACTGGCTGATGCCTGCCAATGAGTTCACACGACACGTGTTACACAGCGAGTTTACACGACAGTGACCGAAAAGGAGGGAAGGGACAGGCCGTGTAAGCGTGCCACGGTACCAGACCCCCCAGCAGGAGAAGGCTCTGCTCTGCGTTACTGTAGGAGCACCAAAAATGGATGTTTAAATACAACGGGGTGCTTATCTGACTGCCGAATGCCCACGATGCCTTTCCACCTCAGTTAGTTACATCACGGCAGCGTAAATCAAAAAATGACAAAGGACCGTGAAAGAAAGTCAACACAGTAAAAGACACAATAAAGCAGGAGGCCCAACACCCCAAACCCCCGCGTACGGAAGGGTGGCCGCCGAGCCGCAGGGATGCCAGCACCCAGCGCGGACCCCGCCGCGCCTCGGAGCCAGGCCAGCTTCACCTCACCCAACCTCTCCGCACCGCGCCATGCCTCCCGCTCCCACCGGCGCCCTGGCCGCCGGGGGACAACCGCAGCCCGACTCCGGGCCTCGGCCCTTTCCCCCTTCTGTGCCACCGGGCCTCGGCCCCTTCCCCCTCCGCGCCACCAGGCCTCGCCGCCTCCCCACACGGCCCCTCGAGACCTGGCCCTGCCCCAGGCCGTGCCCCTTCCTCACACCGGTCGCCAAGGCCCGGCCCGAAGCCTTGTCCCTCAGCCCGGGCCCTGGGCCGCGCTGGGCCGGGGGGAGGCG
>NW_010972775.1:13142948-13143271 GCF_000737465.1 Haliaeetus leucocephalus
GGGGGGGCAGGTGGGGGCCCCTCTGCCCCACGGGGGAGCCGTGGGGAGGGAGGGCGTATAATAAACAGCATCGTTGTCAGGCAGGCAGGGCTGCCGGCTCCCCGAGCCTCCTCCCCGCGATAACAACCCAGGTACAGCCCGCGCTCGCTCGCCCCCCTCCCTCCCTCCCTCTCCCTCTTCCTCCTCCTCCTCCTCCTCCTCCTCCCGGGGGGCCGGGGAGAAATCTGCAGATCAAAGAAAAGATGCACAATAATAACGGGGTGGGCGCGCGTCGCGGCCCCCCGTCCGGCGGGCCCGGGGCCGGGGCCTCCGGCGGAGGCTCG
>NW_010972775.1:13143891-13191262 GCF_000737465.1 Haliaeetus leucocephalus
CCGCGCCGCCCGCTCCATCCCCGCCGCAGCCGCCGCGGCCCCGGGAATATGGAGCCGTCTCCTCCGAATTACTCCTCGGGCAGCGACCGAAAACAGGATCTTCTTATCCCCCCCCGCCCGCGCCTCCCCCCCGCTCTTTCCCTTCCTGTTATTTTCTAGGTACACAGATCGGTTTCTATGAAAATAGGAGAGCAGAGAGCGGCTCCAGTCCCTCCCGGCCCTTCCTTCCCAGCTGAAGCATGACATGGTTCTTTATGCGCGCCCGACATGGAGGCTGGGCGACGAGGAAGAAGCCGGCTGAGCCCGGCTGGTTTTTGCAGCAGGGCCACCGAGCTCCCCTGGTCACCGGCTCCCGGCCCTCCGGCCCGGGGGGTGCCCTGTCCCCCCTTCCTCACGGAGGCCCAGGCCGCAGCACAGACCGGACCCACGGGGTGCCTCGGCCCCCCAGTGCTGCTGGTTGCAGACACTGTCGACAGGCCTCCCCCCTGCACCCGGGCATCGGGCAAAGGCAGCCTGCAGCCAAACGCCCGGCCTCAAGCAGGAGCCTGGGCAAAGGCCCAGCTGCGGGGCACAGGGTTCTCCCAGTTCCTGTACCCGGCCTCTTCCCCGCCGCCAACCTTCCACCTTCCTTCTCAGCCTAAAACTCAAAAAAACCCCACAGCCGCGAAGACCCGGACCTGGGATCTGCTTCGATTCACGACAGGGGCTTCCCCTCAGAGCTCTGGCTCTTGCCAGATGATGCCAGTTTTTAGAAACATGCACCGCTGTGGAAGGGAGGCACTGGGAACTCACAAATCCAAACCCCAGGTGTTGCTGGTTTTACCGTAACGTTACCGGTTAAGTTGTAATGTTTGGAAATCAGTTATTATTGACATTTATTATACCTAAGTACTGTCTGGAGGAGCAAAACTAGGAAGGCACCTGCAAGCTGGGCCACAAGCAGAAAAGTTTAGGAAAGGTTTTTCTGCAGGTTTGGCTGAGACCGTAGCAGTGGGTTCCCCAACCACTCCCACATGCAAGATGGCAACTATCCCCTTTGGGTTTAGGGAGACAGCTCTGGCTGGGTGCTTCTCTGAGTCCCCAGGAAAGCACCTGGCCACAGGCAGTTCCCGCCGATGAAGAAAGAAATAGGTGGCTGAAGACTGTAGGGTCACATTTCGGGGAGGGAGTAGGTGGACCATAGTGAGCACTACCGGTCTATAAGGGCTGGTGATGGCAGAGAAAGAAGAGAAAGAAACAGTTCTTCCAGCACCTGTACCTCGGCTGTAACAGGACCAAGAAGACTCTTACTGTTTATGGTGTCCCCAGATGTGGTTCTGGTACCCAAGTGCTGCTGTTGGTAGCACACAAGTCAATAAAATTTGTCACTCTGGGTCATAAAATAGGATAAGCACTTCTCTGTTTAGGGAAGCAGTGCTGTAAAATCATTAACTCAGGTATCAGTAGCAGACTAACAAGGAAAAAAAAATATCCAGGAAGCTGGATAAACATTTAGATGATTAGCCTGCACTGTGCTCAATGTTGTTATCTGTTCCTGAAGTACTGAGATCAGTGACAGGGTTGCCAACGCAGCCACCTTCAGTATAGACATGTGGCCAAGCAACGCACTTTCACTTTCACATCAGATAGGATTTTGCGTCCTTTTAAATTGATACTTCGTTTCAGTGTAAATTCCCTTCAGAAAAATGTACTATAAAATCTCTGACTATAGGAGCTGTGGACTCTGATCCAAGTCTGTCCAGAATAATCCTATGTGCTGTGTCTTACCTCCCATACCTCTACTATGTCCCCAAATGAGCCTTATCTCCAGAATACTTACTGGAGAGCTGGAGCTGCTTTGTTTGTTTGTTTGTTTTTAAATACATTATTTGCTTTTCATCTCAGATATGAATAGCTCTTTCTAGTAAGTTATTTAGTGACCTTAAGTCAGAAAGGAGCAGGATGTATGCCAATTTCTTCCAAAAGGAAACTGTACACGTTATATACACATCCATGCAACAATGTATTGCTAATGTCAGAATAGCAAAATTCAAAGTGACTAGATACTGAACTGAAACATCTCATTGAAATGTCCACTTTTTAAGTTCCTTTTGTCCCAACATTGGTGTCTGCAGAGAACATGGTGAATGAATAAAGTTTCTAGTCTGCAGTGAAGATAATCACATACTAGAGCTCCAAAGAAAACTCATCCCATGGACATGCAAGGATGCAGCTCTCTTTTTCTCTTGTGTATGGCTGCAAAGGATAAATGAGTTGCCATGGTAAGAACTCTGCTCAGGTTTGGCCAGCTGAAAACTCTTAAACACACTTTGCAGACAGTTCCTCCATCAAGCCATGGTTAAGATGCTGGGAAAGGATGGGGAAGAAAAAGCAAATTTCCCTGCTGATAAATGAAAAACCAAATCAAATGTTCCACACATTAACAGGACAGAAAACCACCTCGGCACAAAGAGCAAAGGAGTTTCTTAGTGTGCATAACCCTGTCAGCCACTCGTCAGAGCATACAAAGCCTGAGATCTCCTGCTCTGTTGCCTGTATTCTCTTCCTTTCTCTTCTGTTACAAAGGAGAGTTCATCTACCCCTTCTACACAGAAGTGGGAAAGAGGAGTGGAGAGAGTTTCTTTCAAACACTTCAAGAGCAGTTTCAGATCATAACTGTGAATGGAGTGGTGCGGAGGCTTGCTAGTATATATACACTACATGTATATAGGCCAGATCCTAAGTCTACAGAAGTCAACAGCTGAGTCTGCTTTGGGCACAGACAAAGATCAGCAGGTCACAGAGGCAGCAGCACGATGTACTTACTGAGCAAGGGAGACCTGCAGCAGGGATGTCTCGCTCCTTCCCCCCAAGCTCCCCAAAACGATAAGACCAAGTTCCCTCTCACTTCTCATCCTGCCAGACAAGTGTTTTACTTCCAGAGCAGGGCAGCATATACAACTATGAGCAGGGGAAGGGAGTAAAGGCAGAGGCCCAGCAGGACCGTGCAGGGAGGTGGCAGGACCAGTAGTGTGGTCAGTAGTGAAACCGTGAGTCACTCAGGACAGACGGTGCCTGAGATGATAACTGTTTTGAGGCCACTACCACACTACTGAATTTTGCTTTGCCAGTAGTTCCCAGGAAATAGCGTTCTTAAGCTTTAAGCCAGTCCTGATCATTTCCCCCCTATTCACATGAGGAGAAAAGTAACTACGTTCCTTGCTGAAAATTTTCATAAAGAATGAATTCCATTGATTCAGAAGTGTGGATCAATCTTTAAGAAAAGAGCATGTGGACATAAAAGGCCTAATTTCAAAAGCACCCTCCAAAGTAATGAATAATTTTTTAAACATATGTAAGTTTTGCATGAAATACTCCATGATCATATATTGGATATTTGTATGCAAACTGTCTTGTATGTGGACACTATTCATGCTGCTATCTTGCACTTGCCATTTTGTGAGATGCTACCTATATTGTGTCTGTAGAAGCCACACAGATTATTGCGTTTGCCTCTGAAATTCTGTCCCTGGCCACCTTACAATTTTTGCTTTCCCCACTCAAATCCCTTCTGAGATCAGACTATAAATGCTCTGCAGCATGGCGACTTGCATAATCAACTTTACTGTAAGATACTGAAATAAAATTATTTCTTTTTACTTATCTATCTATAGGTGATATAATCTTCTTTCCTTCTGCATTTCCTTTTCCTGTATGTAAAAATGTGTCATTGATGATTATGATGATTAGTATTTTGCCTATGTCCGCAGTCAGCTAGTGCTTGTCTGTTAAATATTTTAATAGGAAATTGTTCTGAGTCACAACCGAGCCATTCCCTTGTGCAAGACACATCTGAGAGCACTGTCTGAAATCACAGAGCTACTTCATGTCAGGCAGAAAAAGGCCATGATGTTATATGTCCATGCCAACATGCACAGAAAGGCACTTACCAGGCCCATTAGGATATTCTTAATTACTGGAGATAAGAAGCTCACCAGGGGATCTGAAGCCTTCTCTGTAATAAGCTTAGAAGGGAGAAGGGTGTGTATCATAGCTGGAGCAAGTTATCTATACTCAGTTTCATGAATCTTCTTATGTTATACACTAGAGCAATCTCCTAATCATATTAAATTAGACAATCTTTAAGGTGATTGCTTTACATGTTGCAGAGGTGTGAACACGTATCCTAGAGGCAGAAAAGATTGGAGCACTTCAGTTAAAATTAACTTCCTCTCTGGTTGGGAGCTTTCCACTATTAGCTGGAAAGGTTTGCATGGGATGGAAATGTTATTAGCAAGTATGCATTGCTGCCATTCCTTATTCTCTACAGGCATTTCAGCTAAAGCTACAGCAGACAAAAGATGCCTACAGTCAATGCTGCTTAACAATTTCCAATTCAAACCTTTGTTTTCAGTTGCTTGTATATTTTTCATAATTTAACCATTGGAATTGAAATTTTCCATGATGATTGTGTGGCTAGAAGTCAAAACTCTTCTGACAATGACAGTAGAAGAAATAATTTTAAAACTACTAAATTACCAGGTACCATATGAATGTAGCCAAGTTGCAGGAGTCTGAAAAGCATTCATACATGCTCAATAGGGGTTGATAAACAAGTCTCAGATGTTCTGTCTGGTCTAAACATGCTCTAATGTGAATGTGATTCAGCTCATGACTGGAGATGACTGTGGAAGCAAAGCTCATGAGAGGAAAAATGGCTGTCTCCTTACAAGTACCTAGCCAGTATACCAGAATGGAGTGACCAGACCTGCATGGAGAGAGAGAACTGGGAAAAGCTGGGAGGGGAGCAGGAGCTAAAGACTGGGAAGGACGTGAGAAAAGTAGAAGGGGATTAGGAGATGGAGGTAAAAGCAGCCATGAGTGTAAGAAGACAAAGATTTCAGAATATCTTAGAATACATCAAGAAAACCCCCACACTATCTAACAAAATTCTGTTGCCCAGCACATCTCATTCTCTGCAGGTAACTTCTGCATACAAAGACTAACGATCTGTTACTATGCTGCCAGTTAACTCATCTGCTTATATGGAAATTTTGACACTGCATTCGAAGGTATTGGACTCTATGACCTACTAGAGTCTCTAAGTGGTAACCGGCCTGAGATTTCCTATGGCAGGGGGGAAAAACAAACCAACCAACCCAGAAGGAGATTATTAAAGATTGTATCACAAACTTCCCAAGAAGACAGCAGAATTAAAGTTGCACCAGCAATGTGAGCCCAAGTATTTCCCAACATTTGACTACCTGACTTTGCAACTTCACTGTTTTTTGAGTTTTCTCTTGTGGCATGTGAGATGCTTTAGCAGCCATTTGTTGAGAAACACTCATCAAAAGCTAGTATTTCCATTAATATGCAGTAAACATTACACATGCTATGAAGATTATCTTGTTGGAGAGAAGTTGCACAGTTTACTTTGCTGTTACCATAATTTTAAGTGTTTGGTAGAGATGTCAGTCATTACAATGAAACTAATGACTTCTCATCCCCATTTGATATACTAATCTATAAAATGTCCCTTCAAATGGCCAGGTGAGAAACTCCATCTCTAAAGCTATAAAGCCATAATACCTAGGAAAGAAAACCTGCAACAGACATTCCTCCTCTGGAGAAATATTTTAAATGTGTCATCTAAAGCCTCAGAGATTTATTGGGTGAGAAATAAGTTGAGAGTTTACAGGAACAATAGATTTAGTGCCAGATTCATGACACTTACCCCATCTTAGTTTCCCCTCATAAATACTGGAGAAAAGGATTTCTTTCATATGCCCTCTGGTGCATTCATCAAAGTGCCTTTTGGAATGCGACTTAATGAATAATTACATTGTGACTTAAGGAATAATTACATCCCAACATGGACAACGGAACATATTTATTTAAGGAGCTTTGTAACTTCACTTTTGTGTCAGCTGAATGACAGTGCCAGAAGCCAGGGACCAGAAAGAAATAATGTGGCCAGTATGCAACTTCTTGAGATTGTGGCTGTTTTGTACCATAAAACCCCCTCTCAGGAGCAGCAGTTTGATATTGGAATGTACCTATTGCTCTAGAATTCACAGCTCCAGAACCTAAGCTCTGAATCTCACCTGTTGTAATGCAGTCTGATACATAGGTGTTATCACAGGAAAAACAAGGAATTAATTAATAATTCAGTCACAGATTTCTTCCTGGATAGCTTAGCATCAACAAGAGTTTAACAGAATCCAAACTGAATGACTGGAATGTCATCCCAACTCTGCTGAAATCAGCAGGAAAACTCTCAGCATTTTTCTCATGATGTCACCTCCGAGGCTTTCTTCAGATCACCCTTCTCTATTCCCATGGCCAACATCACCAAACTCTCAGTGACTCAAATCTATAAAATGGGTCTTATCATCATCTCTCTCCACCTCTTTTACCTAGGCCACATCCAAATCTTACTATCTTTCTTTTTCCATGAGCATTTTTCTTCCCCGTGACAGCACTTTTCTCCAGATATGACCACTACACATTTCTTGTCCTCTCCCATCCACATACCCTCTTTCTCTAGTCCATGTGAAGCAGTGCCTTTGAGGATATGGCAATTCTTTATAATCACTTTGCTTTGTTCAGGAGTCACTTGGAAACATCTTCTTCCTGCCATACCTGTGTTTTAAACATTGGCTTCACTGGACTGAGCATCTTGCTGCTTCTTTGCTATGGGTTAACCTCAGTAGGCAGCTAGTCCCACACAGCCACTTGCTCACTCCCCCCCTGCAGTGGGATGGGAAAGAGAATCGTAAGGGTAAAAGTGAAAACTTGTGGGTTGAGATAAAGACAGTTTAATGGGGAAAGCAAAAGCTGCATGCGCAAGCAGAGCAAAACAAGGAATTCATTCATGACTTCCCATCAGCAGGCAGGTGTTTAGCCATCTCCAGGAAAGCAGGGCTTCATCACCATAGTGGTTACTTGGGAAAACAAATGCCATAACTCCAAATGTCGCCCCACCCTCCTTCTTCCATCAGCTTTTATTGCTGAGCATGAGATCATATGGTACGGGATATCCCTTTGGTCAGTTGAGGTGAGCTGTCCCAGCTGTGTCCCCTCCCAACTTCTTGTGCACCCCCAGCCTAGTCAGTAGCAGGGCAGCATGAGAAACAGAAAACACCTTGATCCTGCATAAGCACTGTTCAGCAACAACAAACACATCCCTGTATTATCAACACTGTTTTGGTCACAAATCCAAAACACAGCACCATATGAGCTACTGTGAAGAAAATTAACTCTATCCCAGCCAAAACCAGTACCTTTTTTCTCACCTTCCCACCCTCATCCTGCCCAGACCTGCTGCCTCATCCCCCTGACTCCTGGATGATACTAGCGCTCAAAGGGACTTGGGCGTAAGGACTGAGATATTACTGGGGTTGAAGGCATTGAGGAGAGTCCTCAGGCTGTGTGGCCATGGTGATGCTCAGAGTGATGACCGTGATGGGTTCCAGGGTGAAAACGGGCATGAGAAAGTGCTTGGGGAAGTGGATATGGGTGATATTGCACGTGATGGGTTGCAGGGGAAGTAACTCATCACTGGCCAGGCAGAAAATGGGGCAAGCTATTTTCTCTCCCTCCCTCATTCCCAATAAATAAGGACCCAGCTCTCTGGGCAGCTGCTCTTTTCCTCTCCTGGGAGTGAAGGGAAGCTGGAAGGGAGGGACTGAAGCTGCTGAACCCACCACCACCACACTCGGTCTGAAATGCTGTCACTTAAGCTTTCTGGTGCACTCTGAAAGATCAGCACACCACCCTGTGCAATGCAAGAACTGGTTCCAGCTGGCTCCCGTGAGAACTTCTTAAAAGCATATTTCTTCACACATTCCACATACCCACTACCTCCAGATCATGTTTCTTGTGATGGCCCGCAAGACTGCCCCTTCCTACTTACATCTTGTCATGTGGCAGCCACATGTCTATTGTTTCCCCATTAACCACGCCAAACCTAATATCCCACTCACCTATTTGTCTCTCAGAGATCTCCAGCCTATACTCCCTGCTAGTGACATGTCCCTCATATCCTGCTTCTCAAGAATCACAACCTCATTTCTTTTG
This sequence comes from Haliaeetus leucocephalus, assembly GCF_000737465.1. Classification (NCBI taxonomy): domain Eukaryota; kingdom Metazoa; phylum Chordata; class Aves; order Accipitriformes; family Accipitridae; genus Haliaeetus; species Haliaeetus leucocephalus. The sequence continues at coordinate 13,151,950 of NW_010972775.1, forward strand.
AATTCCTTCCCCAAAACTCCATCCCTCCCAGACACCCAGGACAGCTGATTAGGTCTACCACATCCGTAATGAGCGAGGGTTAGCACAGGAATGTAAAGAGCCTGGAGTTAAAGTGGTATATAGGATGAGAAAAAAAGGTCATGAGTAGGATGTGGAGGAGGAAAGGAAGTTAGCATGCTTAATAACAATTAAGATTATAACTTGTAATTAACATTACCTTGCCCAGCGTTTCAGTGATCCCTTTGTTGCATAATGTATCCCTTTCCCCATAGTCTGACTTTGTTTTCCTCAACGCTGCCCTCTTCAAAGAGGACATGGTTTTCTTCTTCTGAGTTTGGAAAGTTATATGTTTATAAATAATAAATAGAATAATAATAAATCAGGGCTACTGCACTTGCTAGCAAACAGCCAATATGCCCTTGGTCTCTTAGAAGTCAAAGGGTCTGTTTCTGCTACTGTTTATGCCACTTCATCTACTTGGGATACAGTGACGTTGCTCCTGATTCATATCACTGAGAAACTGAGTTGCTAAAATGTAAAATCTCAGTAAGATACAAAGACAATATAAATATTACAAAATAATATACATCCTAAGAGATTTGCAGAGAAAATATTATAAGCCAGGAAATGTACATATTTCTAGAGAGGTGACAACATTGCTATTTAATTAGAACATAGTGACTTGGTAAGGAAATGGCTTGTTTCTGGCCACTTGTTTATTTTTTTCTCTAGCTGTTACTTATGTTTAAGTGGATGCTATCTTCTGGAACATAAACACTAGTTCAAACCTTCCCAGTGTAGTTCAGAGAACTACAATGTTTCAGAATAAACAGAAAAATGATACCTATCTTCACTGACTAGCAGCAAGGGGCTTAGTATATTGCTGGAAGACAAGCATAAAATATTTAGGCTGGTTAGTATTAGGAAAGTCAAAGAGAATATTATGATATGAAGCAGCCAAACAGAATTGGCAATGATAGTCTTATAATGGACAGGTATTTATAGACTGTTACTCCCACTGGACACGATGCTCCTGTCTTACTCAGGCAAACCTCCCACTGAAACTTTCAAAGGGCGTATTGCCTGTCTAGAGATGAGCAGAGACTTTGGGACCAAAAGCGATATCCAAGTCTTCTGTCCATTCTGTATTAATTGCTTGTATTGCTTCCTCCCTCTGCAACTTTATGGGGTCTGACAGCTTGCCGTACTGGGCAGGTGCTGGCCCTATGAAGACAAAAATCAGTGTTTGTTGCCATGTGTCTCATGGTGCCCAAAGAGGAGAAGTAGGTTGAACACTCACAGCTGCTTTTTGTCATCCAGTGATCAACAGTGAATTTCTGGAGCATGGCTAGCAGAGAAGTAGTAGAAAGGCAAGAATTGGTACATCTGGTTAGGCACCACAGACCTTTAGTTAAATTGTGCTGCCCCGCAAGCCTCAGTTTAAGCAGAGTTAAACTGAGGACTAGCTCTGGACCTGTATGTCGTTTTGGACTCTGCCAACAGGAAAAGATCCACTTTTCCATACATTGTGCGAAGGACAAGTCTCAGGCAGCAATGGCTTGAAATTGAAATGAGTTGCAGTTTGCTTTCCCATGCAGTGTCCTCCTCTGCCCACTACCAGCCTTCCAGGATGGTTTTTACCTTACTATGGTAGTTTAGGCAACTCATAGCATGTAGACTTCAGCATCCAATATAGAAGGATTTGAACCAATATAAACTATTTACCTGGATATCAGTAACGTCTACGTAACACAAAATTAACATTGTTAACAAGGGATATGAACAACTGAGATTCAGGGTAGTAATATAAACCAGTAACAGCGGGCTGTTCTATAACTGAAACCCATAAGCTGTTTTACATCTAGTACTGGCCATTATATAGACTTTGTGCAATTTGTTTGTCTGTTTGTTTCAGCAATGGGACTTTAAATGAACAGGCAAAAGATGTTTCCATTTTGTGTTCATTTCCCAAAGTTAATAAAGTGACAACAGGTATACAAATTCAAGTGAGGAATTAATTTCTCAGCAAATGGGTAGTTCGCAATAATTGTAATTGTAACTGTAACAAAAGTCAATAGGCCAAATGCTTCTGGAGCAACTTTGCTCACACCAATGAAAGGAATAACTTGGCCAGTGTGTGCCTGGTGTACCCAGTCCTCTGCTGCACAAGGCAATGAAAGGAAGCACACTCACACAAGCCTGCTGAGTGTAAAACTCCCATTAATTCTGACCACCCACTTGCACAACCAGCAAGATTCTGCATCTGAGTTTTCCAGACAGAATTTCAGTCTTGTAAATACTACGTAGTTCTGCACACTTACAGACTACTAATGAAAAACTGGAAGATTAAAATTATACTAAACATTACTTAAACGATATACATATATCACGTAAAATTGTATTCAGTGAAGTATATGCACACAAAGCTGATGTAAATCTTCATACATCAGGAGTGTTATACACACATTCCTTTATTTCATTGAACATGAACTCATTCTCATACAGACACACACACACACACACACTATAATGAACCTACTGGTTCTTACTGATCCTGAGAATCCCCAAAGGGCTGGGCGGAGGTCCAAATAGCCATCTCATAGTAGATCACTCTGCCGTATGTTTGCCTTTCTACACAAACATTTGCCAGGAAATCTATCACTGTCAATGCAGCACCATCATGTGACATGATAATAAAAATGTTTATGTGCAGTCTTTCTCAGTGTTTTGCTGAAAGGGAAGTATCTGTAGGAATGAGGATACTGCTGCACCCTCTCTTTTAACTACCACATTTTTTTTTTGGCAACAGCTTTGATCCTATCAGTGTCCTTCTTCTGTCAGTAACCACTCTGGTTTGGATTAAGGACAAACGTTCAATTTCTTTCATTTTTCTTAGTGAAGTGCCCCTGCAAGCTCCTTTATTTGAAGCTTGTGCTTCAAACACTTAAAAACTAGGGATTTGAGCACCTAAATGCTTGTCTCTAGATGCATGGCATGTAGTTCATTGTGAGACATGTCAAAGGCTGCTGCCCCACCAGACAGCATTCTCAACTCCAGTCTTCCACTGAATGGGCAGTAGTACTCTGAGTTGCTGGTACAGTAACGAGCAGAAGCCAAGTCTGAACATGTACAGTTGTTATTACTGCAATCGATGGGAATCTGAGTTATGTTGCGATGCTCCTAAGGCCTGGAGCTTTATTTTTACTGTCTATCCATATACTGACTCAGATGTCCTACAAAAAACTTCAAGAATAACTGAGAGAGTAGAATGGATGTTGTAGTAGAGACGCCTCCATATGAAAAATCCTACAGAGTCAAACTAAAGGTTTTTACTTGGAAAAGACTGAAGATGTTATCTCTTGACGTTGTGTCACCATGCATCGGAATATGCCTGTGCAATGTCAACAGCTGAATCTCTACTGGATTCAGTGGAGCCTTCCGTTTCTTGGCTAACAAATCAGCTGGGAATGCATTTGCTTTTAAAATGTTAATTTATTCCATCTTTAAGGCTGATTAGTCCCAATGCTGGGCTTTTTTTTTCTGGTTGGTCTGAATTCTTCATCTAGAAGAAGGTGTCAGTATGGTGACAAAACTGGTTCGCTTCTAATCTGTAAAATCTACACAAATAATACAACTCGGTTCTATATTATAGCATATACATATGCACTCTTGACACATGGCTCTTGCTATTTAGAAGGAAAGCTTTTTTTCTACGTTTTGGTGCATTTTGCACTAGAAGTCAGGGAGGCCCAGCTGGGGGCTCCTGCACTATTTAAAAGGATACCGCAGGGCTGTCTTAGTGTAAAAGTAAAAACAGATGACACTGTGAGAAAAGGGCTTCTCGCTTGCCAAAACTTCTACAATTTCAAAATTCATCTATGCATTTTTCGTATTCATTTCTGTGATCATTTATAACATACAAATGCTTTTAAAGTGGCTTCCGAAGCAGAATTTCTAAACACTCTTGCTTTCCGTTGTACTTCTAATCATCTTATATGTAGTGTAAAAGGAAGATAACATTGGCTTTCTCTAAAATTAGCTGGCTTTCAGAAGTACATGTACTATGACTCTTGCTTTCCTTACAATGCTGATGATGTGCATAACAGGTAAAAATACTGATAAAAACAACAGGCATTTTAAAGGATTTGGTGGGCTACGTGTTCCTTCCAGCTGCAATCTCAATTATTTCATCAGAGTTGAGCACAATAATGTAAGTAAACTTTTCCTAGTGTTTGATCCTCTGTGAAATAATGGAGTCAATTTGCAGCTTTGTACTTACTATCCTAAGCTGGCCATGTGTTTCTTTATGAACATTGCTCGTACTGCCAATTTCTATCAAAAACTGTTCAAATTATTTTCAGTTTGGATCACTAGACCTTTTAGAATATTTTTGAGGACAACATGGAAGCCAAGAACTCAGAACTCCTTATTTGTATTCATTTTTCTCCTCCAACACTAAAATGGCGACCAGAGTGCTTAAGTAACCTAAAATGTCCATGCAGATTGGCATGCTCACAGGGACAAGCAGTACAAAACTAAGTTCAGGCACAGTGCTTGGAAATATTATGGTGGAGTGTATAGAAAAATGAGAAACTTTCTCTTTCCTCTGCATGTCTAGCACCAAGCCCAGTAGAGCCTGTCTGTGACAAATGTTTGTCACAAAACCTAGACACAGACAGGTTATGAAAACTGCCTGCATTTGGAGAAACGAACAACATGCAGGCCCAATATCATAGCAAGGGTTATCACAATGTGAATTTTATTCACGATCAGTAGTAAATAATGTAAGATATATTTGAGTGATTTGTTCTACTCTGGCATGTCATGTAAGCTAATCTGTATGAATGCAACTCTGTATTTAAGGTAATATATTCTGTATATTTTAAATATTCCAAGGCCACATATTCTATTTACTGCAGAAAAATGGTGTTGTTAGCATAGATCAAAGAAGAGTCAAACAATGCATTAGGAAGGAGGTATCAGAGAATCCTCTGCCTATTAAATGTCACTGAAATGGGTAGGTCAATGGGCTCTTTGTGTAAGACAAAGGTTGTAAGACACATGGTTTCTTCTAAAAATCAAAAGCCAAGCAGTCCAGGAATTCCTAAGGTATAACTAAGATTGCTGTAAGAAGTGGTTTGTCAAAGGAAAAGAGACAGGGCCAAATAAGAAGAGGCAGAACATGAAAACTCACTGAGAAGGAATTTTGAACAAGCAGTTTTGTATAGAGACTGGACTTTGGGGTGGGGGGCTGGATGAAAGAGTTTTAGGCTATCTGATTTCTTCTTTAATCAGAAAATTGTGACTCTGGATATTCTTTCAAATAAAGAGATGTGTGTGAACTGCACAAGTTCACAAGTATGCAGTATTGGCTATTTAGGTCAATAGGAGAAGGAATGTGTTTGTGTGAAAATTAACTGAAAGAAACATTAGCAGAGAGAACCATAAAATACTACAAAGCTAGGATTTCTAAACTGGGGTTTAGTCTGAGGATAAACCAAGAAAGTTTTGGCAAATTTTTCTAAGAAAAATGGGAAGTCCACTGGGAAGCTTTAGTTTAAAAATTAATGTCTCAACCCCTCTAAGAAGTCTGTCAGACTGTCACTCACACTGAAAACTTTACTACCATTCCTTGTACACATGGGCACCAGCTACACTCTGCTTAGTTTAAAGCAGAGAAAACTGCAGTTGTAAATGGCTAGGGAAACTGTTAAAATGTGATCTACTATAAATGCATATTATGTAGCTGGTGGAGATGCTCTGTTTGAGCACAATCAAAAACTTGAAGTCAGTAGGAGTCTTTCCATTAGCTAATAAACTTTGCATGAGAGCCATTTTATAGCATAATTTACTCCAAATTGCATTGACTGTACTGTTTGTAACTCTGTATCGTGCTAGACCAATGGACTGACTGATCAACTGCAAAGAATCCAGATGCTTCTAGATATTTTATTGTGACTTTTTATGGATTTGGCGAGAAAATAACAGCACATGCTTATAAGTTGCAATTTCCGTGAGAAGTGTTCTTTTATTTTTGAGCTTGAATCCTATCGTTAGGAGACAAACTTGGGACTCTTCAGAATTATGCATGGTGGACTCTCGTTGAATCTCAGGAGCTTCAGCGGTTTGCTGTTTCTGGTGCTGTCCCAGAGCAAAATTGGTTTCCTTTTCAGAAATGGGAAGCCAATGCTTCTGACAGCTACAAAATTTTGCAGCCTACTGGGAAAAACTATTGGGTCAAGTCCTGCTTTAGCTTTATACAACCTTCCCTGAGATGAGAAACTGGCAGCATCCTGCTAGCTGTACCATCACATTCAAAAGCAATGCAACTATTAATAAAAGAAAATATCAGTGAGGAAGCTTCTGCAGGACAGACTAACACAGGGATCATGGCTTCAACATTTTGCTGATCATTTGTTGATGCAGTTAATGGCTCACTCTGAATCTACTTAGTACATGCTGGTACTGCTACCATGGTGTACTTGCCAGAAGGACTTGTCCAGCTGGGCTTTCTCTTCTCCCTGGGGTCCCCTACATTAGCCAAAGGTGCAACTCCTGCATGGCTGTTGCCAATGTCATGGACATACTGCTGTCTGCCAAGACACTGCTGGGTCAAATGGACTGCTTTTTCCCAGAGGCTGTCCAAAAGTGTTGCCATTGCTGTACTCATGTACAGATCCAAATTAGATCATTTATGTTCTTTAAAGAGAGCCATTCAGCTCTCACAGAAAGGACAGAGGGGAAAGCCACATAAAAAATATCTATGCTGCCATTAATGTAGTCCTTCCCAGACCTCCAACCTTTCTCACCAGGAGGGTTTTCCAAGCTTTGTTCTAACTGTTAATAGAAAACTGTATTTCCCTGAAGTACTGAACAATTTCCAGCAGAGGTCTCTGCCTACTAATAATTAAAGTTTGGCTGGACTGCTTATGCACTACAGGGTTCAAAAATCATTGTTAGGCTTTGTCCTTTTACAGGATTAAGAAACAAAACCAAGACTTCACAAATCTGAGTGCCTGAGAAATCACCATCGGCTTCACAGGGCAGTAATGCCAATCTATTATATACACAGAGATTCTCAAGAAATGTTTCCTCATGTAAGATATTTTAAATAACTCTGTTGAGGTTTGCACATGTAGCCTGTCTACCAAACCCACCATGTTTCAAAGAGTCTAAGAATTAAGAGCCTCTCATTGTTAAATACATCAGAGAATTATTAAACTGTAAGTATCACACTTCTTCTGGATGCAAAACAGACAAGTTCATTTCAAGTGAAGAAAAGAAACTTCTCCTTTCTTTTCAGAGTGTACTGTGATCCCTAAGTTGAGATCTAACTACGGTCAAGGAGAACTGCTCCAAGAGACGTTTAGCTTTCAGGCTACAATCTCTTTGCTTCTCATCTGGCTCTAATACCAGCGTACCATCTGCTTATGAGAAAATTATTTAGTTTTATGCCTACATTTCCCCGTCTTTAATTTTATTTACTAATCTACTTAACTGAGTGGGATGCACTCATAAAATGCAAGGTGCTAAAAATAAGGATTAAACATTTCTACCTTTAGGTCTGGTCTCTAATTGCTCTGTGCAGCTTCTCAATTTACTAAGAAACTTTTAAGAAGTCTCAAACGGAGGCTCTTTTGAAGCTCAAACAATATCATCAGGGTGGGGCATGTTCCCTTCCCTCACCTCAGGAAAGAACTTTACCCTCCTCTGTGCCAAGCCATTTGCCGGTGTGCACACTGTGTTATGGCAGAGAACAGTGTGACGTGAGAGTCTTGCAGCAGAATTGCCATGATTTCCCCAGCTCATAGTACAGTTGCAACACCTTGTGTGCAAACACTATCATAACTGTAGTACAACAGCAAAATACTGCTAATGGCTGTTAACTCTGAAAGCTGTTCAAGAAACATATCCTGGCATAGTCTTTCAACTGTGATGTGAAGGGTGCACATTCCCTTCATCTCCAGCTTTCCAAAAATCACAGTTCCATATTTCAAATTGAAACAAGGCCAGTGACCAGTCCAGCACATCTCTGTCACCACCACCAGCTTCTGTAAAGAGAAGACCACTGGAAAAATATCACTGGAGCAAATGATCCTACCAATCTCAGGGGGGTGACTCACAGCAGTAGGTTTTGTGGGGAATGCCTGAAGAATCGCAAGCCAATTTCTTAATAGCTCTTACTCACATCATAAACTCTAGCATTATTAGATGGTAACTCTACATACATACATGCTCTCACTCCATTTCCACAAAATATTACAAGTTGGGGCATTGAGGCAGTACTGGAAGCTGCATGTATAGCACTGAGAACAATACTGAAAACAAATTCAGCCTTAAAACACAACAAACAACAATTGCAAAATGAGAAAAGGTATTATGCTCTTTGCAGCACATAGCACAAGACCTACAACTTACCTTAGCACAGGAGCACAATTTACTCTGACCTACACCAACGTAATTGTACTGGAGTTAAGGTTGTGTTATATGGATGTGATTGCAGGCCAAATTCCAACAGCACCGTAATTCTCTGTTCAGCTTTGACTCAATCCCTCCTGTTCATACACAGCTAGCAGAAGGTGTATGTACTGAACGAATAGACTGATAATGTGCTCACTTGCTCAGTGTCCCCCCCTATAGCAAGCCCTTTGGGACAAAGTGAGAGGAACTGCTTGTGGTTTAGCACGAGGAATTTTAATCAAATAGCAAAAAGTTCCACTGTGTCTCAAACTGAATGTTTCAGTCGAATCAATGCCTTTACCTGTGTTCTGCTTATAATTCACCATGAGACAGAAGTCCCTTGGCACTCTAGTAGATATTCTTGCAGTACTTCAAAAAAACTCACTTGCAACTCAGTAGTTCTTTCATTTGCAAACTCTGGGTAGAATTTGATTCATGTTTCACTCCCTCTTTCACAGCAAATACCTGCATTCCAGCTAAAGCTCATCCTTGTTCTGTTAGTATTGTCTCTGATTTAAGATGGTATGTTGACTTTTTGGGGAACTCACCATAATCCAATCTGTCCTGCTACCTTGCATTTAGCTGAAAAAATGTATTGTGATTATGATAAAGGGGAGATGAGAGGCAGGCCTGCTTAATCTCTGCATATCAGGGTTCAATTCCAGTTCTAATACTTTGCAGTTAGAGGCTTTCCTCCCACATAGCTGCTGAAAATCTGGATGACATTGTAGATAAAAGTCCCTCCTGTTTCTACCCTGCCAGATAATCTTATAACTCGAAAGACCCTGGAAGAAGCTACAATGGGAGGCAGGATTGTCTGGGACCAACAAAGAGATTTAATTTGGAGTTATTGATGTTCAGAACCTCTGAAAATTACTTAAAAGTCATAACAGTATCGGAGACTATGTTTGTGGAAACTATCCTTCCCTTTCTCTAAAGCCAAGGAGAGTAATACTCTCCTTTATCCCAAGAATGACAAACACTGTTTCATTAACACCTCTGAAGCTCTGCAGCTACCACACAAGTATCACTGTGTTCTGGAACAGTAAGTACAATTAACCATATCCCTCCTTCTTATTGCTTTTCTTTTAGTTTTCCATAAACATTCTGTATTGTCCCAAAATGTTCCATGAGCCAAGATCTTCAGACCAAGACCATTCAAAAAGCTTACATTAGGAAGAAATCAAATGAATGGCAAGGAAAATTGACTTAGGCTACAAGTTCAAAGACACATTTGTCATGTTTTGCATCTGAAGAAGCTTAAAGTGGGTCTATTTGATTTAAGGCTCACCAGAATATCACAGATTAAAGGTCTGCTTTGAGCTCAACTATTAACTGGATTTTGACTGATATGAGGGACCAGGATGCAGAAGAAAAGTATCAAGTAAAGAAAAGGTGAGCAATAGAGAAAGAAGAGAAAAGATGCATTAGCCCTCTTTTGTGTCCAAAAGTGGCTTTTATGTTCACTTCATGTGAAAGAAGCAGAGAGACTGAGGACCTTTCTGTCTGTCCTTTTTTAGGTGCCTAAACAAGAGTTAGGTCCCTCCCTTCTTGCTGCTCCAAGATTTAAGGCCTTTCAGTAGGCTACAGCTACCTTCAAGAAAGGAAAATAGGGCAAGAATGGACCATGAGACCAGCAGAAAGCGATGAATAATCCAACCAGTAAAGAGGGTTTGTAGGTCTTTTTTCTTGGCATGTGTTCTTTGTAGAAATATTCTAGCAGAGAGGTTCAGAGCCATCTTACCGCACATCTTCCCCCAACATCTATCCTTCTGCTTTATACCTGCTATAGCAAAACATTTAAAGGTGTCCTTCTATTGAGAAAGCTCACCATTGGCCTGGAAAAAAAAAATTTTTTGCCCTACATATTGATTTCAGCAGAGATACACATTTATTATGCGAGAGCAGAATCTCAGAATAACAGAAGACAGAAGCAGAAGTGCACAAATTATAGAAGATCTTCACTTTTAAACTTGGAATGTGGTCCAGCTTTTAACACAGCACAAGAAAACAACAGATAAAGTGCTCAACAACAGAAAAAACATTTCTGAACGATGTGGAGAAAGGAGTAAGTCATGAGATTACAATTCTTTACTCTCAGTTTTTGGAACCATGAACATTAAGATCTCAGCAATATTTCAATACTAGCAGAAGAAGAGAACTCATATGTATTCCACCTGTCAGATATTCGGCATAATACTGCCATTATTTAGCTGTTTTACAAAACTGAGTGCTATTAATTCAGTTACCTGCAGGTGTGAATTCAAGGCTTTCAACAGATTAGATAGTATAATTCCAACAGCCACTGTCAATTTCACGCATGATAAAGTTGCACAGACAGTATTCATTTTTAAAAATTAAAAAATAATATACTTCTGCTGCATATTGCTACTCAAAGTTAGCACTTCAAAAATGAGAGTCACCTTTTCAGGGCAAAAGGCCTGAGGAAATGTGTAGGAAGGCCATGATTTTATCATGTGAATAATCTTTCCTTATATCACAGTCCACATAAGAAAGATCTTGTAACATAATCTTTGAGTAAGGATGCAACACTGGGCTTGGTTTTCACACTGTAAACAACAGATAAAAATGGAATATTAACAACACTTGAAATTATAATGTATTTTGTTTTGGGCTGGCTGGAGGAATACAATGCTGAATATCTGAGCGTTCCCAAACCACATTTACTGTAACATGCCAATGGCACTAATTTCTCTATGCTTGGGTCCTTTTTCTCACATTTCTAATTCCCACTTAGCTTTAGAATCTGCAAGAATTCTGAAGACTGAGAATAAAAATACATTTGTTTTTTCCCTTCATTTAATCAAATTATTTTTCTGAAGTTTTGCATTGGTGCAAAGAAGCCATGTAGCTGCTAAGTAGAGTGTACCACTTCGTGCCAGGACCCTAGTTTGGAAAAATGGGATGAAAAAGTCAATCATTGTATTCTGCAGAAAAAAACTCAAAGCACACCCAACCCAACTATAGTATTCTGACATTTTAAACCATGCAGATTGCAATGAAAGTAACCCTAGGAACATGCCCTTGTATGCCTTAGGGCACTAGTCCTTAAGACACAAGAAGACTCTAAGCTGACTCTTGCACCGGGATGGACACAGTGTCATGCACCCGGATCCAGAAATTTGGGCTATCCTCCAGCTTAGACATAGCTTCTATAAAGCATGCAACTGTCTTGAATATCTAACTACCCTTAGCTATTTCTTCCATACACTGTCCATCTCCCACTAACATGGCAGCATATAATTATTTTAGACAAGAACAACAACAAATAAAGCATTCAAATTCTACTTGTGACTCAGTCTCAGTCCTGGGACTTTAGAAAGGCTGCAAGACCAAAACACTAAGGAGGGAGCTTTCTCTTTCCAATTTATGTTTCATTTGGAAGTATTTTCTGTACACAGAAGTCAGCATTTTTATCTTCATTTGAAATGCCCCACAACTCTCCTTTGATGTTAAGTTAGGAAAGGGGTGCACTCTTTGCTGTTCACAGAATTTGTGCAATTTGGGAATTTTCCAAGACGCTGTATTAGTTTTCCACTTACATCCATGTTAAAGCACAGGAGAAATACACCTAAGAACGAACCATGTTTTAATATAAAGATAGAAAAATAAATACAAAAAAAGAAATTGGAAATCAGAAAAAATACCTTCTCCCTTTCTAGAAGAGCATCACTGCTTCATGAGGTATTCTAAATTTCAGGAGCATGGTGCCAAGTAGGGTGATATTTCTGGTCTGCTCTGCTAAATCATGTTCTGCGGAGATTTCTGGGATAGAGCGTGCTCACTTTAGTTTGCAGGATTCTTTGTGGTATTTATATTAGTGCAAAAGCTGTTGATGTCATATCATGATGGTGGTCTTCTACCCAAATCCAACATGTAATTAATGTGATGAAAAGCACAACTTTTCAAAGAAACTCTGGCATGCTTTTATAGAAGGGTATGCAGACTTCTTGAGTTTGCAGTACATATCTGAATGCAAATACGCATGCTTGATTTCCCCCGAGTGTTGTATGAACAGTTATTATTACCGACCTGGAAATTATTCTACTTTCCCTGTTTGACTATTTTTTTGGTCTGGGTTATATGCATCCCTGAAACCAGATGTGCAACACTTGATGTGTTTCCATTACTTACCATGATCGTGTGTATTTATTATCTTGAAGTTTGAAGCAGTAACAGTTGGTTTGTGCTGCACACTTCGTGATCTAGGTCTGTTACAATGACCAACAGGCCTCGTAAGACAAAATACAGTGTGTTGTAAGGAATCCATGCCAAGTTAGGCATCGCCTGGGATATTACTGCTATGAACCTCTTGAAACAAGAGGAAAGAAAATTTAGATTTTATTTTTCTAAAGAATGCCTGTGTAGATTTTACACGGGCATCTACCATGTGACAGAACCAGAATCACCTCCTGCTGTTAGCAATGAAAAGGCTGGTCTGGCCAGTTCTAATTCCATTCAGAAGAGTGCAGCAGTTTATACCCATGCTGAACATGTCCTCACAGGACAGAATCAGAAAACGGCCAAAGAAAAAGAATCACCCGCTCCCTGCAATAATAGCCTGACATGTAAAACAAAATAAATGCCAGTTTAACAACAAATTGATTTCTTTCAGTCACACAGAAGGGTAATAGAAAGGGGATGGGAGTTGACATCAAACAGTGGCTATTGCTCTTTAGCTCTGAAAACAGAGTAATTTACTTTCTATTGCCATTTTGCTGTAAACAAAAAGACTGGTGATGGAGGAAGTAATTGCTTATGAATACTGAAGATTTTGTTAAAAATAAGGAATTAAAGGGTGGGGGAGTATAATGCCATCCAAAACTACATTTGCAATAATCTTCCATAGGGACACAAAAAAGATTCTATAGAACCAGATTATTACAGGTTCTGCAATATCACAGCATACATCCAAACCTTTGTTAGCTCAGTTACTCTCACAATTTTCTTATGAGGTCAGAAACTACTATTCTGACTGAGGCATAAAATGCCTTTGTAGGTCTTTGCTTAAAATTAAACAGAAAGTTCGAGTTATGGCTGGAGTTTTCATGCAGGCCTCCTGAGCTCCAAACTGGCTCAGTTACCTTTAGATAGCCCTTCCTCTCCTCTGCATGAAGAATGCATCCTCAGAGCAAGTACCAGACTCACATTACATCTGCTCCAGGGCACCAGTGAGAGAGCAGAGTGTGTAATGCAGTGCTGGCAGCTCGATGTGAGAGGAGGCACTGTTCTTTTTCTTACAGCTGAACTGCATGGTCCGAGTGAGGGGAAAACCCCCACCCTTTACCATAAAGAGTGTTGCAAAGATATGGGTGAGAAATTGAGACTGCTTTCTAACTGTCCCCTTACAAGAGTTTTTTCTTCTGTCATGACAGAATACAGGAATAAGAAGGGAGAGTCGCCTTCTCAAATGCAACAGGAGAAAGATGAGAACAGAGAAAGAATCAGAGAACACAGAAATTTTCCCTTTCATCTTCAACATGCAAATTTTTCTCTATTCCTGCTTCATCTCCCACAATATCATCACCTGCTCACTGGCAGTGGCCGTTCATGCCCACATAGCTTCCAAAATAGGTTCTCCTCCATTCAGTTCCTACCGTTTTCTTCAACAAAGAAAGATCTTCTCCCTTTCTGCCACAAATAATACTCTAGAGAAAGAACCCCTCATAAAAGATTCTCTCTCTGTGAATGGTGATAACACGCAAAAGCACACAAATGTCACCTGCATTAGTAACTGTGTGCTCCCATGCACTCCTTCACCCTTTAGAACCACCATGTGGTTGCTCTCCAAATTACAGCCCCCCAGTTTCATTCCCAGCTACCGCTCTTTTTCATTCTTGTTTGTGCAAGATAAGGCTGAGAAAAAGCAAAAGGAGCCTGGAGATTTTTGTGAAACTCCACAGCAGTGAGAGAAACCCAGGTGCCCCCCCTGGAAAGGAAGGAGATGGAGAAATAGCTGAAGGATAAGGATGGGCACAGCAGAAGCTCTAGCTACTCCGTCCTTTGTACACAGAGAATAAAGACATGGGTTTTTTTGCTAAAGCAGGGGGAAGCAGAGTGCTGGGAAAGCAAGCTAAGTAGATTATTTAACTCAAATGAATTTTTCCTGCATATGCCTAGGAAGGCAGAGAGGCTCACAGTATAGGACATCAGTGAAGGCTGGAAGCTCTGCACAGTGACTTTCTGAAGAATGATAAGCCCTCATTTTTGTAGATACTATTAAGCAGCCCAGCATTACTGTGCATATGATAGTATTAGGCAAGTTGTTAGTTTGGAGCACACTCTATTCAAGCTGTTTGCAGCCCGAGAAGCTTGTGTATACCTCTCACTTGCACATGGCCTCTCTGTGCTCAGGAATCCAACGTAAGGTTTATATCATCCCACACAGAGATGCAGATGTCAGCTTCCCAGAGCAGCAATAATGTGTCTCCCCTCTGGTAAGTTATGTTGTTTTCCTAGCATCTCTTCTGAAGTCACTCTGGCTGCTCCTGGTTCTCCCACATCTCTATATGCCATACACTCACACATTTTGTTGTCTTTGAGAATTTTTGGCTGGAGACTGTCTGAATGTCATAAGGTATATCTGTCCAGATTTTGAACTTGCCTAAACTGGCAGAGCTCACTCAGAGCTAGTGTTTTACATCTACACAGGATCTGTCTCATGCTATCATACCAGCAAAGATAACACTTTTCATAGTACAGTTGTTACATTGGTCATGTAGAAATATAGCTGCAAACTAGTAATTTGTAGTGGGCATGGGGGCATAGAAATTAGTAAAATTTATTTGTTCTTTCAAAGTATTATATTTTGACCTGCTTCAGTAAGCTAGCAATTACAAAGCAGTATAAGCAGCCAACATGAGCCTATGTACTCACACATGTAACTTAGGATCCTTGTTGAGACATGACTCCAGCATTATATGCCCTGTTCTACTGAATTAATTGAAATTACTCCCAACATATATTACCATAAATGAGAGTGGAATTAGGTTTAACATGAATAAGCAGCCCTATGCATATGCAATTACACTATGTATGGATATATGGGTGCATAAATTACCTATGCATGGAGTGCATATATATATTGTCATTCTTATAAATCAGCAGATTCAGATAAGATAACTATTTTTCTAGAAAAGGGCTTGTATAATGACTATAATTTAAAATAATAATTTTGGAATTAAAATGAGAACTCGGATTGAAATCTTTTTGTCTGCTCAGTTTTACTGCAGTGTAAATTGCTCAGTACAGACCTCAACAATAATGTGTTAGTTGCAACTCAAGGATCCTCTTTTCTAAAAAATTAGGAAGCCATTGCAGTTTATTAATGTCACTGAACAAATGTTAGGACTAGTTGTTTCTGAATTTGAATGAATACAAAGAGGACGTGAAAAAAATCCAGGGTGGTTCAGTTCATCCTTGACAGTTACCTCACTGGTAGCTGGGTTTATGGCTTTAGGCTTCAATGAGAGGGCAGGATGGGCTTCTGGACTTGAGAAATGCTAGTCTGCGGTAGGAGATGTGCAGACAGGGAATGAGTAGGAAATGTGTTACACATCCTAAGAAACTTACAGTCTGACTCAAAACCTCAAAAAGTCAACAGGGAAGCTTCAAAAGTACTGAATTCTCTCACTCATATCATCATAAGACAGGGAAGGCTTGGGCTTTTTCTAGTACATGGTGCTTCTAGGACTTCTTTTCAAGCAGCACATCAACATGCTTTCCTAGAAAGTGGTAGCTGATTTTCACAGTCTAACCCTGACAGTTTCTCGGACTTGCAACTACCCACTAAGTATACAGTCTTCAATAACTGCCTCTACTTAAATTTGTAAGCTTCAAAAGAGCGGTAGAGGTGGGATCTAACAATAACAGTAATAAGAGGACATGTTATGGAAATCTCTACACTGAATGAGCAGCAACTATAGAACAGGAAGATTAGTGACCAAAGATTTAAAAGATTGAAGCAAAGAATCAGCTCACACTTAAGACATGTTTGGATTGGCCTTAATTTATTGAAAATAAAAAAAAGTTTCAAAAAATTGTAGAAGGATGCTGATAGATGGTACTCCTTACAATTCAGACTAATGAGAGTTTTGCTAGAGACTTTGGCAAGCACAAGTTTGACAAACTCTTTTAGTACTGCACTCATGAGTTAAAAGCAGCTTCTCTGCTTGTGAAACACATGCATCTGCAGGCAATAATGGCAAGTAATTCACAGTCAGTTTTACCAGCTTAGGATAAGAGCTACAGAGACACAATACAAAGGGCTACAAGTGCTTCTGTGAAGTTCTAGACCAGTGCAGAATTAGGTGAAGTGCTCACCAGAGGGGGACTGTCACTTCACGGCATTACCTTTCCTTTACTTGTTTATAGAACACACATGAAAGCTGAAGGGTGCTCACAGGGAACAGAGCTGACAGGGCTAGAGCTTAACAGGGTGATGTTTCAACAGTACATTTGCAAGTTAGCAACTTCACATAATCCAAGGAGTGCCAAAAGGCATGGGGAGCTGGGGGGTGGGGGCTGAAGGCAAGGGGAAATTAAAAGCCAGTCTACCTTCAGAAACATGCTTGCTGAGGTTACGTGGAAATCTCACTAGCCAGCAAACTGTTCAAAAGAGTTTTCCAAAAGTTTTCCAAGTAACTCAAAGCTGACTTGATCACGCTATGCGTACTTAATCCAACTTCAAACCTTACCTTTTTTATATATTGTCTTACCCTCCCCTCAAATGGGGGGGACTGGCAGTAAATGCTGCTCTGAACAAAACCTGTAGCCTGGCTTTCTCTACAAAACCTCTTTGATCCAACCTTCCTTCTCTTATTGCATTGTTGTCTCCTTCCCAATTCAGAGTCAAACTCTCATTTCAGTTTGGAAATGAACGCTCGCTTGCAGGCTGAATGGAATCCTTATGGGCTGTATCTCAGACTCTAAAGGTGTTTTTAGTTTAGCTGCATTTCTTAAACCTATGCTTGCTGATTAATCAGAAGCTGCTTGTGAACCCTTTTCAAGGAGGACCTGGCACCCTATTTAAAAATCCCTGGACTAAGTCCAAGTAGCTTAGCTGTTTTTTAGGCTTCCCTATTCAATGCAGTGCATCAGACAGGTATTTTCAGAACTTGTTTCTCCACTTTGCTGGGTTTTACAGTGTATAACTTCACTAAAAATTCATCAGAAACAATAACCTCTAGTTTTGCCACAGTTCTTTTCAAAGTACTTAGAAAACTGGAGCTATAAAAACAGATCCCGTACACTCAGTTCAAAATGGATTTCTGCAAATACTTCTGTAAGCACTAGGATACTCATTGTTCCAGAGAGATATAGGCTTGCTACCAAGAATTATTCAAAATACCTGTATTCTGAGAAATCGGATGCTCAAACGTACAGAGTGGCTACCCCGCAGTGTGCATCTGTGCGTTCTCCTTTGGAGTCACAGAAAGATGGCAGGATTTAGTTTTTGAGGCTCTTGTTTTCTAAGGAAAAAAAAAAAAAACCCAAGTAAAAAAATGGAGCAACATACGTGGGTAGTAAGGGTGGGCACATCCAGGCCCAGTTCAAATCTCATGTAAAGATTTGAGCCTCCAACTGTACATACTTGCAGCATCACAGATGTAAACATGTCTGGAACAGAGCCTCAGTCAGTGGAAGCTGCTTCAGCTTTCCAGACTGACTCTGAAAAGCTCAAAAAATAATGGTACTACTATTCTGAAGTGAGGTTACTTCCCTCAACATCTGTGGTGAATATGTGATACAGGCTGCTATAAGCATCACACGTATTTAAAACTAACAGGAGATGTTAAGGCTTGGTCCAGCCACATTGTGGTCATTAGGAGGAGGGAGCTACACAAATGCTTCATGAGATACATATGCTGTACTAGGGGTACTAAGGACTTAGCCTACTCTGATAAATCTCCCATCCTGACCGGATTTTTGAGAAATAACAAAAAATCCTTTCCAAAATACAAAGCATAAATAGGGACCAAAATATCTATCTTTTAGCACAGTTCTCACTGATGAGATATTTACCTTCTGTTTAGCTGATGGCATTTAAACTAATCTTTTCCTTTGCCTACTGTGCAAAGAAAAGAAAAAAAAAAAATCTATAAAATATCTGGCAACATTCATTACATTATTTCTAATGGCTCATTAAAATAATGACACTTCCTTATTATGGAATAACTTAGTACCATTGTCAAAACATTGCTACAGATGGAATATATTTTCAGAATTTTTTTTTTAATAAAAATTAAGAATAGTAGGGTTTGGTTTTTTTTTTTCAATCACAAAAGCCTACTTTTTTGAATCAACCAGAGGCATTAGTATTTGTTTTTATTAACACATACAAAATTATTAGGGTATACAAATGTGTTTCCTTTTTGGACACAGTGAAAGCTAAATTAATGGGCATTACAGCATTAGTTTACATCACACTGTTTCAAAAAAACACCGTTTATGATTAAACAAATAGGTTTATATATATATATATATATAAAAAAGAGCTTGAAATAGCTGGATAACAAATCATTGATTTATACTATCAAAAGGCTGGGAGCAATTGTGTCTCCTATGATTGTGCCCTTACCTTTCAAACCATGATCTCCACTGATATGAGTTCCCATTTAAAACAAACAAACACACACCACCCAACTCCCCCCAAAAACCCCGGAACACGAACGCCCCCCCAAAACACAAAAACCCAAAGCAATGGCACAACTTTCCCCAGGCTAGTAATTTTTCCTGACAGCTTCAAGCACAAATGGATTATTTTAAATATCACATAAACCTACTGTAAATTAAAAAAATAGAAGATTACTTTACACAATGCATGGAAACCATTTCTAGTGAGCACAAACATTTACAACCGTGTCATGTTTTTTCCTTGCATAACCCATACTAACACACAAACCAGTTTTCAAAAGAATTAGTGAAATATTCAGTCCACTTTTGTTTTTTTTTTATACAATATGAAATGGTTACAATACCATAGTATTTTAGAATAAGTTAAACATCAAAACATATGGCAATAGCATTGTACTATTCTTTCTACATACATATGAAATCCAGAAATTCAGTCTATTTTTGATTGGTCACAAAAATGAATAAAGACTAAGATCCAGTTGTACTGGAAAACTAGACTAGTTCTAGAAACCACAAATACTGTAAGCGCTTTGGTATATGTACAGATTGTGTTGTCAATATAATGCTTGCATACTAGAATTGATCAACAGATTTCAAGTGGTGAATTAAAGTAAAAAAAAAAAAAAGGTACTGTAAGACTTGCTTTCTTATTTCTTTTGCTTTTTGGAAATGATTCAGTCAAAGATGATGCACCGCAAGTACACACACAACATTTGTATGATGTGACTACAAATTAAATATTAAAGTGTTTTTTAAATACAATGCAAGACCAGTCTTCTTAAGTGCATAGAACATAATGCAGAATACTGTTAATTACAGGGACAAGTACAAAGATATTAAACATTTTAACAGATAATGAACAATGTTCTCATAAAAAAAAGGTGTGAATGAGAATAAGCATTCTTCTGTTGTTACAAAGATCAACGTGTTTTTTTCCCCCACTGGTAAGAGAAACAATAACTGCTGAATCATGAAAGATATCTACTGCATCCATTTTACCTCTGTCTCTCAAAGGCTTAGAATTGCATTTTTAAACTCTTAAGCAGTTTGGATATTTGGTTGTTTTGTTGTTTTTTTTTTTTCTTTTCTTTTTTTTTTTTTTTTCCCCCCCCCCTTTTTTTAATAAAAACTCTTCCCTTCCTGGAAGTGGAACTCAAAAAGTGCATTTTAAATTAAAGGGTTTACTTTCCCCCCCTATTTTATGGATGCATTTGCTGTGGTTTAGAAATTTTAGCTTAACCTATTCATTCTTTCTATCACTGCAATTTGTCAGAATGTTTGACTTTTATTCAGGCAACCCTACCAAGTTAGGTAGCCCCTCCTTTTGCAAACCAAAGGGTACTAAATTCCAAGAAAGCCAAAATACTGTAATCTTTATTCAAGTGAAATGTCAACTTAAAGAGTAAGGACTGCAGGATTTTCAGAAGATTTGGACTGTATGTAAAGTCTTCCCAAATTTGTATTTTATCTTTTGGATTTTGGGATATAGTAAACTGCAAATACCACGTTCAACTAATACTGGAAGTCAGCTTCAGACTATGGTCTCAGGAACGAAATGGTAGCCCCAAAACTCTCAACCCAACCAGAGGAAACTCACCCCAATCGTTACTCATTTCTTACATGACACAACAACTCATTTAACATGTAAACACAAGGGATGATGGTTCTCATTTGAAGCTCCTATTGTTGGCAAGTAATACTTCACAGGTATCAGAAATACTTTAGTTAAGGTCACCATATTTCCCCCATTTCTAAGATGCTTTCTTTTCCTTACAGAAGCTTTAGCTATTTAACATCAAACCAAACAATTGCACAAAAACTACAGCACCAAGCTTTGCTAAATGAAACTGCTGGAGAGCACATACAGGAGAAAAGAATTTAACTGTGGTTGTTGAGTGGGCTAGAAGTCAAATGAGTTTAAATAAAACTAATGTTAACACATTCCTTAATTGAAATGATTAATTCTTAGCAGAAATAAATTAAGATCATCATGATCTTACTGTAGGCTAGTTGGTGACCCAGCCAGACTTTTGTGCAGATTAGGGTTTTGACTGTGCCTGTTCCGACTGCGAACAGATGAAAACATTGTGTTGCAACCTGGGACTTTACATTTGTGGAGCTGGCGGAGATGCACAGTTTTGTAATGAGCCCTGAAAGTCCCTTTATTACTATATGTTTTTTGACATATGTGACAAGTTATTGGCAAACTGGAAGGTAGATTTGTAAAGTTTTGATTGGCTTTCTCAATTAAAGTACAGTCTTGGTAGAGTTCATCATTGGTCATTAGGCTGGGTCCTTCACAGCTTTCATCACTATCATCCAAAGGCATGGTGCATATTTCACTTCCTCCGTCGGAATCCCAAGAAGAATGAGCACTGCTCTCAGATTTAATGCTGGAAGTAGTGCTTAGATCCAGAACAGCTCCATCATTCGATGGATCGTATCCATAACTCTCAGAACAGGGTTCTCTAATTTTGCTCATTGGAAAAACCAAGCTGCCTGTTCTGTTCATTCCTTTGAAGATTACAGAAGTATGTCCAACATGTTGTTTTAAAGAGACATCTTGACAAAACTCCTTAGCCATGTCTTTCAAGAGGTATGTTGCATTGAAATGGTTGTTGAATTCCAGTGTATCTTTAGTCAGAAGCTTATGATGAAGATTTAGGTTTGAACTATGTCTAGAAGAACAAAGACAAGCTTAGCAAGAAAGTGTTTCGCCTCACTTAACAGCTGTTTCATAATGATCATTAACAAAGAAAAAAATCAATATTTAGTAGCATGCATGAACTGTATACTTCTAATTTGACCAACTGCCACACTGGGAGTGCACATGGGTGATTTACACACGTGACTGGGTATCTGAACTTGCTTGCACTGGCATATATCAGAAATAACTCTACAAAAATCAATGTTTCAGATTCTCTCCTGCATTGTGGGTAGCTGTCTGCTCCACTCGATCTAGTGCTGGGCCTAAAAGAGTTGGAGGACAGACTGAAAACCTGTATACTGAACTGACATCAGAGAATGGACTGAGGGGGGGAAGAAACAAGATTCTTTCCCAATGGACAAAGCAAGAAAGGAGTGACACCCGAGTCTGCAAAAAATATTGACGATCTCAAGTACTGTAACCATGTGCCAGGATGCAGCTGTACACATGAGTACAGAGCTTCTCCTTGACAGGAATTTCCTTGAAGAAAGGAATACTGCATTTTATACAACTTGTAGTTTTCAAATGGGCATCTGCGGATTCAGTTTAAAACCACCAAAACAAACAAAATCACTGCTCCTCGTTGAATACTATCAATCAGCTCACTGGGAACTTCCAGGCTCTGGCTAGAAGATTCAGTTTATTGCAAGACAGGGAAAACATTCATTTTTCCCTTTGCCATCATGGTTTAATCCAAACCATGAACTGTTCAAAAAGGCACAGAAATATTTTGCACTTGCAGTCACAGCACTCTATGTTAAAGTGTTGAAACTTCTGCAGAGTTGTTCCAAATAACTACTGTTTTGCACAAAGCTTGTCAACTTTCTTGTGAGTTGGCTTTTTTTTTTTTAATAAACCATCTTCCAAAAGCACCTGTGTTAAAACTTAACTGAATATATTGGTGTGGGAAGGAATTCGTGGCATGTGAATGCAAATCTTACTGCTGGCCTTCTTTCCTGTGGCCCATATCACAATTACAGTGGAGAGGAATTCACATCTGGGAAGACGCAGGCAGCAGATCAGGGTATGAAGCCCTGCCAGCAGCAGATGAATCTGTGCATCTCAGATGCAGCGGCCAGTCCTCAGAGACTGGCTCATCCTCTCTCTGGACTGCATCAGCTGGCTCCAGTACTCCTAGCAGATTACAGACAATCTAAACCTTGTGTCACTCTGAACTACTATCCAGGCATGCTTCCTGCAGCCAAAAGCTGCTGTAACGCTGTTACAGAAGAGTTAGAAATCTTAACAACACTTAGTTGCACTTTAGCAGGTTTGTTATCTACCACTTATCAATTCAGATGCATAACTGATGGTCAACAATAAAGCTTCAGTTCTTGTTTCTCAGTTTATGTGCATAATAGGCTCAAATAAAATGATTTATAGCAACACAGTACTGCAGCTAACAGTAAACTGAATCAAGCTCATGATATAGTTTAGGAATTAGTATGTAATCTCACATAAAAGCACTACCAATGTGTATACACACCAGATAGTGTTAGTTCAACTAGCACTGTGTGATGTTAATTTTGTACTGACATAGAGTAACCTTGCTTTTCTTATGGGCTTCTTCCCACCAGTCTGTTCAAAATCCTTGAGTAAAGCAAGGACAAGGGCAAGTGAAGATTTCCTGACTTGGTCTCATTGCTTTTTCACTAAAGAACACTGTATACATTAAAATACACATGAAAGTACACATTAAACATATAAGTCCACACATGCGTCTACTGGAAAATTGCTGAATTCATACCCTTGTGGCTTTCCCTTTATGTTCTAAAGTATTCTTTCAACTATTGCAGTCTTTATCAGTTATGAAATTTTCATGGCTTTATTTAATACCTTGTAGCCTAGTGGAAAGGAAATGTTTCTTTCAATGGATTTTCATTTCATGAATGTTCTGATAAGTTATCGTACCTGTTATACGAGGATACACAGAAAATCTTTGCAGGCTCCATTCCTCAAACACTCATTTTAATTTCAAATTAGGCTCCATTGTGATGGTAAAATAAATACAATTTTGTTTATAATTTTCTTACCTGTCTCGACTTCTACGAGAAGGGAAAGCAGCATTACAGCCCTCAACTGTGCAAATATGCATTTCTTTGAGATGTACATTTTTAAAATGCATTTTTACACTGTAAGGGTTTTTAAAAGTCTTCTTACAGATGTCACAATGAAAGCGGCTTTCTTCCTTCTGAATCCCTAGTGCATGTTGACTGACATGATCCATATCTTTAGAGTCTTCAAAACAAGGAATGGCAGCACCCCTGTTTGACAAAGTGCTGAAAAAGCCCCCAGTCAGCAAGTGGTGTTGCAATTCAGGGCAGTCATTTTTAGGGATCCTGCGCTTTGACTGCTCTTTAATATACATGGGGGGTTCAGTCATTGGTTTTATAACATCATTGTGGTGGTGTTTTGGATCTTCATATATAATCTCATGGGAAACTATTTTTAAAGGTTGGTTTTCTTCTGGTTTAACCTCTTTCTCACAGTGATGCAATTCATTCTCAGAGATATCCTTGATGTATTTGTTATTTGGCGCAAAGACAGATTCAAAATACTTTGGGCCCTCTACCCCAGAGATAGATTTCCATGAATTACCTGAATGGGGGTGCTTTTCCACCCTGTCGGTCACCCGCTTCTCTATCTTATGCTCACAGGTCTCAAGCTCTCCATCGCTTACCACCTGCAGACGTGTATCATCTTCAGAACTGGCAACATCACTACTTTCATTAGGTGTCTCAACAGCTTCTTTCTCTATCTTAATAGGCATACTTGATTTACGAGATTTCTTCTTGGGTAGCATGTCAAATGGCAATTCATTTGAAACAAGCTGCTCTGGTATTGAGGAAGAAACAAGAGGCAGAGAAGGAAGAGTACCTGGAGTATTAGCAAGCTCAGCTGGTGTGACTGGACTACGATAAAAAGGAAGAACAGGCTGTACTGTCTTCAGGTTTGGAAAGAGGACACCATTCTGTCCAATACTGGGAAATCCAGCCTGACCCTTTGAATCTGTACAGGAGCTGGCATAGCTGGTAATAGTTCTGCTATCCGGAGTTAAAATTGTAAATTCTGTCCTTTTACTATCTCCAGGTCCAGCAATGGTCAAACCATTTCTTAGATCTTTATCCCTGTTATTTCTGTTCATTGGCATATGGAGTCTGGGGTTAGGATTTGCACTATGACGATTTCGGCTACGCAAAGAGCTAAATACCATATTGCAGCCCTCAATTGTGCATTTGTGCTTTATCTTCAGATGAACAGCATTGTAATGTATTTTCAAAGTACCTTTGTCATAAAATGTCTTTTCACATGCAGTGCAGAAAACACGCCCTTTCCTTGGCCCAGCGCCATTTTTTTCAACAGATTTCATTTTGTTTTCTGGAGATAGTGCTGTCATTTCAAGCTTTGCTGCTGTATTATGTGAACTGGAATCACTTAAAAGGGCATCATCTTCTGTTTTAGTAGTGACATCTGGACCATTTATGCTGCTCTCATTTTCAACTTGAAATGGTGCAGAACTAGAAGTTAAGAAGCTGCTTTCAGAAAATGGCATCTGAACATCTTGTTTAGTTTCATTGCTATGGTCTTGACCTTGCTCAATCAAATGTCTTTCTGGTGGTGAACCTATCAAAGGTGGAGGCACTGGACTGAAAAACTGAAATGGCAGCATAAAAGCCATGTTATTTACAATATTTTCAAAGGGATGGATGTTGGTGGGACTCATTTTGTCCAAGGAAGCAGAAAAATTAGGACTGTGTTGATTGCAGCTCTCAATGAATGCCCTAATATCCAAATTAGCAGTTGGTGGTGGTATTATAATTGATTGTCCTTCTTTCTCTTGAATTGCCATTAACTCTACAATGGACTTAGTTTCTCCAAAACGAAGAAACTGCTGCAAAGTAGCCAGTTCTTCTTCAGTGGTCATTATGCTCCAGTGATCCAGCACCTTTCCTGAAGCATCCTAAAGCCAAAAATATTTAAATGAGTCAGACATTAGTTAAGGCAAACAAAAAAACCCTCTCCCTGAATCTCTCATTTTTTCAGGGACTAAAAATTCTTCTCTAGCAAAAAGATAAAGTCATTCTATTTAATGAGAGATTAATGCCAATTCTGTGATACTTTCTTCCAAAATTTACCACATTGGTGATATTATTTCTTTCTGAACTGACAGTAATACTTTCCAATAAACTATTTTTTCCACCAAAATTAAGACACATCATTTGAACAACGGTTAGTAACGTGTAAGTACAGACAGTGGAGATGGAGCAATCAGACCAAGATTTAGCTCCTCATTTAAGTCAAGTATTTTTTCATTGCAAGTTTAATAATCTTCCAAGCAACTAAGATCAGAGAACAAATGAACCTGTATTGATCTATTGCCAGTGTTCACAGAGCACAGCTGTAATTACACTAGAGTGTTGGAGTTCTTTCAAACTAGCTATGCCTAACTTTTCCCAATAACTACAATAAATATTTTATCACAGAACATGTATTTGATGGCCTACTGAGATTTTTCACAGTGCATGTAAGAGTTTCTAAGATGATGAAGAACGTAACATTATAAATTTTTCATGTGGTAGAGGTTCAAGGTAATTGATTCCATATTTTTAATCCTAACACTAAAAAGCAAGATTATCAAGACCATTAAATATTGATTCGTGTCATAATGTAAGATCATAATGTTACTTTACATAAAAGGTAACTTCCACAGTAGCAAGGACTAACAGAAGTGTAAGCACATAGGGCCAAATTCATCCTTGATGTAGCTCCAGTAAGGTCAGTAGCACGACACCAGAGATGAATATTGTCCTTGGTGTTTAAAATGATGGCAAGTTGATTTATCAATGTATTATTCTGCTGTACAAACATAAACTCACTGTTTAAATAGACACTAGAGTAAATTCTGAAGCCTTTGCTTTGATACATTCCAAGTAACTTCTTATCTTGGCTTACCTTTGGTGATAGATTTGAGCAAAGTAGGAAGATTTCAGTTAAGTCTGACTAAAGAGAGCAATGACCAAATATCCACCTTTTCTTTTATGGCACTAAGCTTGTACAAGTCTATTACTGCCTTTCAGATGTACCATACTGTTAACACATTGTGAACCACTGATAAGATTAAGCTAGAAAACATTATGAAATACTACATAGCCATCATATTTATATTTAAAAAGCCCCTTTAAATACCTGTAGCACATATCCACGTATATAATCCTGTAGTGTCCAATCCAGAGCATGGAGAATTTGTATCACTTCTTCCTGCTTCAGAACACTGAAAAGCCGATCTAGCAGAATTTTAAGGCGCACAGGAATGGCTTGGGTTCCATACAACATGAGGCTACTGATATCAAAGACAACATTGGATTGAACTATTTCTACCTGGCTTGATGGGTAGAGGTTGGGAATCCTTAATTTGCTCAGGGCTGAAAATAAAATCACAAAACGTAAATAAACTTGAGTCACATGAGGTAGATAAAATTGAATGTAACTATTATTGGGGTGTGTGAGGGGTGACACAAAAAGCATGCTATAGTGAGGAGGATCTTAAAAGGTTTTATATAGATTGTAAGAACAATTATTACCATGTGCTACCCATCCATGCCGGCATTGGTCACATTGTCGCTGATTTATTTTCCCAGGTTTGAAACACTGACAACTACAGTTCACGAGAGTGCATCGAATAGCCTGGAAATCAATAGAAAGCATGACAGGTAATATATAAGCACCACCTAGAGCGTGCAGACTATACATGTACCATACACCCATAAAATCCATATGAAGACAGAGTTAACATACCAGCACATACCTATCAATGTGCAATATAAGTAATGCAGGCAAAACCTGAGTTATGCAAGAATACCTCTGCTCTAAAGAGAACTGGTCACCAGCTAGAACACTGGAATATTAATGGAAACAAAATATTTAGTGACATATGTAGCAGCACTTTTCTGGATTTATTTAGGCTGAAGAACCTTTATAACAATAATAATATGTTCTTGTGCATTCATCTAAGCTATGATCTTCATGTAAGATCACTTTTTCAGGAAGGTTTGAAAGCAAAGACATACAAATGGAAGTCCCACTCTCTTGAAATTTTGCTGGAACTCCATATTGCAATATAGGAAGTTCTAATGAGCAATGTATTAGCTCTGCATAGGTGCCATCCCTTACATACAGCAGTATCCACACAGAATATATCTATCCTGTCACAGATACAGGAGTTCACCAACGCTCCTCAGTAACAAAGCTCACCAAAAAGCACTCCAACTCCTCAAAGACTATAGCAGTCACATTTTGTAAGGGAAATGCTTGAAAGAGAATAGGCAAAACAGAGCACACAAACAGACAGCAACCAGTTGCACAGTTCAATTTGTGCATCACTTTATTCTCACCAAGGTCATCTATAATGCAAATCAAATTAGTATTCAGATACTCCTAATCAACAGTGTAACACAAACTTACTTCCTGGAATATATGCTTTCTTCTGTATGTGCCCATCTGCTGCAGAAGGCAGACAGACAACTTTGAGGTCCTAGTTAAAGCTCCATAGGGATTGCTATAGAGCAAAGCATTTGTATGATTCTGTATTGCTTAGATATGATACTGAGAATAGTTCCTGCATAAATAGAATATTTATTAAGGGAGGGAAAGTGAAGAAATTAATGTGCAGAAAGTCTGCACTGGAATACAAAAAAAAAGTTAGATTATGCAATTGTAGCATGTCTGCATTTTTCTGGTTTTATACCAAAATGTTTTAGATTTTAAAGTACAGAGAGGCAAATATGAAATAAGGCAAAGTTATGCCTACTGCTGGCTGCTACTCCTGCTCCTAGGGTCTTATGCAAAATGGGGACTTCCACTACTTATTAATACCCACAGAAAAGCAAGACAAGACTTGAAGAAAAAAGTAATGTCTTTTCAGTGCAGGCATCCCCACATTGGCACTTTTGGAAAACATAAGAAGCAAGTTTTTGGACAATAAGGCTAGGAAAGATGGATGCAGGAAATGTTTAAAATGAAAAGAACAGGAGAGAAAGGTAATTTCACTTTGCAAAGGGCATTTCTTTGGGCTTGACGAATTTGACTGACTCAGGGCAGAAGAAGACATGACATACAACAGTTTACTACAAACAAGCATGTGCAGGATATTTGGGTGCCTAAGGCTTTACATGACTGGATTTGGACTGAGATTTTTAAATCTCAGTAGCTGGCTTATCAAGGAATTAGCTTACATGCACATGTCCAAACTGCAGTGACTTGATGCTGAGATTCATCTTTATTTGAAGGATTGGAACAAGTGGCAACAGGGCTATTGAAATCTCTGAACCACTTTGCCTTTAATCTTTTAAAGGAGCCGTTGCAAAATACTGATTCTCGGGAAAAGCTCTGTGCTCCCCATAAAGTCATAAAATACACATCAATACCCTATGCAGTGTGAATTGCTTCAGTTTAATGGAGGTTATATTTTCACTTAGATGCTAAAATACTTTCATATAACAATAAAAAGCCATAAATTTCTTATGGAAAAGTTGGGGGAAAAGGTGTAGTTGTCTGCTGATTCATTTCTATTGCAAGAATTCAAACAATAATGCAGTTCAAGTCTTCTACATACATACATAATATTCTGTGACTTGCACAGACTGAACCCCTTCCATAGGCAACCCTGCTAGGTTCGGTAAGCTACAGTGCATTCCATGAATGCATCTTTTGCAGACCCTCCAGACAAAATTACGAAAGAGTTTTTCCTTTTTTTTTCTGCAAGAAGTAACAGAAATATGCACAATGAAAAAAGCTGTCATGATGATAATTTAATTGAGATTTCAAATTTTTTTTTCATTCCTTTTCCTTTGGACATGTTCCACAAGTCACTGACCGTTAAAACTATTTTTTTTTCTTAATTTGTGTACTTAGACAAGAAAGATACACCGCACAAAAATTTGCATTCCATAGCTTTGTGTGAGACCTTTCTTCTCTACTGTACATGTATTTATTTTGTCTTCCTGTATATGTGTAGAAGACTGCATGTGCAAAAACCAGAGAAAGCAAAAGGAGGACATTTTGTTTTACATATATGAAAGTGGCTATTAGAAAGGGAGTAGACTTCCCCTTCTATTCTAAATATGGGATTGATCCCCTCTCAAGTCAATACATTACTGCTTCTGGACACTAGACTTAGATGTAGTTAGCTTGCATACTGCTAACATATCAAAGGTATACCCTCAAATTAGGGATCTGTCACTGACTTAAAAAACTACTTGTAAGAATCCCTGAGAAGAAACAAGTGTGATTTTCAGGTTGGTAGCATTTCCTTTCATTTGTGCTTTTCAGAGTCTGCATCTCCTAAAACTTTCCTATTTGTGTTAATATAGTCACAGAGAACATATCACATGGCAAAATTAACTTTTAAAATAGTCAGGGAGGCACAATTTTAAATCTTCATTCATTGTTCAACTTAAAAAGGCACTTGTAAAAGATGCACTTTGATTATCTCCCAAATTAACTTATATCAGAGTTTAATGAAGAGAAACTTAGCAAAACTTCATGAGATTAATATGCTTGTCTTTTGCCTGTTAATCCTACTATCCTTAATACGCTTATTCTAAGGTACTGTAATTATATCAAGTCTTTTAATGAGCTTTATTTTCCCAACAAGAGGAATGTACACACAATTTCATTCTACAGAACAAAGGAATAACTTTATATATTGCATACACATAAAGCTTCAAAATCATAATTAAAGGATTGGAAATGTGATGGAAATTAAAGTGGAAATTTTTAAAAGTGCAATCCTTTCATTCAGGTTTATTATTTAGTTTCATTTTCCAGAAACATAAGGCAGATGTTGAAAAAAATTCAATCTTTTGCTATCATCAAGGATCTTGTTATTGTTTTCCGGTCACTCTCTCCATCACAAATGGATCTTTCCAAATCCATTATCAGCAACACTTCCTTCATTTTTTTTTTAAATAAAGTTGAAAATTCTGATAAAAATTTTCTGTGGTTTTACCAGCATGACTATGGGAATCTGAATGTCAGATTTTTAATACAAATGATTCCTTATTACAAGAGAAACAGATTAACCATTAAACTGGCCACTGAATAACATCTAACTACTAACCACTGAAAAAGAAATCTTAATATCTGTTGCCTGAAAGTCATGACTGCTGTCATCTTTTCTGCCAGATACTGATGTGGCTTCGATTATGCTTCAAAAGTTACCAAATGTTTCTTTGCAACCCACTCAGAGCCTTCACAGCTGAAGAAAAGAACAAGCTAATGGGACAAGTTCATTCTGATTCTCTGTATGTAACCAGGCTTTGTTTCATAAAATAAGTTTGAGATCATCTATGCTCTCCTGAAGCCTTTTGGGACATATGCTCACTTGCAACATACTAACAGCAGGTTTTAAAAAATGCAGCAAGGGAAGAAAGGCAGTATAACTGTATCAAATCTCATTCAGTATTAAGTGGATTCTGGTTTGACGGCACTTTAGCTTGGGAAACAAATTAAAAGTAAGACATCTCTGCTCACGCTAGAAAGCTGGTCTGGCTCTCTGCACACAGTGAGACCTGCAAGTGCAGACACCAGTAAAATGGAAGAGCAAGTCCCAGATTGCCCTGGTAGTATTTAGTGTCAGTAATGTACAGGTCAGCACCCTCACATGTTTCTGGCATCCACGAAAAACCCGTCTTCTTTGCACAAAGCTACCCCTCACTTTAGAAAGTGCCTTTTTTTTTTAAGCTACTGCCATCACATGAAGAGCATGAGAGCTTCGCTGCTCTGCTATGAGGATTACTGACAAAATGGTGTCATTGATGCCACGTTACAGGAATATCTTCTGCAAGCAGGGATTAGAAATTCCTGTCAGTTTAAAATGCAAGTTTGAAGAAGAAATAGGAGTTACATGAAAGAAATGTGTGAGAGAAACTTTCATTAGACGAGATATAACAGATACGGCTTTTCATGTCCTTTATTGAGAGCTTCTAGCAACAAGCCATATCGCTTTCATTTCCCAGAAAAAGTAATCCCACTAAATATATGCCCCACTGAATATATGTAACCCTGCAAAATATGTGCTCCGGTGAGCACATATCCTATAGGAAAGAACTGGGATGTGTCCCATTTCTGCAGAATAGACTTGCAGTAGCTCCACAGTAAGAACATTTGTGGAGGAAGAGGCAAGATTTATAACAGGGGAAGAAGATAAATTTGTAAAGTATTAGGAATTTTTTTTGTCTGCCGATCAGCTAAAACATGAAAGCCTTTTTCCATCCTAGAGTACAGGTAAAAATGTCCTCACATATTAAGAATAATTCACAGAAATTAAGCTCTCTTTTTGGTTTGTAGAAATAAATTAAACATGGGACATATGTCTGGTTATTAGGAAATATTTTCTTGCTTGCACGTTGTAAAAGATTTGCAAGGGAAGTAAAGGGATGGATACATTAAATTAAAAGTACAGCCCACAGCTAAATCAAAGGCCAAATCCAAATCTGTGTGCATCTTTCAGTAAAGAAAACAGTAACTATACATGAGTGTGAAGTTGCCTTCCTGTCCAATTTTTCTTTCCTGTTTTTACTGTTACCCACTGGGTTTCTTGCGGTTGCAAAGTTTAAATAAGTCTTCCTTTTTCATCACCCAGTTACATTTGATTACTTCTGCATTTGAATCCTTTGAACAACCACTGAAAGCAGAGACAAATTAAAACCCCCTTATCTTAAGCATCTCTGTCAATGCTGTACTTTTCCACATCATACAATGAGCAAAGCTTTGCTTTGTCCATTTTTTTGTCAGGCAACTTTTGCCACTTCCCCTAGGGATATATTACACTGATAAATAATACTGTCTGTCAGTTTTGTCATGATTTAAAACAAGTTCTCAATTTACATTTTGTCCACCTTACTTTCACTGTATCACAACATAGCTGTGCCTATCTGTATCACGCCAATAATATTTGGGTTTTTTTTTCATCTGCCCCATATGTATTTGTATCCACCCTGTCCACTCTATAGTACATATTTAGCCCTTGTGTGTGTTCTTCCTAAACACAGGCTTCAGGTTTTGGTACTCTGTTGAGCTCCCTGCAGTTTATTGGAACTGAAATATATTCCAGTATATTCCAAGTACAATCATAAAAGGTGTTGGGCTGCTCCAGATAATATAAGCACTTGTTGAAGACATAGCCCAAGAATTAAGCCTAAACTGCACATTGATATTATATCTGTTAGAGTTTAGATTAGGCATCTTATATCTCTATTGTTCCTTGAAAGTTTAGTAAGGCTATGAATCCCATCTGCCTGTAGACAACATGAGGAGGGCTGCTGCAGCACCTTCAAGGAAAGGCCATTTTCTTCTTCCTGGCATGCTCACTTCCATGAGGAAACAGGATGCCTGGAGGATGGACAGAATATGGAAACCCTTTGCTGCCTGTAAGTAGAGCTGGGAGGACACACAGAGAATGGGAAAAACGGAGACACTCACCAAGCAATAGTACACTGAAAGGCACTTCCATGAGTATAGGTCCGATGGCAAGGACAATTTGAGTGTTACTCTGCACAAAGTAGACTTGGCCCATGCTACAACTTGCACACGTTCAGCTCAGTATTATGGTGTTTTCTTCTGTCACGTCTTTAAGGTTCTCAGTTACGGCTGAGGTCAAAGCTGTACTGGCAAGTTACACACCACTGATAGTATACATACACTGCCTGCCTTTAACAACCTTAGCCCTTGAAACAAAGGGATTGCCATTCATGTACGTTTATGCCTACTCAAGTACATTTGGCTGTTGCAAGTTCAGCTGTTTCTATACTAAAGTTTAAAAATCCTTAAGACTAAAATAAATAATTACACAAAATTATTAAAACAAGGGAAAGGTCCTTATAAGATTTCTAATTATATTGGACTGAATGCTGCACACACCATTTCCACAGTCTTATCTCACAAAAATATTTCTTACAAAGAACGAGCTGATGTTAATACAGTTTTTTAATAAACATAATAAGTAACAACAAACATCTTTCATGAGAAGTAAACAAGCCTTACAGTTTGTTGTATACAGAAAACAGTCTGATATCCTCCATATTTTGAGCTTTTAATTAAGTAAAGTTGCACACGGCTGTGACAGAATAAACAGCACTGACCAAGTAGCTCCAACCTTCTCCATTAACAGACATGTTTAAAGTGCTAGCCCTAGATGATTCATTTGGCAAACTGCTTATTAGTAAAATAATTTAGCAAAATTCTTGTCTCCTGCTTAAGAGACCAACTAGAAGAGAGATGGGAAAGATGGAGATGGGTCACAACTTGCCTTTTACAGTGCCACTAAACACAAAGTTACACTCACAACTCAGTTCCTAAATCCGTGACGGCTCCTCAGTAACTGGGCTGGTTCTCATACACACCAATCATGTGCGCTTCTACCAAGCTCAGGAGGTGCAAGAACCTTTGAAAAACCCAGACAAAAAGCTTTTGTTTCAGAAGCCAAACATGGCTTTAGGAGTTGAACTTAACACCTATTACACTGAAAATTTTGGCTGGTGCTGATACCACTCAACTCCCACTTAGCCCTTCTCTGTGGGGAAATTATGTTATGATTTTTACTCCTATAAGAACACAAAGGCCACAAGTTGAATACATTTTCTAGATAAGACCACAGAATACATCCCATTAATTATCTGGCTCCTTATGTATATATTCATATTGTTTATTTGGGGTCAGATACCAAAACCTGACCTCCTTCTAAACAGCCACAGCCTGAGAATACACGTAAACAGAGTATTTACAACCCAGATCCTGCAGCAAGTCACATTATCCCATTACCGTCTCCCTCAGTGGGGCTGAACAAAGCCAATTTTGGCATAGAATTTGACCAAATCTCTCTTGTGGGTGCAGTTGAGCACCTTGAGCTGAAAATGTTTAATTGTCCTTGTAATAATTAACTAAAACATACTCAAAAACTGCCAAAAGGGGCGGGGGGGGGGAGTGAAAAAGCTCAGTAAGATGGAATTGAAATTAGGTAATGCCTTCACACGATGGCACCACCCCATCAAATCAACCATGCTTGTGGATTAAAGAGACAGTTTTAGGTAGCTACTGAATTATGGACCACGAGTCCACATGTCGCCACTTTGTTAAAAAGTTTTTCTAACTCAGAACAGTCCTGAGAGTGGGGAGCTGAGATAAGAGGCTAAACTAAATACAGACTCGCAACCCTACAGCCAATTCGGGCTCAGCGGCAGCTTTCGCAGCTAATGGAGAGGAGCTCTGGGCAGTCTCGGGCAATGCAGCTGGGTGAGGAAGCAGAAGGGAGCAGTTTCTGAGAAAGGGAGCATGCTACAAGGCTGAACTTTAATCACAGCATAACTTGTGGGATGAAAATCACTCCTCATGCATGTCACTTACCCTAAAGGGCCCCTTAGGGCAACTCTTGTTAATGACACTGTCAAAATAATTATAAAGAGAAAAGAATGTGTGTGTGTGTGTGCGTGCACATGCGAGCACACACACTCAGACTGCTACTCTTCAAACAAAAAGCACTGGACAGTAAAACTTAATTTTGCTGTTCAGCAACATGCTTGTAGATACATTGGCTTATGCTGCAATTAATCTCACTTGTTAACAACAGGTGTGTGCTGACAGACAGCTTGGTCAAACTCGGGAATGTATTTAGATCCTCTTTTACCGTTTGGTTTGGAAAAGAAAACAAGAAATACAAATTGAGGGATGAAAAATGTCACATTATCATGAACTTATAGCTGTGATTTACTTTTGATTCTGAAACAGACTACAACACTACAGTTCCCATGGCATGCCTGCCCTAGCCTGCGTAGGTCAGAAACATTTTGCTGAGTATTAAGCAGCGTCTATCACAAGATATTGAAGTAATTTTGCTTTTTAATAGATTTACAGGACAAACCATTCTTATTAGTGCATTTCAAAAATGAGTAACAGATTGCTGCATACTGATGAGAAAAAACTGCTCAGGCTTTAGGGGTAAAGATAAGTCACTAGATAGAAATGGTGTGAAATTTCTTATGATAAAGCACTAGATGCTATTTAACCTAGCAAATAAATTGCGCACATACTATTTATCTGTATTGGCATGCTATGCATAACATGTTAATGCTGAAACTACAGACCTATCCATGAACTGAAGTTTAATTAAATATTTAACTCCAAGCCCTACGTTAGCAAGAAATAAGTGTTATAAACGCAAATGTACAAGTATCAGAGAAATGAAGAATATTAGGATAAATCAACTGCAACCCCCTTAAAATATGTCTCTAACTCTTTTCCTAATTTATAAGATGTTGTATATGTGCAATGTGGGTGAGCTAACATTTCAAAGACAATCCTAACTTTTTCAGCTCCCCACACCGCTGCATAAGTCTCAAAGCCATAAAATATGCATGCTTAAATTTTTTTCCTTTTTTCCTGTTACAGCGCAAAGACATAGATTAAAGAATAAAAGAAAAGTAACAGCGCTCTGCAATATTTAGCGTTACACAATTTCATTTAATGCAATTTCATAAATTTTAAACCCAAACAATATTTGTACACACATACATGATACTATCACACAATACTATCTATGGTGCTACAGTTATGCAATATTTTATGCAACAGTATAGCTTCATTGGTAAGTTCACAATTTAAAACAGTATTCCTTTTTATTGAACACAGGCGAGGAAACTTTTAACTGGCTTTCAGACATCAGCTACTTTCAAATGAAGACTAACCATTTCTCACTGATAATCAGCTATATTTGAAATTTGAAGCCAAAAGTTTGCATTTTGCCTTTTTTTGGTTTTGTTTTGTTATCTTTTGAAGAAACAATCCTACTATGGTTTTAAAGTGTGGAATGAAAATGTCATTGTTCTTTATTCTAAAATAACAAGTCTGTTAGAAATTGTCATTTTTCCTTATTCCCTGAATAATATTTTTTTTTAGTCTGAATATTGAAATTTCAGTCCCTAAGCAGATTTTTTTAGATAGCAATTAGCAACAAAATAATAAGAAATAAAAACTAAAAAGAAAGGTAATGACACTTGCTGTAAAATTTCAACCGTAGCATCTGTTAGGACAAAAACTGCTGGCTGCCCAGCACATAGGGACTGTGAGAGTTCCTGCACCACTGAAGCCAGGAAGGGCAGGAGATGATCCAGAGGGCCAAAACAATAGTTTTTCTTCCGTGCATTTGGTGGATGTTTTGCTGGAATAATGAATTCAAGATCTGTACCTAAGTTTTAGCTCAAATCTGCATGGAAAATGTTTACTAAGTGCGAAATCATACAAAAAGTGCTTTTAAAACATATACATAGCAAAACCTGTAATCTAAAATAAAATGAGAACATTTCTGTTCTTATCAGAGGTGTATTTAATATTATCGTAAGTAAGTCTTTATTACTGAAAACAAAATAGATCACTGGCTTGTTTGATTGGAAATGGAATGACATGCTCAATGTTGTATGAACAGATTTTTCAACAATATGAACAGGCATGGAAGCTGGAAGTCAAGACATTTGGTATCAAAAGGCCAAACCTTGTTGCAGCCTAAGTAAGAAGAATTTCATCTCGGCTATAGTAAAGCCCATGAAGTGGCCCACCATTTGTAGTAATTTTTCCTGTTTCTGTGAAGATTTAACTCTCATGCACGTGCAGATATGTTTGCAGATACCATTATATTTAGAGTTCTGAATAGGTTGTAGATGGTTTGGTAGTTCAAAGAATAAACAGAACAATTACTTTTTTAAAAAAAATTGAGCAAGCAAAAATCTGTATATTAGGTATAACAAAAATGCATTTTCCATAACATAAGATCAGTTACTTTTTCCATGTTCACCTACTGTTAAAAGAAAAGTCTGACTAAGCTGCAAACTACTAAAAACTCTAGAGTTTAATTCAAACAGAAATACACAATTATATTGATTGTAAGGAATACTTATTAGCATTATACACATAATGGTAAATAGATGTAATGGAATATACATGATATGTTCTTTGAAAGTCTGTATTTTTTCCCTTTTCTGTAAAAGAAGAAATTAGAAGGGTATTCTTTAGTATATATTGTTCTAATCACTAGAACAAAAGAAAACCAACACGCACTGTTGTTAGTAGTTAAAAATAATGCTAGTCCTATTTTGCACCATGACCTGAAGTGGAGTGAGGCTTCCCACCTCCCACTCCTCCAGCACAGAGAGCTGAGCCACAATTTCAGTATTTTAAAACCAAAGTACAGAAACAGAGACTCTTGTCTAACGCAACGCATATTTTCCAGCAAACTGCAGTAAACAAAACTGTATTTTCCAAAAGGATGTTGAAAATAGAAGCATACGATCTTTTCCCACCTAGAATTGTATCCTTACAATTAAAGACTATTAGCTGGCATCCCTTTTAACCGTCAAACTCAGACAGTGGCAGTTCTATAGCCACAAAGAGAAGCAGTAAATGAGAAGAACATGTTACTACACTGCATTTGAGAAAGTTTGGCTCCAAGCTATGCACTGATTAATATCAGATCTCCTTCTTTACTTGCCTCTTGACAATCTTGTCACATCTGGCTGACAAATCCTTACAAGCTTATCCAAACCAAGGCAGCCCAGATCATGCTCCGGGAGTAGCTTGAAGGAAGCGGCAACACCAGCCATGCACTGATGTGCCATCATGAAACTAATGAAGCTGACTTCACTTGCAGACTGCAGGAACACGAAGAAACACAACATGCCTCAAGGTTTTGCAACATAACGCAGAGTTAGCTCACCAAAAGATAAGACAAACAATCAGCTCCCGAGGTTCAAGAAGCCAAGTAGTTACATGAATTACAAAAATTTATATAGAAATCGCTTGAACAACAAATCTCAACTAAATGAGCACAATAAAC
This sequence comes from Haliaeetus leucocephalus, assembly GCF_000737465.1. NCBI lineage: Eukaryota > Metazoa > Chordata > Aves > Accipitriformes > Accipitridae > Haliaeetus > Haliaeetus leucocephalus. The sequence goes on from NW_010972775.1 coordinate 13,190,652, forward strand.
TCCAACTTCAGATCAGATGTGAAAATTGACTGCTAAATGCCTTTCAAACAATGGTTTGTTTTAAATTAAAACTAAACTAGTTTATTTCATTTTCTCTCTCCCACATCTCCAAAATATCAGAATGCTGCCTGGCTCCCAGGTTATTCAAACTGAAAAACAACGACAACAACACACACACACACACAGAAAAAGTGGGGGGGAAATAGTGTCACTTTTTACCCACAGGATTTTACAGAAGGATAAACCACAGCCTGTCTATATCAGTAGTCCTCCCCTGGGTTAGCGATCTGCCCTCTCCTCATTTTTAAACCACGGATTCTTTACACAGAGGACTAGAAGTATTTGGCCACTTAATAAACCAGAAAGTAAAATGCTGTATCTTAAACACATCTAACAAAACCTCATCATGTATGAGCTGACAATTAAACCACGTTTATTTTTTTATGTGATGAAAAAAAAAAAAGAAAATAAATTAGTGTCTTGTATTCTGATGCATTTAACCCTTAATTAGCACAATATATTTAAAAAACCAGACCCCCCCCATATACACACACACACAAACACACACTCATTCTCCCCCCCCCCCCCTCCCCCCCTCTTCCCCCTGAACT
>NW_010972775.1:13191272-13209871 GCF_000737465.1 Haliaeetus leucocephalus
CCCCCCCCTTCCCCCCCCCCCCACTCTCCCCCTCTTCCCCCTGAAATACAAACAGACTGATCCTAAGAAAAGAATTCCTGGCCTTATTTTCTGGATGCTAAATAGTCGACAATAAATTGTATATAAAGGACATACATTAGACTCCACTTTAGTGGTAATTTCTAAAGAACTTCGTAGTGAAATTACATTGTTGTCTGCTCTCCAGTGCATTTATACGTCATGATAATGATAATGTATCTGCTTAAAACACTTGACTCAGAACACATCTGAGTCACAAATCACAGATTTTATTGCTATTAATGTATACCGAGGACTTGTACAATTAAACATTGTCAAGTATTTATGATTTACATGCTACTACTTCAATTGGAAAACAATTACACAAGTGATGGCTCTGCTTATTATAATCAGCCTGCAATTCTGCATTACTTACTGTAGAACAGAAAAGTCATACAGTTGTTTACAGTGCACAGCAGAAAGAAAACCAGGATTTTTTACATAAACTAGTTTTCTACTTTCACAGTATCTTTTCGTAATTAAGAAATGGAGAGTACAGCTCCCTACAGCTCTCATCTCCATTGTTCATTACCCAAAACAACACCATTGCAAGATTTTTTATATCTCCACAGTGCATAACCACAAGTAAAAGTTGCACAGTAAAAATACACATTCATATAGAACTGCAAAGAACTTTCCTTACCTCAGACATTCTTACTGTGCTTATGTTTCCAGAGCTATAAAACAGTTTCCCATTCCCTCAGTGAGTTGTACAAAGAAGTACTGGAAACACTCCTGCCTGTACAAGTACTAAGGCAGAACCATCACACGCCTCTTTACTCTTGTCTGACTCTGAGCACCTCAAGGTCTGATGTATGCTCAGGCTGTGCACAGGGGAGTGAAATAAGATCCTCCCCCTTGGTGTTCTCCAGACCTACAGTACGAAGTTGTGTCTGCCTCTCACCTCTGCAGCCAGCTCTCACCTCGCTGCCCCGGAGTGGTGTGCTCCAGCGTGCTCCTCCAGTCGCAGGGCAGTCCCCTCACAGCTGGCTTGAAGAGGGCATGACACTCATCTTTCACAGAGATTTGATCAAAAGGAGTCACGGAGGCTTGAGGCGCTCCTAATGCAGTGCGAGGAGATTCTACCTCTGCTCTGGCAGCCTAAGTAATGCATTAAATCAATGCAGCTGACCTAAGGCCTATTACGGGGTTTTTTTTTTTTTCTTCTCAGAGTGTGCAACTATCTGCAAATAAGCTATGAGGTACTTATGATTAAAATTACTTATTTTTAGCGTCAGAGTGTTGTTTTTCAAATTGCAGCTGCTGTGGGGTTTGTTTTTTGGTTTTTGTTTTTTGGTTTTTGTTTGTTGTTTTTTTTTCTCTTTTTAAACAGTTGCAGGTCTCAAAGGTTCACTGAGTGGGGTGTGTATTTTTTAAAGTGAAAACATTTCCCTCTATCAACTTACTTTTGAGCTAGGGCTGAATTCTATTTCTTTTTATGAAGTTGAAGCTTCCTATTAAGAGAAATACAGGTCATAAAGACAGGAGAAGAATTACTTTTCAGTAATTGGGGCAAAATCTGGTTTCAGTTATTCAGGTGTTAGGTTGCATTCATGGGTTAGAGCAGGATTTTTGTCATAGTCGTTTCTCACCTATTTAAAAAAACCAAAACAAACCCCCAAACAAAACACTTCTCCCCTTCTCTCTACTCTACTTTTGCCTCCTGTAGATAATTTCTTGGCACTCTCCTAACCCAGGAATACACTGTGCTACGCTTAGAGATAGACATGAGCAAGTCGCATTGAACTCAGTGGGAATCCTTGTAGGAATATACCAGGACATATTTGACCAGATGAATACCTGCAATCCCATAGGAAAGGCAGCAGGAAATAAGATGGCTGTAGGGAGAAGACAGCTAACATATTATTATTGTTGGTTAATTTGTTGTCTTCTTCTAATCCTATTTACTATTTGCTAGATAGGTGCACAGTGCTTAAGGAGAGAACGTAATTTACGTTTTACTTAATACTGGAGTACAGTTAATGTTAACTTCATGGCAGCAGCTGGAACCAGGCCAGGATAAAGCCAATGTGATACCAGAATCTGGTCCCATACAGCACGACATGAAGCATGCGCTTTCCCTAAATCCCTAGGTTTCTCCACCCTATACCTTATTTCTCTCACCGAGCTATTGAACAACACTGAAAAATAGAGAGGGGGATTTAGTTTCGTAGTACCGTCTGCCAGATACTTCTGCCGAAAAACACTGAAGTGTGAGAAGAGTCAGCCACTGATGGTGGCTTGGTCCTTCCCCAGCAGATCTCTACACGGGAGCTCCAGTGCCACCTCTGCCCCCTGCAACATGCCAGGGCACTTCTCTCTCAGGCACACAGGACAGTTACAGGTTATCAGCAGTCTTGTAAGCTGTAGTAAAAAGTGCCTGAGAAGTCATGGCCAACATCATGCTATTTGAGGTGACTGTTAACAGCAGTGTTTTAAAAGCATATGTTCTATGATGAGGACAAAACCTAACTGCTCTCTCAGGATGATAACTCAAAGCCAAAGGCACACCTTGTTACTAAAATCACATTTCCTTCTTAATGAAATAAGCAGCGATGTAACTAAAAAGGACTCTACCTGATTGAGAATTCTGCAACAAAAGTGGGAAGAGTGGCTTAAGATTACATAAACTGCCAGAAGCTCTGAACTGACTTCAAAGTGATAAGTGACTAAAACTTAGATGTGTGGAGAGCTGCTCTCCCCTCTAGCCAGTTCCTAGGAAAAAACTATTTACTAGCTATCTGCCATTTGCCTGGAAGATAATTCATATTAAATGGGCTAACTATCCATAGCAAACAATTTAAGACCAATTTACTTTTTTCTTAATTAATTATCTACTAACAGTCTTTTATTTTAAGGATTATTTTCAGTAATTGAGCTTTTTCAATGAATATTTTATGGGGACATATTCATGCCTTGTTCTTTTTAAACTATTCACTGTTACTGATTAGCAGTTTTTCTGCATTTTACTATCTGTGCACTTTTTCGTAAAATCCAACTATCTCTAGCATAATGTGACATGTGCAAGGCACAGTTTTTATCTACAGGTCAACTTTTAAAGAAATACTGGCACATTAACAGCATTTTCAGTAATTTCAGCTGATACATAGTTCAAACTTGCTTGTACAGAACAGCTATCAAGACGCGTCTTGAAGAATGATCAAAATGGAAACCAGAGGGCGACTCCCATAACTCCTCTTCCAGCAGTAAAATATGATGGAAAAACAGCCTCTTGTAGAAAGGAACAGGCATCGGAACAGGGCACCAGGCTTGAGCCAGAGGTCTTGGGCTTCATTTGGGGCTCTGCCACTGAGTTGCTATTTGACCTTGGACAAGTTACTTCAATTCTGATTTCTATTTCCTTGCTTCAGATTGTTTTTTTATTTTTAATCTATTTGAATTGTAAGCTCCTTGAGGAAACCATGGCATCTTACTGTGTTCTAAGGGGCAGTGCTGAGGGCAAAGGAAAGAGGTCCCCAGGTCTGAACTCCACGTAAGTCATAACGTAAATACCTAGAATCATGGCGTAACAACACAGCCCAAGGAAAGCTGCTTTCTCCTCCCACCTGCCCCAGCCTGCTGCTTCTTCTCTGTGCCTCAGCCTGTGTGTTCAGAGCAGCATGAACGTAAGGGGATGTAGGGCAGATTGTGAAGTGCTGAAACAACTTAACCAAATACAAGAGTATTCATAGTTTTAAGAAACTGACTACAAACAAAAAGCTGCTGCTCTTACCTGATTTTATTATCTAGGATGCTTAAAAACTGGTTATTAATCCTAGGGAATCACTGCAACTGAGCCAGTGTGTTACAGCACAGAAGCACAATACAATCCCTAGGAAAAGATTTCTCCTAACTTTTAAATTTCAATCATGACCTGAATTTTGGTGTTTGATTTCAAAAAGAAAAAAGAAAAATCATTCTAAAAAGAAGATCGAGAAATTAATCAAGCACAGACTAAGCATTAGGCGTAGGTTTGGTGTTTGCTGCTGCGTTCTCCAGGCAAACAGGCGCGTAACTTCCCCAACCGCATGCTGCCTGCTTCCCGCTTCTATCAGAGTTAGCTGCAAAATGGTGTTAACCTCTGTGTCCTGCCTGCTTGGCCTAAATTCCAAACACATAATACACTATGTTCCTCTTACTTAAATCAACTGCTGGCAAAGATCTTAGCACTAATTTAATGCTCTGCTCACTTACCACCTTGGAAAGATGTGTGGATTAAACATTTCACCTTTCAGAAGACAAGTGAAGTAATGGTCAGCCCCATGATCACACAGATGGGCAATGGGTCACCTTTCAGGGAGAAAAGCCAACAGGAGTGGGAATTGCCATCCAGGACTGAAGGGACACAAGATTTTGGGGAAATACGAGGGAAAAGAGGAAACAGACCTTGAAAACGAGGAGAACTGAGGTCCTGTCAGCAAGATAAACAGAGTTGTGGGTTTCAAAGAACTTGCAAGCCCAATGGTTTTTAAAATTTAACAAACTTTTGCACATGAAGATGAAAGTAGTTTTAAACTTAGTGTGCTGCAGCATAGGTTTTGAGCACTAGTCACACTAGAACTACAAACAGGCCTGCTAAAGCCATAAAGTACTTGGTAAAGTTTCATAAGATCCATGGAAGGTCAGATAGGGCACTCCAGTTCTCATCTAAGCAACAGAGAAACCCAAATCTCTTGTTCAGTATTTCCAGGTAGGCTGATTTTTTAAGTTTGGTTTTGTTTTGTTGTTTTTTTTTTTTTTTTTTTAAGCAGATAATACTGAGCTATAAAGTGTCCAAAACTGTTTTCCACTAGCAGTTTAACCAGAGTTCAAATGTTGATCCTATCTTGCCATTTACATCCCCTTTAGTGCAATTAGACAAGGAGAACCCAGTGAAAATAAGAGGTTTATTTAATACCTTTGCATTTGCGCCCTTGCTTCAGCACTAATTTTCACCTAATTGCTCACTGCATTATTTCTGTAGCTCAAAGTAGCAGTGAAGTTAAGTGAGCACTGGCCATTACAAAATGCTAATATTTGAAGTAGTGCATATGGCAGACCCAGAAAGACATCACCAATACCAGATCATACCACTGATCCATTGCTGTGAAACAGTGCCTCTCCACTGAAACAGCCACTAGGATCAAGAAACCCTGCAATTAGTAATTATGAAAAGCCCTGCCTGAACAGTGTTTCTTTTTAACATTTATTAATTATTGCCTTATGCCACAATGTATTTGTCTTTGAAAAAAAGTCGATTCTATAAAAGTTTGCCTTGTAATATAGTTTGGTTTTTTTAAGTTCCATCCTTTTTCAAGGCCAATTTCTCAGCATGAATGGTACCATATTTATATAACATAGCTTAATTATGCATTGTGCAGAAAAAGCCTTTTAATATACTGGTTTTAAAACATTTTGCTTTAAAACATGAAACAATAACCCAAAAGGACTTGGTTTGGCTTCTCTGTGCTAATCACTACATTTGTACATGTCATATCTTATTAATGTCCTCACTAATTGAGGTGGTCCTGTTGATGATCCTCCTACCAAAGCCTTCCCCTGCTTCCAATGATTTCTATAATTGCATATTTTGATTCTCCAATTTTCATTCTTCGTTCTTGGTTGAAATCTTTTTGGGGATGTCTTAGGATCACCAGAAAGGATACAGTGCCCCTCTTGACTTTTTGATAGCATTAACGTACTTTAAATATTACTCTATTCCACTCTTTTGCTTTCTAGCATTTTAGTTTCCACCCTTTAATGCTGTTTTGCACTGAGCAAAAGAGACACACAACTTTTAACATATACTTGATGACAGATAAATAAAGCATTTTCTCTCTCCTAGTAAAAGCAGTAGAGTCAATCCATTGTTCATATATGCCATACTGGTGAGTTCACCCAGTTATGTGATAACTTTCTGTTGAATGTTTACAATTTCATTCCAGGACATTACAGCATTTACAAAAACTCCAAATTACTTCTTTCCAGCATGTTCTACTTTACATCTTTCAACAGTTTTATCTGCTCTTTAGGTAGGTTTATTAGATCCTTCAGAGAGCCTTACAATTCAGAGTCTTAATAAGTCTAAAGCATGTATCTTCTCTGCAAGCAGCATACCTTCTGTACTCTCTCCACCCTCCCCAGCTTTTAAAAACACTGTCTGACCCAATGTGGAGCCTGGAGCATCCAGCTAAACTATTAGCCATTTGCAAACTCACTGATTGTTCCTATTGTTTGTTCTTTGTCTTTTTGCCAGTTTATAATGTTAAACTAAATATATTTCCTTTCACCTTCTTGCTTAGTAGCTTTCTATACTTGGGTTTCAATATGTACAACCAAAGAGTACAAGAAAAGATTATAAAGAGCTTACATAGTGACATTATCTTTAAAATGTTTTGTAAAGCAGATCAACCTCCACAAAATTTAAACTTCAAGGAGGAGAGGGCTTCACAATCCGAATCTGTATTTGTAACTAAAGCTAGCAAATAGGCCAAAAAAGCACCAGCTTTGAAGTTGTCTAACCCCTACAAATATATTTATTTAAAAACACAGAAATAGAAACATTTTGTATATATACGCAGTGAATATCAAGATTGGAAAAGTTGTTACAAAAATATGAATTGCAACACATTGCTATCCAAAGTAAGCATATTTTGTGACTTGCCTGAATTGTAACAGTTTTAGACATACACTAAAGGACTTTATTTGCTCCCTCCTCCCAATTCCCTCCCCCCCCCAGCTGTGAGAGACAAAACTGGCTTACCCATATATTCTGTTCTCTACCTTTCTAAAATTTTTTTTAAACTGCAATGAAGTATGCAGCTTCCATCTAAATAGATGGCAAAAGACTGCATCATTTTGTCATATATGAATGTCATATATATGAGATACCTACCCAACTAGAGATACTACTCTAAAGAGTGAGATGGGAATACTGCAGCAAGGACAACATACCCAAGTGTTCCTTGCAGCTCTGCCCATCTTTCTTTGCATGGTCAGTCTAGTTTGGGGTGGGCTTGCACAGAAGTGCTAGCAAATATGAACTTGCAAACCTTTGCGCTAGATGAGAAAGGTGTTATCAAATGAAATGCAATTTTCAAATATTATCTAATAACCAAACAATAATGGGAGTTGAAGTCTTTTGCTGTCAGGGATTAAGGTGGGAGCTGTATTGGCTACACATTTCCCTTTCTGCACAATTCTACCACCCCCCACTCTCATCTTGCAAGTCCTGTGAGGACTTTAAACATTTAATTGCTAACTCTATTATTAAGGAATCTACTTTGTCAAACTGCAGCTCCTAACAACATTAAGTCTCTTAGAGCAAATCAGTTTTGATACTGATGTTTCTCAGAGGTGCAGCATTTAATCCTCAAATTACAACACAAGTTTTAACAGGCAGATTTTGTCTGTCACTGAGATTTAGTAATTAACAAAAAAAATTCAACCCCCTTTCTAACACTAATGGTTTATCAAAAGAATACCAGTAATTTCAGTTAAGATATACAGATGAACCAGGTAGAAATACAATGGGGAGACAGATGTGTTTACGCTATCTGATTGAAAGGGCTGAGACAGAATTCCAGAAACTTTGCGTTGTCGTAAGAGGAATAGTCAGGAAACACATTTGTGCCCCTGGGCCAAAGGGTGTGACATCAGTCCAGAGGTGTGTCGAAGTCAGAATAAAATGCCTGCCATAAAACTGGTAGCCACTCATATTTTACATGGTTAAAGTAAAGGAGTCTCGGCAGTATGATACCTGAAACAGTAATGCTGTTGGGACTTTTTCCAAAGGCAATCGCGCTCTACTGGTACAGGAGACACTTCACCTACAGTGTGGAGCTTCATATTTATTTTCACAGCCTCCAGCATTTTTCTTCCTTTTGGTTGTGTTTTTTTTTTTTAAGTTTTGGGTTGGGTTTTTTTGTCCTCCTTGTTCTTTAATACCAGGTAGTGGTTTTCAACCATTTAAACTACAGCATATAATAACCGATGAGTAACATAGCAGTAATACCAGTGGTGGCAATTTTGCTTTGTTTCATGGGAATGTTAGAGTATTAGAGAGATTACTAGGACATGTCTCAGTGGCAGACTGATAAAATGAAAGATGAATTTTCCCCATCTACAAGTGTTGCCAAGTTTTAATCATAAACATCACACAGGTTACAGGACACTTTTTTTCCCCTAGACAATGAAACAAAAAGCAAATATTTATATTTTTAAATGAATTTTTAGATGAAGAATTATTGAAAAGAAATTACTGCAGTTTATCTGCAGAAGATTTTTTTCCAAGCTCATAAGCTACAAATTTCTGAACAAATGGTTGAGTTTAACAACCATGCCTAAAAGTACTGTTACTACTAGGACAATCAATGTTTATTACAAAGGTATATTTACCAGCTCTCCCACTCTGCTGAAGACTTTTCTTACAACTTTATGCTTTAGCCAAAAGTTTTATTCTCAGTTATCTTTTCCCATATACATTCCCTTCTTATTGATTGGGAGGAAGAAATTTCAGTTCCTATTTTACAGTGACATTCCATGAAAACTTCCTTGAAAGGGTCACCCATCCTCCACATAGTAGGTTCCTTTAAAACTGCCTCTTTTATTAACTTACTCCAGACATGTACCTGTTCTTTTTACGTCTAAGATACATGTTGAACTTTTGAATTTTACCCAGGAGTGAAAGCAGAAGGTATAGCAATGTCCTGGAGTAGCACGTGACTACCCCCTTCAACCGGCAGAGCACATCGATACCAGGATGGTTTGCAGTGAGCTGGTTTTAATGGACAGCTCCCAGGTGACACCAGACACTGCTGCTGCAGCAGCCGCAATATCATACATCCTTGATTGAACTTTGATTAATTTTCCAGACTTTCAGAGCCTGTGGCAAAAGGATCCACAGCGGTAGCTGCAGCCATTAACTCCATCTTTTGTGATTTCACCTTCTTCATTATGTTTGGGTCTTGATTGAACTTTGTTCCAAGTTAGTAGCTTTTGGCTATGGACAAGGGAGATAAGACTTTAGAAATGGAGTGCAACAGGATAATATCTGAAAAACTTGCAGTGAAAGCTGCCTGGCTAGTTGGTGGTAGTTTTGGATATACCTTGATGATGTGAGTGGTGTTAACAAAAATGTTAGAATTCAGTCTAAACAACACAAACCATCACTTTATGCAGCCATAGTCCAAACATCTTCCAACATTTGTGCATGGCGGATGCTATTTTATTACGCTGAACAAAGTCAAAGTTGTTGCATTCACATAATGAATAAAATTACCAGTCCTGGGCAGAGCCACAACTTTACAGAAGCACTTGTTTAAAATACATGAATAGTATCAGTGGCTTCCAAAGATTATTTGCAGAGTGTGCTGCTAAATGGTGTGAGTAACTATCCAGGTATTTGTCTGCTCAACAGGACAACTTTACACTGTAGAGTCAACCTAGTGTCTGTTACAGTATCTTATCCAAAAAAATAGTTTATCAGCAGCTAGGACAGATCTTACAGTTCTGGGGAAAAATCTAAAACCAATGATACTTTACTGAAAATGTTACACCGAATACTTCCAGACGATCATTTAGTGTTTTCATTACCTTACTCTCTCTCTCATTTTTGGTCACAGAATATCTAAATACTTTGCTAATAAAGGGACATTTCAATTCTAAGATTACTTAAAAAAAAGAAAGAAAGAAAGAAAGGTCTGGTTTTCCTAGTCTTTTTTTTCAGTTAATACTTGAATCTACCACTGTGATACATTCTCAGAATCACTTATATCTAGTTTTATTGCCTGCTGTTGGTATTTGCCAATGGTGGTGTATAGAAATGGTATGCAGAAGTGGCTGTAGTGATCTGTAGAAATTTTTGCCAGAATCTACAAATGCTGTGTAAAAGCCCCTTTCAGAGCCTGAAAGCTGAAATTAACTGATGGGAAAAAAAAATATTAAACTATTAAGGGTGATTCAAAATCCACTATGAATTGAAGATATACATGATGTTTCCATAACATCTGACACAATGGGTCTTTGTCCCTACAAGAGGCCTCTAGGCATTCTTGTGATATAAGCAATAATAGATTTGTCTCTGTGAAGCTTTGAGTTACTGTGGCACCTCCAATACACGCAACCTCGGAAATAATTGAAAACCTGGAAATAAAAACTACCTTTTAAAAATAAGATACATACATACATATACATACATATATAAGCAAATAAAACTCTTCCTTGCTTTAACCTTTTTATTCATTGCCAAGAATAGCTGGCTGAGGAATCAGCATCTGCTGTGAGCTCTCATTTATTTTCCGATGCTGCCTTGCCCCATTGCCCAGGCGGTCTCTGCAGTTCCCATCCTCTCACCCCCTCACCACTTTGCCTTCCTCTGAACCCAGGATACAGAGCAGCCTTCTAGCACAGAACCCTTCTCCACTTACAAACACCCAGGATTTCCAGCCCCTTTCCTCCTTCTCCCGATCTCTCTCTCACTGAGCTTTCTGACAGGAGACTGCTTATACAGAAAACCCCAGAATCTCTCTGCTACCTGGTATTTTTTAATAACAGCAGCATTAATAACAGACTTTTAAACTGGAAATTATTAGCTTAAATGTGTTCAGACTGGAACTAAACTCCTTGTCAGCTCAAGCTGTAGCTATTTGGATGATCTGGACACTAGACTTGGCTGAAGTGGCTGGGAAGCTTATTTAGACAGTTCCTACTTCGGAACTAAGTAACTTGTGGGAATGTTTGAATGTTGCAACAGGTGGAAGCAATTCAAGAAACACAAAGTTGCTATGAATAAGTGTTGTGTTGGCTACCGAGTCCCTTAAATTTTAGCATCCATGCTGCTTGAAATGCACTTGAACAAGCACAAGCCTATTTTAGGGTGAGACCAGAGCTGCCCTGTTAACAACTTTGAAGCACTGGACTGGTTACCACGGCTTTCCCTCTGCTAATACCCTGGTTTAAAATAATAGGGGAGTATGCATAGCATGAAGAGTGGAAAAGAAGAAAAGTGCTTCAAGACCAACCACTTTTTAGTGGATGCTTGGGAATTGCTTGGAGGAGCGCCAGGCCTAGAACAAGGTGCGAAATCATACAATTAAAAGAAGGATGGCAGGTGTAAAACAGAAGCCTCTTATGGAGCAGTGGTTTGGGGGTATAATATCTGCAGGAAGCTGACTGCCAGACCGACACAGAAGTGATTGAAGGAGGCCTGGCAGCATTACCACAAGGAAGTAACGAGCCTTTGGGTATACTAAACACACACACACTTTGTGTGACTTTTCACAAACCTCCTTTTCTCTTTTATGTTGTCCTAATGTTAAAATAAACCATACAGTAGTAGTAAGAAGCAGCCTGAGGCTCCTATAGAGAAGAGCTGAACGGTCATTGCCCTATAGGATGTAAAGGCGACTATACTGCAACAGACTGTATTGGAGCAGCATGGGGTTAATGGGAGTTCAGGATTACTTTTGATGCCTTTTTCAATGGCTTGGACAGGTGTCCCCTCCTGCTGAGGGTCTCCACAAGCTGAAGGACTTTATCCTGCCTTTGCACGGCCAACATGACTTGTATTGCTTGCTTCAAGGGAAGCAGGATCAAGCCCTCTAGCAGTAACTGCGAGACATTTTTATTAGTCCAGCCACATGCCTTGTTCCAAAGCCCCCAGCTTGTCATAAATTTTTCTGCATTAAACTCTTCACCCAGATATTGCTCTACCATACGCACCTTGCCCAACAGATTATTAAGAGAATATTCTTTTTGAACTGTCTCTTCTACAAGCAGGCGATGCAGCTGGCATCCAGCCTCTGCGACTCTCTAGTAAAGGAACTAAACCTCTATGTTGATTAGACAAAAACCTGAATAGGGAAGTAACACTAAACTCAACAAAGGCATTTAGTGCTATCTTCTTTTGAAATCACTCATGCTAAAATGAGGCCGTGATATTGTCAGCACAATCTTTACTAAAAACCTGTTGTAATTTTAAATAGAAGTTAAACACTTGGTGTGATCTTTAATTTTCTCTATAGTAAAGAAGGACTACCAAGAAGGAAATACCTTTTTGTACTCCGAATATATTCAAATCCTCATTGGTATAAATCAGTTTAGTTCCAAGAAACGTGATTTATACTGGATCTGTAATAAATTCCATATACCTCTGAGGCCGTTCTTTTCAAGTAATTTCAATGCATTGTATTAAAAAAAAACAAAAAACAAACCAATAAAACATCACAACCCTCACTGTAAGCTTGGCATTATCTCCCTTTTACAAACCAGTAAATTTGTGATTTACCCAAAGTTATATAATAAATCTGTGACAGAGCCAGCCTGTCATTCAGTCAGTTCTGTGGCTTCATCCTCCTCCCAAGAATAGCACTTTCTCCTGACCTCCATTTTAGCAAGTGAGTGACAATTGTTGTTTATAAAAATAGCAGAGTATAGGTACAATCCCTGCCTTTACAAACTCTTCCTCTATAGACTTAGAAAAAGACGTTTTTGTGCAGAACCATAATATTATACCAGCCAGTAAAGAGAAATAGCAGAGCCTTTGCAATACATGTATTAAAAAAAATTGGCTTCTTTAGAAAGCTCTAAAAACTAATTTCTAGCCATAGAAATTGTGTATTCTGTTTATCAAGATGCTTTCCCCATACTCCAAACTATATTATCTGGATGACATTCATTGTGAAGCATCAGCCTCACAGAATGTGAAACACGTGTTTACAAGGGAGGAGGGATGCAAGCTACTTTTATATACAGATTTTGTGATGTAAATAAGCTGTTGGAAAGCCAGTTTGTGACAATGCCAGTATTTGGTGCTTCTTTAGTCTAATTAGAAACTGCTCTGCACAGCCCAGCCATTAGCAGTGGAACACACCGCTTATTTTACTTACCAATTAAAGTGTTGCATTGCACCTAGCCAGTCATAATTAGAAAAACTGGCACAGTGAGCATAAGTAAACAACAGTTGTGATCAGGAGTCCAGCAGATCCCTACTTTATTATCTCTCTAGTAAATAAGTGCAGTTTGAAACAATGACTGTTTATCAAAGACCTGTAATTTGCAAACCTCAAGTGACTAACAACGGTATCCTGGACTGGAAATTACCAACTGGCCTCTTACCATCTATACCACGCTCTCAACACTCAGCTAACTTTGAAACATGGCTGACAAGTAAATGAGCCTATAAAATAACAGTAACCTTGGGAAAAGACAGACATGCATATTAAAGAGAATTTGCTCCTCCTGTCTGAAATCGTACAGTTCTTTACCAGGAAGCACAAGTATCACTCAAGCATACACCTAGGGAACACAGAGGGGATACCAGGCCCAGCATCCTGCTGTGATGCTTTAGGTGAAAATACACCCATTTACCAATGCCAGTACCTTGCACCAAGCAGTTAGGGCTGCATAGCAGGACTGACATTTGCACTGATCTCCTTTTAAATTACCTGTAAGTATTTATGATTTTTTTCTTAATTATAATAATTGCATTTTTAAAAACAATTAACTTGAGCTTTTACTTAATAGTAACAGTAAGAAGATTGTCAAGTTATTTTCCAAGTACAATTTGGAAAAAAATATTTGAGTAGCTCTTCATAATTTCATTTTGGGTCAAACTGCTTTATCTGTGTCAAAAATATTTCATTTCAGATTCAAATGGTTTCTTTAAAGTTAAGTTTAAGCATAAGACTGTTAATGTTTTTAAAATACTTAAGTGACTTGTGTGTCACATTTAAATTTTCACCCTACAGATGAAACTGCACAAGAGATGTCACTGAACCTGCAATTAAAACCCAAATGAACAAACATCAACCATGTGAGAGAAAGGTTTTCTCTTCTTCTTGCAAAAAATTCTCTGGCTGCTCAGACAACAAAATCCACGGGCCCCATGATAGTGCAAGCAGATATTTAAAATTTTATCTTATTTTAGCTGTTGAGGAAAGGCATCAAACAGACATTTGAGGGGTCTGCAGACAGGGACTAGGTGTGTATGCTTTCCCACCCTGTCCCACCTACCACCCAAACCTAGCTCTGGAGAGACCAACTCTAGAAATACATGTTCTCTTTTCACAGCTCACTCGAATCCTTGCTTTCCCTGATCCTGCTGAATACAGTCTCATTTACCAAAGAGAAAAAAAAACCAACAAAAAACCCAGAACAGAAAAAAAGATGGCAGTTTCAGCAATGTGTACACCTTCTCATGTGAGAACTAAACTGAATCCATATGCGAACTGAACTGAGACCTATCAACTTTCACTTCTACATGGTGGAACAGTTTCCAGTCATCGTTACTGAGGTTAAAGCAAGATAGTAATCCATCCTGTTTTAAAATTATCTGTACTATATTTTGTGAAATTCATTCTGTTCTGCAGTGATCTCATGTAGAAGAGCGATGAGCCACAGGTTAAGTTTTAAATGCCAACATTTTATCTCTGTGGAACAATGATGGTTTTTATTTGTGGAAGATATATTGCATCTCTTTATGTACAGCAACACCAATACACTATTGGAACAAATGTCACATGTTTCTTTGTCCACTTACATAGCCATGCAAGTGATTTTAGGCACTTCTTTCAATTACACCTGGATTACCAACGATCTATTAAGAACAGGTGAGAACAACAGGAGGGTGAACTTGAAAGTGAAGCAAGGCAGATTTTGGTGAACTATTAAATACCTTTGTGCTTATGCTCACTTACTTTACCATCTGTAAAAGAAACCAAGGACCTCTATCCACTGTAATCACTGCATTTCACATTTCCATCAGTAATAAGGTGAGGACACCAGCTTTTTCATGTCTGGAGGCAATAACTGACACTGACTACAAAAGTACACTGGAAAAGGGACACAAAGCACTGAAGAAAAGGAATTACACCAGTGATGTATTTGACTTGCAGGTTTGCTTTATTTATTTATTAGGTTTTTTTTGGAAGTTAGCTTCCTGCATGCCTCTCAGCCAAAGTTCTTTTTGGTTTTATTTATGTGCTAAAACACACACACGCACCCCTTTTAAAATGAATGGATGTGCTCCAAAGCACAGCCCTGGGAAGCTGTTTGTACCCCAGAAAAGTCTGCATTCTTCTGTCCTCACTACTGTGTCTATAAAGGCTGCTGGAAGGCATGGGCACATATTTTGATCTGCAGTGCCACATTAACAGGCAGATAACATTCAACCACAGATCCATTTCTCAGTGCCTGACAAAGATAGGGGACTTTATGAAACAATCTGCCTGTGACTCATTCAGATTAGCTAGAAGAGATTGGGGGGTTTTGGCTGGAGAAATATTTGGAGGACTGAGTAGGAGCAGTGCCTGCTCTGCATATGCACTCACTATTCTTGGCTTACAAGCTTATGTACAACAGTGCTTGTCTAGAAAGCTGCCTGTTTATGGCTGGGGAAGAGACCATGCAGATTCACCTTGCCTTGGTCACCTCTATACAAGATTAATGCAGTGCATTCTTCTTAGCTGGGCTGAAAGTAGAGCAGGTGCAGAAAAGCATCTGTTTTCCCCCCGAGCAGAGAGAACCTATGTGAGCAGGCAACACCTGTACGCAGGCCGTTCGCTGGGTTCAGTATTCATTGTGCTAGAAGAGTTTTTTCCAAGTCCCATGTAGTTCTAGACTCAATCGTAAATGATATCCTCACAACAAAAGTACTGTCACAGCTATTAAGATCTGCCAGGAAGCTCTTGCTCTAAGACTGAGGTAAGATCTCCTGGGACTGGCAGGCTCTCAACTAATAGTCTCAGTCTTTGAAATTCATTCCCTTTGGCAGCTTCCCAAAGCCAGATGCTAATGACCTTAGGCATGATGCAAGACCTTTTTATTGGCGTAATTTATTTATTTATTTTTTTTAATTCCTGAAGTAGCAGTGAAGCCAGACATTTCTTATCTTTGGAGTAAGTGTCCATTTTAGCATTGCAAGTAACAACCTAACTTTTGCAGAAACACCGTCTGAATCAATCTTACATGTGAAAAGGTCATTCACTCAGTAGCATTCAACAACAAAAGTTTTTGAAGGTTCTTTATATAACAAAGTAAGACCTTATGATTTAAGTTTCAGTTCAGATACCTTTGGACTGACATACATTTATTATACAGTTTTCCAGGGAATTTGGCCTAATGGGCTAAATGCTGACTTTGGACTTGAGAGAGCTGGACTGTATTCCCAACCTTCTGCCAGACAATTGTGCAACTACAGGCCAGTGATTCCATCTCTCTCTCCTCGCTATTGCCTGTGCAATGGGGTTTTCCCTATTTGCAGATGTAAGAGAGTACTTTGGGCTGCACTGCTAAGGGCTGTTTCAGAGCCAAATAGTCTAGTACTATTGTTCCATTAGTTAACCTCTTGTAAAGTTTTGAAAACCCTATATTCAAGAGAACAAAACTTGAGTAAACTGATTTTTAGCACAACAGTTTCCTGACTTCTGTGATAATTAGTAAGCACGAATAGAGGATATTCCGAAAGATTATTCACTCCAGGCTTCATCTACCTTCAGTGCAGAGGGAGAGGCTCCTTCTGCGGGTGTTTCAAAACAGGAGCCTAATGGAGATATTCTGCATAGCTCTGCACAGTCCTCTACAGAAATGTTGATACATGGGGCCTAGGAAGATTAGCTTCATTAAGCATCATGTTTCCTCCCTTCCTTCTCTCTTGCCTCCAAACATATTAAAGAGAACACTACCAAATCAAGGTAATGTCACAAAACTACAGATTTCTTAGTTTAAATTCCCTTTACAGCATATTTAAAATTAGATCCCAGTATGTTATCAGTGATAAAAGCAGCAACAGTGACTGTGTTCCTGCACAATGATACTGTAAAGAATAACAGGACACTTTGATATTTAAATGTCTCAAACTAAAATTCATTTACCACAGAATATCTTGACTGTTTTCTTGGATGGGCATTTTATAATAAGTTCACAAATTGTATCTTTGAACCCTTTCTTGCTCAATATTTCAAACAACTACCATAAATGTAAGAAAACCAGCTGCGACTCACTTGCACAAGAAAATAGGCACAATGAACAGGTTTTCATCTTATTGCAGGGAACTTCAGCCTCTAAACAGACAGAACTCCAAACTAACAGATAACAGACAATGAAGGACTTGCCTAAGTTTAAAACAGCTCTGTAATTCTAATCAGAAACACTGATATTTTGCTGTTCTCCAGTTTTAAGATTAAGGGAAATCATTATTTTGGGGTACTTTGTTTAGGTTTATCGTCTCAGCAGTAGATTATCAATGCACAAATCCTTAGTGGCAGAGTTACAAAGATGCTGCAGCACTAACTAGGTGAGTACAGAACGATGGAGTGCTTCACACCACTCCTACAATCAGGAAAAAGGAAATCACCGCTTTCAAGACCAAAGGGAGGAAGCAAAATGTATTTTAAAACCCTCATCCCTAGAGATTTTCACCTGCTGACAAAATCCATCTTTTTGAATGGGCAAATAATTCATTCAGCTACCTCTTTCTAAAATTCAGTGGGCTGCATCTATTCATTTGCTCAAGGAACCTACACAGGTTATTGACATCGAGCTACAGTCAAAGGTTTGGAAAATATCTGGAAAGGAGGCAAGAGCATGAGCTCTACAACTGGAGCCAAAGGATGGAGACTCATACCGCATTTCAGTGGCAGACTCCTGCTCTCTGTGCATTAAAGAAATGTAACCTCAGCTGAGCAGTGGGTATATACTGGACTTCCTGTACTTGACTATGGGAAGTACCCGGCACAGTTTGCCATGCTAATGGTATTTAAGCTCTTTGCAAAGGTTGTCCCCAAAGACATGACTGGGGACATGTCCTACCCTGCTTTTATGCTGGCTGGAGGAGCTGATGTAGCAGAGGCAGGCAATCACTTGCTGTTAAATATTCTTTCTCTGACAGGCACTGCTGCAGTTCTCTGTAGGATTCTGATCAGTCGCACCGCTTTTACAGTTCAATTGTGGATACTTTCAGAGTATTTCTAATGATCTATTATTAATTGCTAAGAATTACATTCCAGTCTTAAATTCAGAAGGGAGAGAAACTGTGCAGCTTTCAGCTGTCAAGGACAGTAATTCAGTACTTAAATCATAAGCGTCAGAAGTTGTAAGTGGACTGATTTATACTAATTTGCACAACCTTGTTCACCTAGGTGAAATCCGTAAATAATGAAAGAAAAACAGGGAAAGGGCATTTGAGTAAGCTGGTATCACTAAACCAGCATACAAGTGATTAAATCAATGAAATAAAGATGTGCTGGTGTTAGTATTTTAGTGAGAAGTGACGACTATAAGTTCACCACAAAGTGTAAAGAAACTGTATTTTGAAAAGATCAAATAAAGGGAAAAATTCAGATCTGCAGGCCAGATCCTTAATATAGCTCAGAGTGGTGTAAGACCACTAAGGTCACTTAAACCATGCCATTTCCCACTGACTCGAGGTTTTGTCCTGTGTTTATGCAAAAGAAAATGACAATGTTAACTAGTTTGTAAAATAAAGACCTGGCAGATCTGCAAAATAGTCTGCTGCTTGACTTTTCAGTTAGAGTATGCATTCCATGGCTGTATAAAGAAAAGGG
>NW_010972775.1:13209881-13234500 GCF_000737465.1 Haliaeetus leucocephalus
AGTGCATAGACGTCTTCCATGTAACAGTTGGGTCCCTGGCACATGACGTGACAACAAAAGGGGGGGGGGGGGGAAGAGGACTGGAAACTCCACCTGGATGCTATCAGTCTTGCCCAAGTAAACAGTACTGACATTAGTGCTAGCCTGCTGAGTGGTACAGGTTAGGAAGGGTCACAAAGGCAAAATGGTGACCAAACGTGCCTTGAGGTAGAGATGCTCTGGAATCTGTCACAAAAGGAGAGAGCTGAAAGCTCATTTTATCTAGAAGTCATTTCATTTTGGAGTTCAAAACAATTAAAGACATTGAAAGAATTGTACAAATGTGGATTACAGTAAGACAGAAACAATCTCCTTTTTCATATGAACATGCACTCAACTACATGCATACAGTGTGATGTGTATTGTTCTTGAGACAACAGTGAAGCACACGCATAAAATGGCAAGAGAATGTATGAGATATAGCAAAAAAACCCAAACCCTACCCCAAAAAACAAACCAACCCTAAAAACCAAAACCAAGTTTACCTCATAATACTAAACAAATACTCATACCCATGTAATACAGCTAAGAATTTTGTTGGTTTTTTTAATAAAAAAAAGGAAGAAAGCCTTTAAGAGGCAAATGCCATAAAAGAATTTCAATGTCATGTCCCAATAGCTAAATGAAGTTTTTGCTGAAGTCCCTTGAGATAAACTTTCTTTTGACACTCAAGTTGCACCCAAATCTGCAAACCAAAGAAATATCTATTTGTATGCATTAATCACTGTGTTGTGACAACTGTTTCATTAGAATTTTTTTCACATGACTTTAAATTAACTTGAAAACCTTACTAAGGGAAACAGCCTACAATAATTATTCACTTGAATTTTTTAGTTTGTTTTCTTTCTCTTCTGTCTACAAAAGCAACCATGAAACTACACCTGGAAACCCTAACTCCTAAAAAATAAATTTTACCAGTAATACTTCTTTTTGTAGTAAAAGCTACATAGATGAAAGATTTTTTTCCTAATACCACTTGCAGTTCCCTCCCAATGCTTTAGTCCATACCAAGGAAACAGAACAAAGCATGAGTGATACTTGCATATGGCATTAAGCAACAAGACCCAAAGTGTTCACATATTTTGACAATTTTCCAAATCTACAACCATGCTGGGAGGCTATGGCTAACTTGGAAATGAAATGGTTAATAAATCTTAAACACTGATCCTTTTCCAGGCATGTTCAAATAACACAGTAAAAAAAAAAAAAGCCTCAACTGTAAAGTGAAGTTCTGAACTAATTTTACTTCTCTTACAGCATGCCAGGAAGTGTATTACATGCCATTGGCGAGATACCAAACCTGTGACTCTAGGGGGATGACTGAAGGAATCCTCACAATTCTACATCTTGGAAATAAATTCTATGCTAGAAGGAAAAGCTCTGTAACACATGCCATCTGGTACCCTTTGCTTTCTTTTTATGAGAAGGGAGAAAAGAGAGAGATGCTGCTTCCTCATATATAGACCAAGACACAGTGAACCAAAACCATCTCTTGGTCACAGCATCAGAAACAACTACTCAGCTGGTGCTTTTCTGTCCCAGTTGCATCTCTGTAGAACATGGGCACTTCCATAAGTCTCAGTATCAATCTGTATTATCTCAGATTTATATCAGGAAGCCTATTATAATAACTGGGAGTGTCATTTGGCCCATTAATTGCAGGAGAAGAGCATCTAATAGCATTGTAAATGGAAAGGATTATGCTGAAGCCACTGTACCACATTGAACTTGGCTCTCAGCTATTGTATGATTTTTCCTTTAAAATACAAATTTGTAATGTCTTAAGCAAAAATTGAAACTATATCCAAAACTGAAAATCAAGTGTTTTATTCAACCTTAAAATAAGTAAATAAAAGCTCAACTGAAATCAATATTATATCATATACAGAAAATACAGATGAGAAGCAATTACTGCTTCAGGATTACTGAAAGGATGTTTCAGTAATTCTTTGAGAAACAATTACTTTAAGTAGATGAGAAAAATTAAAATACCAATAAGACTCTTATCCAGACAGGTAAAGAACTGTCTACCATTCATTCCCACTGCCCCAATAAGCTGTCCTACCTATTCTTTATCCTGCTAGGAGTTAAAGTAGAAATGGCTATGAGCCAGTGTGAGTTAGCCCCAAGGAAATTCCTGCAGAGTAGCAGGAGGCATGTTGGGGAGGTGGCTTGAGCATTTCTGCATTCCAGCTCTCTCCAGTGGCTATAATGACTTAGCAGGGCCATCTGCAGCCACATTTCAGTTTGGGTAACACCCAGGCTGCTCTAACCTGGGATATGGACAAAAGTACCTCATCTGGCTGAGGATACAGATACTGAAGTGGTATAAAGCTCCCTTCCTTGTATATGAAGTACTGTGCTGATATAGTGATTTATTTGGGTCATTCATTAAACTCTTGAAGGACGTGGCCCATATAAGTTAAAGTTAGTGTTCAAATCTCATGACACAAAGAACACCTCATTTATAATGATAAGAAATCACCAGCATAATAAAAATCAATAATTTAGATCATAAGGCAATACTATTGCAACAGTTTGTTCCATAATAAGGCAGTAAAAGTTATTAAACAAGCAATGTTTATTTAAATTATGTAATATAACCATAGTTTGTATCATGACTGGGGTCTATTTTCCTCTGAGTGCAAATATTTATCTCCCATTAATGTTAACAAGAGGTTACCTAGCATGTACTTTGGCAAGAGAATAAAACCTGAATTTTAACATTAATCTTAAGCAAGCTTTCAACTTGAAAGAATCTTGAGAATACCTTCTATTAACACCATCTTAATTGTTTTGAAATCTGGATTTTGTGTGAAGCATATACACAGATAAAACCAACTCATGTTAACTTTAAAATGTGCATTTTAGAATAATGGGAAATAATTGTGTCACCTTTCTGTAAACTGCATAGCTCGCTCTGCGAAGGCACTGTTAGCAGAGACAATGATAAAATCTTTGAAGAGTTCTCTCTGTTTCTAAGCACACTTTTTCCCTAGCCTTGCCTCACAAAATTAACTCACAGTATTTTTCACAGTAAGAATGGTGGAGGAAATTCCTATTATATTTGAAAAAGAAACAACTTTTTGGCATTCTCTGTTTACAGTTTGGAGACTCTCCTTGTTCACATACACACTCTCACTGAGGACAGTGAGGTAGCATAGATATATAGTGCAAGTAGAATCTGGCCATTTTCATTTTGTGAAACTGCTTTGATCATGACTCTCTCAAGACATTATTTTAAACTAGAATGCAATTGACCGCTATTGCACCATATGTTCCTTATGTGTGAGCTCTGTCTTGTTCATTAATTTTTATGCCACTACTGTTGGAATTCAGCCAATGTAATGTGGAGGCAATTAGCAATGTCAGAGTGTTCATGCCAGCATATAATGAGAGAGAAAGAAAAAGAGAGAGAAAGAGAGAAAAGGGGAGATTATACTTCCTGCTATAGGCAAGGGTCCTCTTCAGAGGATTTTCTTTCTTTTTTTTTAATGTTATCTGAAAACTGAAAAATCTAATAAAAACAGACAGGTCACAAGAAATAAGAGACTTGTTATAGAAGTCAGGTTTACTTACTTATAAAAACTCTCCCCTTAGCTTTTTCATATGTTCCCCTATTTTCAGAGGATGAAACTGAAGACACCCTGTGGCCTGATGACCTCGTCTTCTAATCTTACAAACACTGAAGTCTGCTTTATCTCTGTACAAAATGCTTAATTTTAGCCTACAAAAAAGGTGCATGCACATACTAGAACAGAAATGTATATTAAATAATACATGTTCCTATGATGTAGCATTTACTGACCAAATCTGTGGCTTGTTTTCTTAAAAAGAAAAGAAATAATACTGCAAATCTGGCCATCTGACGTCCAAGATGTTTGTCATTCTTGTTGCTATTTGTGTTTTTTAAGTTTTCAAGATAAAAAAATAAGATATATGCCAGAAGTTCCAAGGAGAACTGGAGACCTCACTAATGTATCCATCTCTTCCCATTCTAAGCATACACATGCACACAGACACCCCCGCTTTCCCTTCCAGTGAAGAAATGGGCCAGTTTCAGAATATAGTTTCTGCCTTATCTCAGGATACAAATGCACCTAACAAATTCTGCAAAAATTCTGTGGTATTAGAAATCTTGTGCCTGTAAAACCAAAAGTAGAACTCTAATAGGATTATATCTCTCACAGTATCTTCCTATTGAACTCCATATTATTATCCCATGAGATAGAAGATAAAAAACCCACTATATACACAATAACTCCTTCATAGTTCAAGACTTCATAGAATTTTGTTGTTCATGAGTAAACATCTACATGTATGTTTACAAAGTAGATAGCAAAACTTGACTAATAAGAAGAATGGCTCAAGCTGCAAAATCTAAATCCACATTCTCCTCTGCTTCTTTCCACTTCACATCATAAGTGATTCAGACCCAGGCTTGGGTTTCACAGTCCATTAAGGAAACAGACAACTTTGAAGTTCACTGGGGACACAATTTTCAGTTCTATAGTGTTTAATGGTTTAATTATCTATTTGTGTGTGAAGTCATTAAGCAACTCTACACTAGTAATATGCTTATGAAGAGATACCTCCCACTGCAGTCATTTGAATACCAGTTACAGTAGCACGGTTCTGCTTGTGGTAAGGGTCTTGTGGCTTAGTGGCAGCCTTTCACTTTTGAAAGCTTGGCAAGTATATAAAGGTAGTTTGACTAATCCACCTTAATTCTTACTGGATATTTACTCTCATCACAAATATCACAGCATCTGGACAGCTTCGTAGTGTACAATTGTCTTTAAAGAATCCCACTCAGAGGTTAGAAAAGGCATTGCTGCACTGAATTAACACACTTAAAGAGCCTGATCCAAAGTCCACTGAGGTCCAAGTCATGGCTTATTGGGCTGAAAAGAAATATATGCAGTTTGGCAATATGGCCTGCCTAGGGTCCAGCTACTGTCATTTGTTCAAACTTCATGAGCAATAGAATTCAGTCAGAGTTTTTAATAGGTTTCTAAAGCAGCTCAGAGAAGTGTCAAAAACTTTCTAAATTGGAAGAGTTTTAGTGAAACAGTCAAAACCAAATGTTTTGGTAGCACAACACTAGAAAGTTTCATTGAAAAATTGGAACTCATCACTTAGTTTGAATTAAATGATAAAATATTTTGTTCTGAAAGTACATTTCTTTTGTCCCATTCATTTGGACTTTTACATTACATATGATATTTAATATTGAGGAAAAAAGTGGGAGAAAACTGGGAACGTCCAAAAGGACAGATTTCTGTAGCTTAGCAGCTTCCACATGCCCGTTTGTCTTCCTCAGTGGAAGCAGTAAGAGACCTGCACAGCTATTTAAATCAAGAGCAAACCCCACCTTTATATCAGAGACAAACAAAATCATATCTGGTCATTACTGAACATCTACTTATTCTACTAGTAAGGGGACAAATTATGTGCTGGCAAAACTCCAATGAAATCAACTAAATATCAGAGCAATACAGTTTAACTGATAGGAGACAGCAAAGCATTGACATCTGAAAAGTATGTGCTTTGCTTACTTTCATGTTGTTTACAGTAATAATACAGGGGAGTTTCACTTTAATTGCATGTTAAGAATAAAAAAGAAAGGAGAAGACTTAGAGAGCAGTCATGAGGTGATTGGATTAAGAAACAAAACCCAGCACTACTGAGTAGCAGCGTAATTCTTCAGTCAAATGTTATTAGAACAATTAGTATAGTCCCTCCACTGCAAACTAATCTAGTGATTTCAGTTTCCTGTTAGTTAAGTCTGGTTTGGTTTTTTTTGTTTGTTTTTTTGGTGGTTTTTTATTGGGTTTTTTTGTTTGTTTGGTTTTTTTAGAGTTGATATATTTGCATGTAGCATGCAAGATCAATTTAGGAAAAAAACCCTTTTATAGCTTTACAGAAATCTCACATTAGTAGCTAGATTTTATTCATGGATCACATTAGCAAACGGTGTCTCTCAGACATTTGCATGGCAGTTTCAGTAGACTGTCCTCCACCTTTTCTGATCACCCGAGAAGAGCGACAGTGAACTCTGCTCACCGAGTCTGTGCAGTCGTCTGCCCTGTGGCTCTCCTCCTCTGGCATTCACTTCCGAGGCCCTCCTCCCCGCAATGTTCCTAATGTGTTCAGACACCCGGGACGCAGGGAGAGGCTGTGCGTTCAGCATGAGGCATGACAGAAATGCCAGCTACAATCACAAACTTGCCCCAACCAATTCTGCTTCCGATGTGAATTGTGCATCAGACACAGAGTTGGCAGGAAGCAGTTTCATGGGCAAATGGCAGCGAGGAGAGCGGAATTTTATTTCTGAAGCAAATCTCTACTTTGTTTCCTTCTCTCCTTGTCTAGAGCTCTCTCCAAGGCCAAAGTATTCACACAGTATGAAAGACAAACTCCAATTTTTTTTGCTTCAAAATCTAAGGAATGTGCTGCTAGCTGCAAAACTGCAAGTGAGCAGAAACTGCGAGGAGTCTCAGCCTCTATGAAGACCTAGGCACAAATAGTGTTTGATTGCTGAAAAGATACTTCCTAACACATAATGTGTAAGCTTCCCAAATGCCATAACATGCATATGATGTGACCCTGTCACCTACCTGGGACAGCACAAGTCTCCCCCAGCTTAAACTCATGGGTATTTGATGCTTAACTGAAGATTCCCTTCTAGTGGTAGATTTGCCACCAGGGGTTCCTTTCTCCTTTTTGAGACTCCCAACCAACACATACTCTGTATCTGTGCAGACAGGTTGGCTGAACTCCCATCACTTCATCCCACTGTGAGATTTTGTGTATCAGGCCCCCAGCAGCACTGGACACTAGCAGTAGCACGCCGAGCACTGTAGGTTATGTTCCCAGAGCTACTGCCTAGGTATCGCTGCTACAGAGGCTACTGTACCTTCCAAAGCTATACTCTGGCCCCATTCCCCTCTCAAAGCGAAGACCAGAAGGATGCTCAATTCAAAATATGAGCTGAGATTCTGAGGTAATCAATCGATTTCAAAAGATGTCCAAGACACAAACTGACGTAGTTACACCTTAATGTGATCCACTGCAGTTACTGGCAGAAGAAAAGAAATCCTGGCTCCAGAGATCATCCTTTTGTCCAGTTTTCAGAGGAAGGAACTCTAATATTTACCTTCTCTCCTAGTTCTGAAATGGATCTGCCACACACTTTTGAGCACATCACCTGAAATTTCCATACCTTCCTTTTCTCGTATACAAGGTAAACAACATTGCCAATCAGGTGGCCCACTGATCAGGCTGAATTTATCTTTTGTGAGGGACTTGAGATCCTTTGGGATGAGATGCTGTATATGTGAAAACTGTTATTACTCCATTCTTGTAATAACTCCAGAACATCCCAGGGAGTCCAACAGCAAAGCTCTTCTACTGAATACAAGAATAGTTTTACAAAAAGTAAAAAATAAAATAGTAAAAAAAAAAAAATACTGAACATTCAGGAGGATTAAATAAGAGACTGGCTTGTAGTTTTCATGTGCAGTCATCTGAGTCAGCTCTCCAAGGAGTGCCAAGGGCTAAATTCAGCCTTGAGCTATGCTGGCTTCTGCCAATGTAAACCAGGACACGCGGCCTCTGCCAGCAAAGCAGGGAGAGGCTGCAGCAGTGGAAAGCACCCACAGCCTTCCTCTTTGTTGGGGGTCTAAATGCAGCCGCAGCAACACTAAGAGAGAACAGCCTGGCCAGGGCAGGTTCATAGCTGTGGCAACCCAAGGTGTCATGGTGTCAGCATCTTTTATGGTGGGCTCTATTACAGAGATTCAAGCAGATTTTAAAGCAGTCTTTGGCAGAGCCTACCACAACAAGGAATAATGGTGACCCAACCTCTTAGCAAACCAAGGCAGGGTGAGCTTATAATGGAAGTGTCACTGGCACAAAGAGAAGTAAACCCGCCTCTAGGGATTTTGTCCATCTTCATATTTTTCCGTGCAGTTTGTATCACTGGTCAATTTTGCCAGCCTGTGTTGCATAACACAACTTAATGTACAGTCAGATTGAGCCTGCGATTTAACTGGGAAACAGCTGTGTGACTCAGATGTTTGAAGGGGAGGGCAGAATACTGTGTACAGAAAACTGTCCTCATTCCACCATGAACAAAGAGTGGCAAAAACACAGGCACCTCTCCTATGCCAGCTATGTTGCTGCAGCATAGCAGTCCTCACTTGGCAAGATATAAAAAAGGAGATTAGCAAGTATAATAGCATTTTACTGCGCTCTTTAGAGTGAAAAATCATTTGTATGTTACCACTACTGATGATCCAAACCCACAATGCTGAAACTAAACAGGGAATCCAGATCTGAACCTTCATCCAAACCCCACCCTCTGGGTTCAGTTCTTTGTTAGATCCAAGACTGGAAGGTACCTATTTTCTGTCTTCTGGGAGGCTGGCATTTTGTGAGGCCTCATCAAATTCATAACTTCACAGCTGAAAATCTTGGGAGGAGAATCTCAATTTTGGTTGCCACAAACCAGACTTGCCAACTTAACTGGCAACCCCCAAACTAAGTCTCAACCAGAAGCATGCACCACTCACTGCCCAGTCTCTCCCAGGGTGGAGCTCTGCCAGCAGAAGAGGCCAGCAGCCGCCCAGGTATAGCTCCATTACATTATGAGGATGGCTCCAAGTTTAATCCGGAGGAATACACAAAGATTTGGCTTTATGTAAAGACTAAGTTGTGACTGAGTGTCTCATCTTGGTCCCTGCTGGAGTGGAGCCCAAAACCACCACACGCTTTGGCACTGTTTGTTGTACTTGGCAATCTTTGCTCAAGCTAGGTGGGTGCATTGGCAGGACTTGTGAGGAACCCCTCCTCTTTAATTGGTGGGAATGTACCTGTAAGGCTGAGCTGTGTTTGGTAAGGCTAAGTGTTCCCGCAAGGAAAACGACTTGAGACAATGCAGTTGGTGTTTAGAGTAACAAGACAGAGGATGACTGAGGCACTCTTTCATGTTACCTGGAGGGCCCTGTTAAGCTCTCTTACTGCTTTCTGTTGTTTCACCATGAAACTGTGTCCCTTGCTTTAGTTAAAGGGAAAGCTGATGAAATAGTGAGACAGCCCAAAAGAGTTTTTTTCCCAGTAATTGAGAGAAACCTAGACCAGATCTAGCTTCAGTTACTATTTTGTTCTATGTCAGAGGTTAAAAAAAACAACACAAGTACAATTTTTGCCATGAATTGTTGAAGTCAAAGAAATGCAAAGCTACAACTGCTGCTCTTTTTAATTTATTAAAATAGTTTCTTACGGACAGGAAGATTATATGAAAATTAAACTTTGTTCTACTTAAAGGCTGCCTAGGCTTTTTTTTTTTTGTATGTGACAAGAGTTGGTGATGTTTATACATTTCCTGAAGCTAAGTATACATTTCATGCATTGACTTGAGAGCTATTAATTCTACAGACAAGGAATATAAGGGGTTTAAGCTGTGTTGCAATTTTAACATTAGTAGAAGTGTTTTCTCCAAGCCCCATGCCTTTGCATTAGATGACAGAAGGCTGTATATCAATTCCCACACAAAACTAAAAATATTCAGAAGTATGTGACCTCTACTGTCTGAGCTAATGGAGTCTCAGATACCTCAAGACTGAAATTATTACAAACAGATAGCTGAAATATCATGTCTTTTATTCTATTCAGTAGAGGGCAGTGGTAGATAAAAGCCATGCACACCTATTAACCTATCTCCAAACTGGTTGGCTGTCATGAATCTAATGGCAGCAAACACACTGGACAGACAGAAACAAGAATGGTGGATTTAGTGCTTTTGGCCATGTTCCTCTGCTCACTCTCTCCCATCTCCGCTCCTACCTCCTCTTTTTCTTTTCTGCAATGGATGGTATCATCAAGGCCAAATGCCTTCTACAAGGTGTTCCCCCTGAAAAAGCAGTCAGGAAATAAAAAAGCTCAGAACCTTCTGGGATCAAGTCCTTAATGGTTCTAAACGAGAGTAAACACATGCACATGTGCATGCATGCACACACACACCCAGCATCTATTTGTCAGACCTTTTTACCAGACAAGAACACAAGCTGGAAAAAGACTGTTGCCTAGTGGCAAGGGCACCTAGAGGCATGGGGGGGTAGTAAGTTTTAGTGCAGTCCCTGCACTTAGCAAATTAAATTAATCAATTCATTATACAGTGTCATGGTTACAATTAAAAGTGCCAAGAAATACAGCAAGAATGTTACATTTTGCTACATTAGCTCACAACTACCCATGCAGTGTCATTTCACAAATGCTGATTTCTCAACCTGTGCAACTGAGTAGGAAAAAAGATAGATACATACTTTATTAGAGTAAGTAGCATTGTACATTTAAAATTATGTACAGAAATATATATATGAACAACGGTACATATTCTAACTCTTCCTGATCTAAAATATCTTATCTTGGCAATTTTAAAGCATACAAGAGAAGGAAAACCCTACCAAACAATGGAGAGATTCCAAGTGAGAACATAAGACCAAAGAAATGGGGGCCAGGTCAGGAATACTGGAAACAGGAATTCTGAAACAAATCTTACTGTATTTGTTTTCAGGGAAAAAAAATTTGCAGGCCCACTTCTTTTATTAGAGTTAAAGGATAATTGTGCCATAATAGAGTATATTTTTATGCCTTATTACAATTATCTTCAAAGAGAATTACTGTTGAATGTAAGAAGCATGGTGTGTGTACATCTTTACACACTTATACAAGCTGCTGAATGGTGAATGGCAAGAAATATTGAATCATTAAAAAAAATCCCCTGCACCTTAACGGGGGGGGGGAGGGGGAGGCAATGACTACTACATGCACAGTTTGCCATAAATGCAAGTTACTGCAACATTTCTAAAGATCAGACGGTTTTACCTGCCTGGCTGCAGAGTGGACAAGACATGCAAGTGGCACACCGGTCTGACTGATGAGTACTGTCCTGTAAGGCTTTGCCTCAGCATGCCTACACCTGCGTCCCCTTGTTGGTTCTGTAGGCTTCAAGTTCAGTTTGGTCTACAGCCTTTCCAGAGACCTATCTGCAACTGTCAGACTTTATAGCTGTTGAACGACACTTCCTATCAGCAGCTACTTAATGAAAGAGGCTTTCCAAGAGAAGGATCAAATGTCAGTCTACTTTGCCCTTCTCCTTCTCTTCTAGAAAAACATGCAGGTCAAAATGAGAAAGACTGTTTAGCTGCCATCTCACAGGATTGCACTGCAGCACTTTAAACGCAGCCCAGTTTCATCACTGGGCTGTTTTCTCTTCAGCTGGAATGGATTCACTGGGGGAAATTGTGATAGCCTTTCCACCCACCCCACAGCACTGCTGAAGGCACTGCTTGTGTCTTGGGTCATGTGGAAAAGTTGCAGCTGAGTAACTCTGCCAGCTCACATCCAAATGATGGCTGCATCTAGCCCTGCACTTCCAACCCCCATTCTACTACCTTTACCAGCTGATTTCTTGAATCAAGAAATATGGCTGGGAAAGATCCCAAGTGTGTAATGACTTTTTTAAAAAAAAAAAAAAAAAAAAAAACAGATTATGCTTCAGTATCTTAACAGTGATGTACAGCTTTATTCTGCTCTCATTTGAAGTATTCAATGTTTTGAACTAAATTTAGCTGAAGAACTTTATTTGCATTAAGGAACAAACCCCGTATTTACTATGCTAAATGATGCTATTCTGCTTACATATGTGTCTGTATGTAAGCAATAATGTCATTCACCCTTTATCTCAGCCTTTTAATGAAAAAAAAAAAATCACAAAATGAACAAATGTACGCTGGGACAATCTACTGAAGCATATGCTGAATTAAGGGACCTTATAACAGCAGCAAAGTGATAAAAAGGCAAGAAAACAACACTGAACAGGTAGAATTAAACACTTGGTTCTTCGTAAGATATAACTGTCCTCTTCACCAGAGCACCAGAGAAGTTTCTTGTTAGCAAGTTGGCAATATTTGAAGTATTATTTCCTGATTAAGTTGATAGCTGGTATTCATTGCAATCACTTGAGGATATCTTAGTATCCTGTGCAATTTTAATTCCACCATAAAATACCTGGAAGGAAGCCTTGCAAGCTATCTAACATTGACTCAGCTACTTGGTGACCAGCTGCTTTGCTGTGGTAGCAGTAAACTGCAAAGTCCTGTACTTACAGAACACTAAACACCAAACCTTTGTAAGTACAGAAACAATACACTCAGCAACTATTTATTTGCTGCCTTGACTCTCCGGCAAAAGCCCTGTAACTTTCTCATAGCCTTCCTAACAAAAGCCCTGCATGGATTTCCTCCTACATGATACATGGGAACCTACTGCTTTCTCAGAAAGAGCTGTAACTTGTAATCTTCACCCAGATTCGTACAACCAGCCATTGGGCTAAGGCTTGGCAGTGGTCAGTATGCAAAATGCTCCCACACACAACTAACCTCAGAGGGAAAATTCATAGAGAATCCACCCCATGTAGACTGCAGAGGCATAGCGCAGCTGTCTGCAGCTATCCAAATGTTTCAGGCTTGGTCATCTTGATCTTTTTAATGACCCTGCATATCAGCAGAATACAGGCATCTGTTCAAAAGAACCTAGCAGCTCCTGACAGAGCAGAGCACACATCAAAGCAGAGTGGGTCAGATTCTGCCGTCACTAGATGCATTAATTCAGAATAACTGAAACGAAATCAACAGAATTATCCATCATTAACACTACAGTAACCAAGAGCTAAATTTACACCGTTCTCTTTCCACAAGTAGCAGATGTGCTACTTTTTGTACTTCAAAATATCTATATGCTTTATGGCCTAACTACTTTTCCTTTTCCACTGGCAAAATCAAGGGTAGATTCTGAAGAAGACGAGAGAATGACTATATTTCTATAGGAACTTTTTGTCGCTGGCATTACTGAAATGCTAGCAAATGCAACAGATCTGCAACACATCTCAGGGTGCAAAGAGTTAATCTCCTTGCAGATCATCTATATCAGTCCAGATGCTTGGTTGGGAGGAAATATAACTCAAGTGCCTGGACTAGTGCAGCAGACTAAAGAATAAAAATATTTTTATGTACTCTGCTTATAAAATATTCTATTTGCTGTGCAGTACCACTTATGTTTAGAACCTTCTTTCAAGGATTTTCTTTTCATATTGAGAAAAATAGATCCACACACTCCTTGTTAAAAAACACCCCTGCCTAAATGTCTAACCTCCTCTGTGAAAACTGATCCTTTGCTGTTGGTCTGCATCTTTATTGTGCCTTCAAACTTATATGTTAAAATAAAACAAAGACAATGGAAATCACAGTAAAGTGCCACTTAAAGTCAACGTAAAGTTTATAATCTTTTGCAGTCCATTCTTCCATTATGCTGATGACAAGTTAATTTGGGTGATAAAATGGAAACAAAAAGCAAGGAAGTAATCCTGTTTTACAGAATATTATTCAAACAATAATAGCTTCCTTTGCATAACACTTATTTCATTCCATCATTACTACTATTATTACTACTATCTTAAGCTATGACAGATTGTGAAGGGTCAAAGACAATTTTTATCAATCAGCCTCCCTTTGTCTTTGGCAGGTTTAATCATGTCACTTGGAATGTAGCATGAGGGGCCTGATGAAATTGGAAAAGCATGTGAAGATAAAAATCACTCTCAGATGAATTCAGACACTTCCTGCCACTCTGCAGATGCCACAGTGCTGCAAGCCACCCTCCCAGGAGAGATGATTCACCTGGAAGGAGGGCCAGGCTCTGCCAGATGTGTAGGAGGCTGCCTGAGACCCACATGCTAACACTGTCTCAATTGTATGAAGCATATGCTTTCAGTCAAGGGTGAAAAATGCAGGCACCAGCACATGCCAAAAGTCTTTCAAGCATGGCCCACCAGTCAGCCTGAAGCCTAATGCACTGATCCATCGAGTCAGCAGATGTGTGTCACCACAGTACAAGTTGAAGCTGGTTAAAGCTATAAAAGAGCGAAGTGACCTAATCCAGACATTGAAATCTCACAAAGAAAACCATATTGTTGTCACTTTGGGGGGCTTAATGTGGGACTTTAAGCACAAACACTGAAAGCCGCCTTGGAGTAAAAAGATATGTTGCTGTGAAAGCATAAATCCCAACCCTGAGCTACACTTGTACTGATTTCAAGTTGATCTGATAAAAGCATAGCATGGCTTTCCTTTTTAGTACTGCACATACAAAAAAGAACATCTGCAGAATTTTATTGCTAGAGCCATAAATGCTCCTTATCCGCTTGGTTTAAGGCAGAAGTCCAAAAATACCTGGATAGAAAGTTTATTTGCAGAGTACCACTACGTACTTGGTAGAGCCAGTGAGTTATACAACATATTCTTTCACTCCTGGCAGAGTGCTGTCGGTGTCAGCTAGGAGCCCAGCAGCAGAAGCTGGCTCCGTAATGCCTGGGAACTCCTCCCTCCCTTCCATTTAATAATCATTTAGTGGGTACAGTATTTCCCGACACACTCAAAGTCAAAGCACACTTTACAATGAAAATATTCACCTTGTTCACATGAAGAATGATTTGTTTAAAGAAACCAGATCTCCTTAGCACTCAAAGATCAACCCAACACTTGGACGTGTGCAAACCCACTTCACTGTCAACAGCAGTTGTTTCTAATAGCTTGTTTGGAGGTAGGTGATCAGATGTAGTTCTCACTGGGCAAACACAATTAGGCAGATGTAAAGATTTTTCTTGAAGTCCTTTCTATCTATCACCTGGAATCCAGTTCACAGAGGTTTCTTAAGTATTCCTGTCTGTAATAGCCAGGTCTCTGGAAGAACACTGATGTTTCACAATGAGCTCATTGTGCTTTGACATAGCGTTCCCGAGCTGTGGCCTGTGGCAAACGCACACCTGTTCCATTTATGCCCAAGAGGCCAAAAAAAAAAAAAAAAAAAAGCTAACTTGAATATTATTTGAAGTTCAAACAACAAACAGGGTTCTTCTGCCTTAAGAAAAGTCCATCCTGCAACCCATTTTGCAAAAAGCAATACCTGGTCATTTAAAAGTTAACTCTTTTAGTAACCTCCATAGATCAGAGTTAAGAAAACCCATGCCAGCTTAAGGGGGAAACACCCACTGTGCATCTGAAGTTTTTTTCCCCTCACTCATTTCTGCATTTATAAGCATTGAATATTACCATTGCTTAATAACTGAGGCTTTCTGTAGCCTAAAATCAGGACTAAGCTGGTAACTGCACTAGGAATCATACATATGTATTATGAAAAGGTCGCAAGACCAAAATCTATATAAGCTAAGTACAGGATGAGAAGCAGCAGAGATACAAGACACAGGTAGTACTGCCAGGAACAGAAGTACAAAGTAAAAAAGTGTGTACATAAACACAAACACACACACATCATCTGTGTTACTCCTACCCAGAAAGTGAAGGATTTTTTAAATTATGTTGATCAAAAATGTTTTGAATTAATTGGGTTGGGTTTTGGTTTTCTTTTTTCTTTTTTTAGTTCTCTCCTAATTTTTCCATTGCCCTGCTCACCTGCAATTTATAGTGGGCCAAAAAAGATTTCTGGCAACTACCCTTATACCAAATACCTTTTGCATGTCAGTTATACAATGCTTTGCATCATTTATAGTCTCCATTAGCAAATTTGCCCTTTCACCTCAATAGTACCCATCTGCCATTTCCACAGCTCCAGAAGCTTTTCCTACTCCACCAAAGCACATTTGGGGGTGGTTTCAGGGCAAATTCTTTGATTCTGGTGCTGGAACTTTAGTGAGAAGAAAAAAAAAAAAATAGGAGAGAACAGTGGAACAGTTTCAGAAGAAAATGAATAAGACAAAAGTAGAGCCTCATAACTATGATTTTTTTTCACAACTCCTCTCTTGTGTCTTTTGTGAAAGAATTGCTGAATGCTACTTTCCCTACCCAAAAAGCTTTTGTTCCTCAGAGGGGTAAAGGATGTGCTGTGGCTCCTATGGAAGAGTAACTGGAGGCTAGTAGAGGAATGGAGGTGAAAGGGTCCTCAAGACATCCCCTGTGGTGCTTGAAGACTTTGTCTTTGACTGTCATGGCAAGACTGGATTCAACAGGAGCCAAAATGACAATATCAATACTTGTGCAAGATACTAAAAGCATAAACAGAGATGGTAAGGAAAAGATAACAGTGAAACAACAGAACACAAAAAAATAGCAGGTATCAAGTTGAGTTTTCTTGTAGCATAAGATAAAACATGGCTTTGTGCTACCTAAATGCCATTGAAACCTCACACAATAGCATTTGTTTTCATGGTTTTATATATGCTGCCTCAGTATTAGCTAGGGTAAAATTAGATTATTCTTCATTCATAATATATTCATCAGTTTTCTGCACTATGTGCTGTAGAAGCATTCATTGCTTATTTCTTTTTTGGGACTAATATGGAGAGAATAAATTGAGAGCTCTTCAGGCCTACCACTTCCCCCACCCCCCTCACCCTGAGTACGTGGACACTGGCGAGCACAATAGTAGTACTGCTGTGACACTACTATCAGCTCATGCTCCTGAGGAGTTTAAGGAAATAAGAAATTCTGCAGAACAACAAAAATGCATTAAGTGATTGAGATATGTTTATGCTTTTTTGCAAAAATAAACTGTTATTAAAGAGTTAAGCCACTGTATGTGTGGGCGAACTGCTTTCTGTAATTGCTATCTATATACAGATCTTGAGAGATGTTGATCTTCTGAAATGAAGGGTGCAGACGCAAGTCTTTTTAAACCAATAAGAATACCAACATTTAAGTGGGTTTTTTTGCCATAGATCCTTTGTATGCAAATTACTCAGGTCAGATAGAAAATTAAAGACTTCTCCTTGGACAAAACATTGTCATTTGAACTTAAGAAAATACATGGCTGCCAATAGAAATCTAGTCTGTATTTGACAAAGTTCTCCACTTTCCCATCAGAAAGCCTCATTATGTGATTTGTATTTGGAATTTACATATATTAATATTAAAAAAAAAAATCATGGCTATCCTTCTCCTACTTCTTTGGAGTAAGCCACTCTGTAGCACTATGTATGTTATATCCACCACCAAAATCCTCTGGCTTTGCACTGAAAAAAAATCTCCTTCCATCTACCAGGAAAAAAAAATTCTTCTAAAACTTGGCCCCCTCACATCCCAATCAAAACATGTTGATGTGTGTACACAAGTTCAGAATTATTTCAGATGGCTCTGAAATATCCTAAATAAATATTTTTAAGGGCCTGTCCTAGTTGTGGATATCAAGCAGTATTTCTACCTTGCAGTGGAATGAATATGTAGAGAAAGGTTAAAGACTGAAAACTAGACCTGACTGCTGCCAGCGTTGGAACCTCTCTCATTGCTCTGTTTTCCAGAGCTTTCCTTGTGTAATACCTTATTCAATACAACTTCAGCATAATACATACATGCCTCATATCTAATATGTGATGTGACCACACATTTTCCTTTCTTTGGGCTTGATCTTGCAAAACTTTTTCTTCCACGAGTAACCTTCTTTCACAAAAGGTCTATCATGGAGGTCCGTACTCAAGTGGGAAAAATACTTCTGAAGATGGAATTAGAGCATGAATGCCAAGCAAACAGCTGGTGGGCTTACCTAGCCTGCAAAATATCTCCTGGCCCACGGACTTCCCATGAATGTTGGCTCATGCCAAAACTGCACAGCAGTGCATGGGGCAGAGTGCTGACTCACACCATAAGATTTCATGAAGCTCTGCAGACCTGTCTGGAGGTACCAGTTCAAACCTGGAAGCAGTAAAGTCACATTTGCATTGAATCTTCCTTGTAGGGTTTTAAGCTAGGAAGAAACACTATGCAGGGGTAGCTATGCCACTTTCCCAAAGCAAATCAGCCCCAAACAGGTTCAGACAGTGCCAAATATCAAGGAGAAGTATATTGGTATTCAAATTTAGATTTTATCTATATATAACTGTGCAGAATTTAGTAACTTTGCTGTAAGTGGCCTTTCTACATGCCAGAATATAAAGTAGATTTGGCATCTTCGGATTATAGACTGGTGCCTGCAGTTTGCAGTTCCAGGGTTTGCTTTGAAGCTTCAGATTTTTTCCTTGCAGTGGTTTGACAATGGTCATGATTCAGCATATTCAACATGCTTAGAACCAGCTGGCTTTTCTTTTATCATTTGGAACTGAAGGAAAACAACAGGGACTTTTTCTAGCCCTTTATGTCACATTAATGAACCAGTTAGATTCTATGGCCTTTGCACTCTTCAGAGGACACAAACTAATTCTTGCTCCTTCCTTGCATCCCAAGAGGAGCATTACAATCAGATATAAATAACCCTCATTTTTCATCCCACGAGAACTATGAAAGTAGACACAAGATGGAGCAACACTTGTGCTCCCCAGGAATGCCAGACAGTATTCAAACAACACTCAGCAGAAGTACCCTGAGGTGTATTTGCTCCATATTGTTCCCAGCACCAGACAGGACCCAAAATTAACTGTGATCCATTATTTCATTAAGTTTGAAAATGAGGTCAGCGGGAGTTGTCAGGATCAGCCTTCCTACATTTGTGGAAGGAAATATTTCCTTTTCTTTAATATCTCTTATCTATCCTACCTGTAGACATAACATTTGTTACAGGTTCAGTCGATTAATTAGAATATTTCTCTTAAAACCCACATTAATTCACTCACTTGACTCCACTAATTTTCCAAATACTTCACTTGTTACTCTTTTTGTGTACAAATCTTTATTCCTACACAATGATCTAGCTGTGCTGTTTGTAGTTTTCTGACAATAATTGACTCCAAAAAGGGCACCTTCTCCCAAGTGTGATTAATGACAGTTTGATTTGTCTATAACTAGTCTAGTACAGACAGTTGATTCTTTCACTTCAAACAGTCAAAATTGCAAAGAAGATAAAAATGCTGCATATTTTAGAAAGGACCATTTATGGCACAGCACATACATTACATCCATACCCGTGAATGAAGCTGTGACCTCACTGGGCTATTTTAGGGGATCCTTCTACACTTTTGAATGCTAGGGCTGCACTTAGGCCTAATATATATTCCAGTATTTCTAATAAGTTATTTGCATCCTTATACACATATTGCTCTTACAGAATGTCACAAAATCAGATTACGGGCAACAAAAAACTGTGGTGCTACCTTAGGGTTACTCATGGGAACAGGACAGTTACTTAGAAATGTTTTTGTAACTAGAAAGAATCTGTGGGAGGAAACAATCCAGGGAGCATTTAACGGGTTTGGGGTTTTTACAGTGGTCTTAGGGATTGGTGTTTCTGTTTAAGACTTGCATTTCACTTAAGCGTTTGCAATGTCCTTCACGATCCAACTGCAAACTGAGTCCTCACAGCTATGCTGGTCCCGCAGCCAGGCAAGCTATCCCAGCTTCAATAGAAAAGTCATTTTTTTTCCCCATATACTATGATGAAGTACAAATTTTGAAGTCAAAGTATTATTAGAGAGATGCCAAAAGTGACTTCATTCCCTGCTGAATGCCGACCCTCCAGGTACATTCAGCAACTGCTATAACTAAATGCAACTGGCCATAGTTGGCATGCCCTGATACTACATTTGTTCAAACAGATATTCCGTGTAGACTGATGCCAGAACACACGCATGTTCCAGCAGTGAAGGCTGTGAAACATCAGGTTGTGACAGCTGGCTTTAAAATAAAAACTGTCCAATGAAATAGATGAAAACATAAACAAGAGGACTCTTGTTAGCCATGGGGATTCAGTCATTTTCTCAATGCTAGTTTTAACTTTACTATGTTTATCAAATTTATACCTTTAATGCATACATAGTTCCACCTACTTATAAAGTGAACAACCGAGTACAAATTGAAGAGTACCTTCTGTGCAGAGAAACAAAAGATAACATCTCTCAGCTTCCTCATTACTTTAATCACTATAACTTGCACAAAGCAAGTAAAGAGGTCATCAAAATGCTGTGGCAGTGCTCCATGTTCATGTTGCAAATCCAAAATCAGGAATTTCAAGGTCATGATGTTTGCTGTATTTCTGCTTTTCTCACATATGTCCCCTTGCAGAAAACAGAGTACAAGACATGCAGTCATCTACAGTTTTAGAGCTACAAGACAATAAGGAATTTCATGAAGAGCTGCAATTTCTAGAAAGAGTTCACCTGCAGACAACCTAGAATGCAACTGCTCATCTGATGCAGGAGAATCCACCGTTTCTTCATTTTGCTGTACCTTTCCTGCCATTTAATAATTCAGTATCACTTTAAAAGTAAGGCTTTAATTTCTACTAGATGCCAAAATTACCTCCACAATTTCCTTTTTAACTTAATCTTTCCTGGGCACCTTGTATACCACCTAGTGCTACAAAAATCCCCAAACAAGCTCTTCCCCTGGGGTGTAAAAGACTGAAGGAAAAAAAACAACATATATCTGCACCTCTTAGACCGAATAATTACTGCAAAAGGACACTCTTAGGCTTATGAAGAACAATAGTTTCAAAGGATAAAATTAGATAAATTACAGTATTTTCATGATTATTTTTGTCTAAAGGTGGAGCTCCTCTAGAAAGGAAGGTGATCGTTAAATGTAGAATTGAGAGACAACTGCCTAATTATTTTTTCTGTCTTATAAGCCCCTTTAGTACTCATTTTTCCAGCCATGAAATGTCTGTTTGATCATTTTTTTCATGTGACATGCGAGAGTGCTTTTTCTTGCCTTACAGCATCATCCTAAATGAACCACCCAGCACTATTTGATTCTTCACCTTAAAGAAGAAACATACATATCTCAGACTTTAACCCACAAAAAAACTCATTACACAGTGTCCTGCTAAATATGATCCAGAGAAATAAATAAAAGTCATTACTTCCCTTCTGTCCCCTTCCAGCTATCCCTATTTTCCTGTTGTCATCTCCTCCACTTACATTCTGAAAACATAAATATCTGCTTTTGAGGGTTATTATATCATTTTTGGGTAAACAAAAGGAAATTTTGAGAGAAAATTTCACCAGAAATCTAAAAAGAAAACCTATAGCTTGTGAGTTTTAATAATGGTAAGTGACATGAACTGTCAGTTTGAAGCATATAAATTGTTTATATTTCTGGAAGGAAACAAAACCACTGTCCTAGCTAACAATGTATTGAATGAATTGATCTGAAATGATGATCTTTCTATTAAATGCTAAAATTTCTTCTAATAAATATTTTATTAGCTTGCAAGCTCTGTTCTATATACACAGTCAGACAAGTATTATACCTGTGTCCTGTCCTGTAGATACAATGATAGCCTACTGGAAACACTATAGGCATTCTTTTCTTTTCTAGCCATAGCCTCCCCAGAGAAAAATGCAGTTGCAACTGTGAATGTACTAGGGGTATGAATAGGGCAAATGGTCAGGTTTTGCTTATTCACTTAATAGGCTTGGGGACAAATGTTACCTGTTTGGCCTGAGTCTACAACTACCACTATTTTCACTGGCAAAGCAAACTCGAGTGGAGCTGTTCTACCAGGGACTTGGGCAGGCTGGGGCTAAGCTGCTGTTCCCTTTTGGGTCCTAAAGACACAAGAAAAGGCAGACAGCAGGGGATAGATGTGGTATTCCCCCCACTGAGTCACACAGGGCCACAGAAAGCCCTGTATGAGGCTCCCAGGTAGCCTACAGAGTCCCCCTTTACTTCTGCGAAAGATATAGTCCATATTCAAAAAGCCTTCTCTGCAATAAAGTGTGGGACACAACAAGTCCCAGTTCTTGATTTACATGAATATACAACTTTGATGACAATGGAGATACCTTGGCTTCAAAACTAAGTAGTTTGACGGAAGACCTTTACTAGAAGTAGTAAGATAGATTTTATATATGTTTTATGCTGCTGCTGTACAGTGCATTCACTAAACAGTACACATAGAAAAATTATTCTTGAACTAGTTTTGTAACTTTGAAGTAGTACCAATTACACTGTAAAGGTGCACACTGAAGTAAGTATTAGAGGTCTGTTGCTACAGATTGTATTCTTCCTTTTATACAATATTTGTTAATATGAATTTTATAGTAACCAGTAGGAGTATATTTATATATATATTTTAAATGAAATCAGACATCAGTGCAGTCCTTACATTTTATGTTTTGAACTGCACAACCATGGCATGGTTTTGTCATTGTTACAGTAGAGCAAGTCTGCTATTTCAGATCAAACACAGTATGTAGTCCAGATGTGTTAGCTGTCACTCTGTGAGTAAACATTTCTGATAGACAGTGTGTTAAAAACAGATTATTACT
This sequence comes from Haliaeetus leucocephalus, assembly GCF_000737465.1. Lineage (NCBI taxonomy): Eukaryota > Metazoa > Chordata > Aves > Accipitriformes > Accipitridae > Haliaeetus > Haliaeetus leucocephalus. Next base: position 13,232,194 of record NW_010972775.1, read on the forward strand.
CATGATGTTGCATGATGGTTACAAAAAGTTAGTCTGAGTGTCAGAGATAACACCAGTGAGAACTGCTGGTGGAAGTGATGCAGACTGGTATGTTTACAGTGATTTCTGTCATGTGTCTCCCCCCTTTACTCTTCAAGGGAGAATCAAATATGATTTGAACAACTCCCGATAGGGACTATGGTGGAAGCATGGAGCTATTTGATCTGAGGGGCAGAACTCACACTGAAGCAATAGCTATCAAGGAATGTTAAGCAATGCAATATTAAATTTATAATTGTGCAGTTAAGCTATTAAATACATGCAGGTTTGCCTCAAGTGCTAAGCACATTAATTTATACTGGCATTTATGTGCCCTTTTAAGAGGATACTTGAGACGTCTTAGATTAACAGAAGTTAAATGAAAAAATGTTTATCAGTCCATACAACAAAGGCAGGACAAGCAATAGTATGTGCAGTTTAAGTTTCTCTCTGCACAGGCTGACCTCAGCCCAGGCAAGAAGAGACCCTTCTAAGACAGGGCTACCATTTATCTTCAATAAACACTCAACCTTCAATTTCCCTTCTGTCACAGGGAGAAGGGGTATCCAACTGCTAACAAGGTATTGTGCCTTTGTGTCCTTGGCACATTTCTAGAAAACATGATGGAGGGACAAGACACGGCATGCAGATCAGCAAATTCTGGTAGTCCTGCAGTGGGCACATTCTGTCGTGCATGTACAACCCAAACAAAAAAGCTCTGCTAGACTTGTGCTGGCTTCATGTAGGGTGAAGCCTGGGTATGTCTGCACCTTGTTCCTCGAACTGGAAGCAGTGGCACCAGAAGCTTTGCTGGCAGTGGTAAAGAAGGTATATAGCAAGTGACAGAAGTCCTGAGGCAAATGTCAGTAGTCCTGGCAAGGTGTGAAAGATTGCCGATTTCTTCTAGCCTGGTTAGACTATCAGCTAACTGAGAACTGTTAGTATAGATCCCTAAACTGCCCTCATGGCCATGACTCCTGGCTGTTGAGCTGAATGCTAGCCATTTCAAAGTACTTTTTTTTTTTTTTTCTTTCCCCACTTATTAGAATATGACTGTTGTGATATTCTGCTCCACTTGTCACTCCTGACAACTGAAAATAACAAAGAGTATCTAATATGCAGTTATGTTCCTGCCAAAGACCTGGAGTCCCAAGGCTAAATTGTTACGCCATAGAGAATTACAGGCGATTATGTAAAGAGTTACATATTCATATGCTAACAAGCATCACGAGACATACATGAGAAGAGAAGATGACACTGGTCTATTTTTCTTTCCCATATCTATCACTATACAACACAAATTCTGACCGGCAGGTTACAAGTGTCCTTGGGACCACCCAGCAACTCAGGCCACTTAGGTCTAATGTAAGATCATGATCCAAATTCTTAAAGAACAGTTTTATTTTTCTTGAATTCAACATCTCATAGAAAATATAAGGTTTTGCATAAAGTGTGGTTAAGGAAACTGCCCCCTTTTCTTCACTAAAGAGATGTTTCATAGTACAAAATGCAACTTGGAAATTTCAGCTGCTTTCAGTATTACTGTACACAAAAAAAACCTAATCAAACATACCCAGCTATTCCACCTGACAAAATACAAACTCCTTACATGTTACAAACTCACAGTTTTAAAATTTATTGTGCCACTCTATCACCTCAGGCTAATCTGCAAATCATCACTGCCTGCAGTTGACTTACACTGATTTATGCCAACTGGAAAGATAGCTAGTCCATCCTCAGTGCCACAAATTCTAATTTTCAGATTCTTATGAAAATATAACAAATTTAGAAAACTGCAGGAAGCATAAAGTCCACTGCCTAGCATACTAGGTATTAATTTTATTCTTAAAAATTGCAGCAATGTATGCTTCTGGTTATGGAGGTGTGCCAGTAGTACTACAATTAGGGTTGTGCTGTCACTTCAATTATAAACCCAAGTTTTTGAGGGTTTACTAAAACTCCAGATTAAAAAGAAAAGCTTGCTGCAGGCTGAAATGTTTTGTACAAGATCTCAGCCAGGGGATAACTTGTTTCCAACATTCTGAATAAAATTAATCAGGTGCTTCGAATGTTAGAATTTAAATGTGCTTGAAGAGACAAAACATTAAAAAAAAAGAGCATTTAGTTATGAATTCTCAGTGCAAAACAAGTTGCCTCCTGGTTCCTATCAGAAATATTATACAGAAGCATGACTGCAGATTATGCAAGTAGAGAGGAGGAATAAGGAAAACAAAATCCCAAATGTTTGCGGGTTTTGTGTGTGGTTTTTCAGGTTTTTTTTGGTTTTTT
>NW_010972775.1:13240337-13248346 GCF_000737465.1 Haliaeetus leucocephalus
TTTTTTTTTATTTTTACTACTGGTATGTTGTTTTAATAAAGTCTTATTGGCTCCATATTCCACTATTCTAGACTACTTCAGACAGTTACAATGTATGAGCTCAGATGGTACTATATGAGAACACAAGACGACAAAGATAAGATTATACAGAGATCCCAACAAATATAATTGAAATCAAATGACCTGGTAATCCAAACGAGATTCAGACAGCAAAGATGATCAGAAAGATAATCCACTGAGTAATACATATTTGATATCTATGTCTTCATTGCTCTTTAGCTTCTGTTGCATCAGGTAAATCACCTAGACCTGTGCAAATTTAATATAAAGCAATGGCAAGACAGACTTCAGTGTACAAAGAAAGGTACCAGAAAAGCAGCTACTTCACTGCTTTGAAGCAGGTTAATGTGGAATCCCAATACAATTCTAGCTGCAGAACATCTTAGGGAATGCGATAATGTCAGCAATGTTTGAAAACACAATCCTACCCTAAATCTCAGAAATGACTGCAAATTTCTGAACACATTTAGCAAAGCATCTCTAAAAATGGTAGTTTCACAGATGTTCCTGAGTTTATAAACTGATTTGTAGCATTTTTATCATACATCCGGGTGCATTAAGATGAAAAGAACTACCCGGCTGTCAGTGTGAGTAATTGTGTCTGGCAAAAAAAAATTTCCAGTTTAAAATACCTCAATAACAGCACAACACTACTTCTTTCCTTTAAAATAAATGCAAACTCAACAAATCAGATCATGAAAAAACATTTAAATATGGGTTTAAACATATTGTTTTATATATAAAACATAGTATTTAAAAAAACTGATTGTGTTTTCTCCTCAATAAGGACTTAGCACTGCTCTTGCTCCACAGTCACTATGAGTTTTACTGTAACGATAAGGAAGGCAGGATTGGTTCTTCAGGTCATGTTAGAGGATTTATCCTAATACAAATCAAAAAAGTGCATCCCTGACTTCAGCACAAATACCCTTTACCCTAGGAATATTATTCATACCTGAATACACCAAAATGTATTTCCCAGTCTGAAACTTACTTATTATGAAAGAGGCTCCAATTTCAGCATCAACTGGGTAAGTTAGAACTTATTCAAGCATAGATATATCACATTGAGCTCTGAGCTCTTACAATATTTTTAAAGCAAGCAGTATTTTAGAAAACTGGGTTGCATAGAGCAGTTTAATTAACTTTGAAAATATATGACTTTTATTGAAAATAATGGAGTTATCTAAATAATATATATATGTCCAAAAGAACATAACTTTACCCATAAGACTTTATATACATTATGCTAGATCAGAGAATTTTTTAGATACCTGATATGATGTTGATACTTAAGCACTATCAGCTTCTATGACTACATCTGTATTCTACCATCATGAAAGCACAATCACATTTATCATTATGCTTTAAGAAAGTGAAGCAGGAAAAGCAATTTTGTACTATAAAGGGGGCCACTGCTTTTGTATTAAACTTCTGCAAGTTGGGGTTATGCCTTAACTTATGTCCTGAGAGAAAATTAAGAATATTGGGAAACCCAGCAATGTTGAGTAAGTGGCTTCCAATAAGAATAATAAATATTGCTTCAAGAGACAAAAATAATTTAATCCATCCTGTCAAAGAAAGCCAACTTGTTTCACTCAGTTAACTTTTATTATATGGGGATATCTTGACAAAAATCAACTCTACTCATTTTGTTCCAACTACTATAATTACTGAATATTTAACTGTGTCAGGATAGAAGAAAGTAAAGAATAAAGTCAATTTTATTATGAAAAAAATGCTTGTAAGCCTATACTAAAACTTAACTTCCTATAAATGTCAGAGTCAAAAAGATGCCAAACCATGAACATAATATGCTTACATTTGAGCTCTGTTAACGTATCAGTTAATTATCCAAACTGTCTTTAGTGAAGACTGTTAATTCCCTACTTTCTTCATGTACTGTACCCGTTATATTTATTTGCAAATGAAGGACCAGAAAGTACATTTGTTTAAATGTTATTTACAAGCACTTTCGATGTGCCTCCAATGTAATATATCATCAGCACAGTCTTTGATTTAATTGTTGCCGTCATTCATTTTTGTGCACTAACACATGTAGGAGTTCCAAACGCCAAAATACTCCTGCCTTTTTTTTTTTTGTGCTACATACCAGATTTTGTAACCTGTGTCAAGCTACCTCCGATGCTTACAACTTGCGAACAGAGGCCAACAATGAGCCTCCCCAGACACTAAATCATAATCTTCATGTTTTTCGTATTTCACATTCTAGCCACAGTTTCAACATCCATACCCCGTGACATTAGGGAAGGATAAATCAACGTGGATGACAGCTCCCTTGTAGAGACTGGTACGGCCCTGGGATCTGCCACACCCAACACCCACAGCTTCTGCCAGATGTCTTGAAGAGTTTTGTGGTATTAACCCCTTCAGGAGTAACTAAGAGTTTTGTGCTGAACATTTATTAAGTAATTGCTCTTTTTTTTTTTTTTTTTTTAATTGTAGAAAGAGGAAATAAACCCCAAGCCTTGATCCAGCTTAATAAAACTTTGACTAACTAAAAGACAGATAGTGGGCTATCAGTTATAATTAGCAAACGAGTACTCATATTTCCTTAAAGACAGGAATTAGAAGTTAAGAGTTAGCGTTATACAACATTCCTTCTTTCATACTATGGTGTGGTCCCACATGTTTATATAAAATGACACAGTAAAAATTTCAAAACAGTTTTACGTTCACTTTTTGAGACCTAGGACACTGCTTTACCTTCTTGGAATCAGAATGCTCATTAACTGCCCTCGAGCCAAACAGACTATGCAGGCCTTAAATCAACAGGATTTCTAACCCCAAATCCGTACGGTAAACTCTACAACTGTTTCTCTGGGTCTGATCTGGCCCCAGGGACATAAATTTGCATGCAACTTCTAAGTTTGTGAATAGTCCCTGGGCTTAAAGTTGCACATGTGCTTAAGTACTTTGTTCAGTCTGGGTCTAAGACAGCTACTTTAAAATGAAAACAGAAGCCTTGTAAAGAATAACATTGTTAAAACCAATTTTCCTCCGTAAGGAAAAAATGTAACAAAATAAACACACTGATTCCTAAAAGCACACACTGACCCAACAGTAGGTAAACAACAGCTAAAAAGCCATCAGCCAATATTAATGCATGCCACGTCACATAAAAGGGCAGAATCAATTTCATTTAAAAATAATAATAAATTTGAACTGTACCCAAGATTCTTTTTTACGCTATTGCAGGCAAAAGTATCTGTGGATATAAACAGCAAGCAAGTGGTCACAGCTCTAAGAGTAAGACTGGCCCCTATTCTTCACTTAGTTTATTTTGTGGATTTGAAAGTAGTTATCTAGGCAATTTCATTTGTCTCTCCTGTACAAAATGTGTTCACCTCTCCTGTTTGCGTATGGCTTTTCATAAAAAAAAAATAACTCAGTAGAAAACTATTGCAAGGCTAGCACTATTGAAAAATATAGTTATGAATATTGTACTTCCTAAAACTACTTCTGATTTGCTTTCAAATGGGCTAGAATTCAAGTGGAGCATCAGCATTTCTTTAAACAGTTATAAAGAATACATTTCAGGTTTCCATCATTTGTGGAAGAAATTACACTGAAAGTAACAGTTATTTCAGCTCTTGCTGAAAAAAACCATACAATAATCAGTGTTGAACTTGGTCAGAAAAAAATAACATGCTTACAACTATTTTTCATTTAGAGAACATGCCACTAATAATGTTAAAAACACTGAAAGTAACTATCCACAGCTCACAAGAAAGAAACTCAGATGCAGTTTTTTTAATTTAAATTAATTGCTCATAAATATCAACACTGATGGGCTAAGGGCTTGTTCTCATTTACTAACATTTCAAAACGGAGGGTGAATATTTCATTGTTTGGTTCACACCAATATCTTATGAAGAATTTTTTTCCCCTAAGTTTGTTCTTTATACATGTGCTATATAAGTTAAAGGGTTAAGTAACCTTTATATTCTAAAGAGCAAACTGTTTGCCTCAGGGCCATCTCCTCCTTACTCCTGATGAATTGCCTGACACTTCATGTATCATACATTACTTCTCACTAGGAAGTAACATTTGGTTCCAGTCATGGTGTAAGACCTGACTTTGGAAGTATGAAGCAATATGGGGTAGATCAAAAAAAATTGAAGTGCATCATCATCTGCTAAATAGTCTATAGCTAAATAGCAATGTACTAATTTATAAATGTGTGTGTTTGTACTCAAAAAATGGGCATAGAAGCATATAAAGAGAAATTCTATGCATACTAGGATGAATAAAAGACCAACTGTGAGAATCAATATCTGAGTGACAAGACACTTTTCTGGACTAGAATGAAAGAAACGCTAATGTTATTGAGGGCTTTGCACTAAAAATGTTTGTTAGATACAAGCTAAACACAAGCATAACACTTAAAAGTTATTTTTTAAAAGAATTATTACAAACAAGATTTAAGTAGCAACAGCCCAACAAGTAGCTGGCAGAAACTGACCAAGGTTTCAGCACAAAGGCACAGTATTGATTCTTTTCAGTGTATTCTGCAGAGGAGAGGAGGTAAAACTCCTGTTTGGAACAACAGCAGGAAAGCAAAAACAAAAATAGTGGCATCAACTTCTGGTTTAAATTGTTTTGCCACAAAACATTTAGATACTTATTTCAAACACAACTGCAGATGTGTTGTCACTTGTGTGTGTCAGAACTTGCTCAGGAAGTAAAGGGGAGGAAAAAAAAAAAAAAGAAAAAAAGAAATTCTACTTGCCAGTGCTCAACTTTTCCAAGCTATTTGAAAGCCAAATTAATGACTTCTGTCATAGGCAATAATCTCTATAAACCATACTATACAAAGATACTATATTAATTTTGTGAACTAAAATACTTCAGTAAGTACTTCAGAGCAGTTTACAAAGCTTTGCAAATATTACATAAGACAGCAAACCAATCTTCTATAATTAAAAAGGGTTTGAAGTTTTTAGTAGGCAGAGATTGAACTTGAAGAGTTAGGCTTACAGTTTTCTCTTAAATATTTTTTCTCTTGCTGTCTTGCTTTCTAGCAAAACCCGTGCTTAATGGATAAGATTTATATAATCCTGCATCCTATTACTTACTTATCAAGCTCTGTGTTTCAGGATATAAATGTCCCCCTGTAAAATGATTCAAGCTACAGAGACTAAATTCAGGTAAACAGGGCTGGAACTGTGTACTGCTCCTTTGTGGAGGGCAGCTCCTTCCATTAACTATGCATCTGATGCTTCTATGGTGGAGTAGTAAAGAAGGAATGAGATTAAAAAAAAAAAAAAAATCATAGGCAAAGTCTGGCTACTGAGGAAGGAGGACCAGGTGGTGAAAGCACAGCTCTTGGGTGGAGTTTCTGCTCCTGGGCTTGGCCCAATCCCCTCTGTGATCTTAGGCAAACTGGTCGTAAGACACTAGGGGTTTTTCTTGTGCAGCTCCCACTGCCAGTGCTTCACATCTCCGAATCATCAGTGCACCTTCCTCCCTTTCTTCTGTGGATGGGAAAATGAATGCTTCCTTACCATAAAGGTACAGCAAGGGTGATTTCATAAACATTTATAAAGCGCTTGAGACTGCAGAAGCTCTGGACTGCAGGGTATGCAAGGCCTGAATATGAATTTTGAGCAAAATACCTCTATGAGATGAAGGAAGTGATCAGTGTAGTAGGTACCAGAAGAGAGAGGAGAAAGGATGCCTTTTTTTTGAACATATCATTTTCAAGACATCCAGATGGTGTAGGAAAAGAAAAAACTGGGGGACAGAGGAAAAGAAGCATGCTTAGGTGACAGACTTTAGGGAAGATGGGGCGGGGGGAGATAGAAATAGATGGGCCAAAGCAGAAGGGTACAAAGCTCAGGAATGTAGATTTCTCAAACAACAGCTGTCAGCAAAGAGTTACAAAATACATTTACAAAACAGAAGTCTGATCTCTCCCCAGTTAGCTTATTTAACAGCATGTTTATTGTTACCAATAAGCCCAGTGAGGTGAAGATCTGATGTGTGAAGTTCCTTCTACAGGCACTGCCCTTTAAATCCTATCATATAGCTAATGAACACGGTTCTATGGGTTTTACTTCAGAGTTTTTGCTTAAGTGAAAAATAACATTAAAATACATGTTGAAAAAAAAATAATAATACAGGTTGCAAAGTTGAAATTTCCCCTGTTAACAAATGCCAGAGGGCTTGCATGTATGTGTGCACCACAATTCAGTTTTACGTCTCACAGTGTGATTATCCGATTATTCCATTAAAAAGGACAAGACATATAAAAGATCCCCAATAAGTCAGCATTACCTTCTATGTGTGCTGAGTGAACCACGTCCCCTGGAAGGCACATAATTATAAGTAATTAAATGAGTACCATAATGCAGAAGTCAGCCAGATTAAGATTGTCCAGGCAAACACCATTCCCAATTTGAGAACCTGGCTTTGCAGCCTTTCCTTTTAATTTTCCCCTCTCTCAGACGTAAAGCTTTCTGCATTAGCAAGATGGTCATATATTTGAGATCATCAGTGACATTCATAAAATGCTCAAAACTTATAACCAGTCTTCTTTCCCTCCTAAGAATTCACTTCACTGAAGACTTCCAAAGCTGTCTTTGGCATCTGGCTTTGAACAATGGTGTTTTGTGATTTATCTGTCATAGGTTCTTGTCCAGCTGTATGTTTGCACATATAGCTGACAGACTGCTATGTTAGCTAAAATCATTAAATCCTGAGCATGTTTGTTTGCTATCCCAACCAGAACTAATACAGGCACTCTTTAAATCATTGTAATTAGAAAAAGATAAAGGAGAGAACGGAAAAAATCTAGAATAGGGACAGCCAGTACAAACACCAATAGCTGAGGAAGTATCCTGTATCCACTCCTTTATTCACATGAGACCATAAAAGAGCCAGAGAGCTGATGGGTTTTTTGGTTATTTTTTTTTTAAATAGAAGCATCCCTGAAAGATTAAAAAACACTCCGTAATTCAAAACTGCCTTTCAAAGCAGTCGTACAGCAACTGAAGAAGTGACCAACTGAAGCACACATAAAATGACATGGTGTAATTAAGACAACCTATTTCACAGATAAGCAGTTCAATCTTTTGAAGGTAACACATGCTGATTTGGCTACAAGAGGAACTGTGAAAAGGGTTCTAGAGAAAATGTATTGGGATGTAAAGTTTAAAAAAAAAAAAAAAGGATAAAAGCATTTTTGCACTTCCCTTACAAGTTGCCTTTTTGGTTTGTAGAGACCTTTGTACATGAAAGGGTCACATTCACCTATGAGTAATAAACATAATCAGAAAGTTTGCTCACAAGAGTGCTCAACTGGGTTCTGGCCTCTCAGTAGTTGAGAAAGAAGAGGCACTCCCAAAACACAAGATGGGATGTTTGAATGCAGGAGGAAAGAAACCTTAAACATTAACTCATGACGCAAAAACACAGTGTTTGTGTAACTCATTAAAACTTGAGCGTCAAAGCTAAATCTAAGAATTTACCTTAAAGAGCGGTACAAGTAAAATGAAAACAGAGGGTCTTTTGGAAGATTCCTGATGGTAGGGCTATGATATTGCTTTAAATTTTCAGTGATTTTGGGTACATATATGTGTATTTCAATAAATCCCTAAGACCACAGAAACATTTCCTTTACTGCTATCGACATCTTTAAAAGGTAGCAATTAACCATCATCAAAACGCGTAACGCCTAAGTGTCCTAATGGAAAGGGCAAAAACTCATGTCCTCCGGCAATCCAAAAAAAAAAAAAAAAGTCAAAAAATCGAGGCCAAAAGCAACCTCCTACTTTCGCGGAGCACGGGTAGAGGGAAATTAACCGTGCCTGCGGCCGCGAGGCGTTTCTCTCCGCGCCTTCGGGGACGCGGCGGCAGAGAGGCCGTTTTCCCGCCGAGGCGCCCACCGTGCCCTCGGCCGTTCGCGCTCACGGGGCCGGGGCCGG
>NW_010972775.1:13248356-13248912 GCF_000737465.1 Haliaeetus leucocephalus
GGCCGGCCTGCCAGGCTCTGAGCGCCCGTCCGCCCGGACCGACCGAGGCGACCGCGGAGTCGGCCCCGACCCGGCCCCGCCGGCACGTCCCAGTCAAGGACCGGGCGGCCTGAAAGCGCCGCTTCAGCCGCCGGCCCTTCCCAGAGGCTCCGGCGGGGTTTCCCCCCTTCCCAACGGCGCGCCACATAACCCCGCCGTCCACTCACGCCGCCGCTAGAGGAGAAGCCGCCCGCCGGCCCCCGTTAACCCGCAGGGAAGGTACTTACGGGCTCCATGTCCGACGGGGCCACGAAGCACTCGGCTCAGGGGCTGGTCCCGAGGCGGCCCGAGCCTGGCGGCAGCACCCCCTCTTCTCCCAGGCGGGGCGGCTCTGCCCCCGTCATGATTTAACGCCCGCTGCCCCTGGCCGGGGGAGGGTGACAGGCTGACGGTCACCTGCGCGGCTGTCACCCCGCGCTGGGCGGCCCCGCTCCGCTCCGCCCCGCCACACCTGGGAGCGCTTTGCAGCCCCGGCCCGCCTCGGCCTCGGCCCCGGCCGGAGGCGGCGGCCACCCCG
>NW_010972775.1:13248922-13313342 GCF_000737465.1 Haliaeetus leucocephalus
CCCCGCCGCCGCCGCGGCTCCCTCGCTACCAGCGAGCTCCCCTCAGCCGTGGGCCGCCCCGCCAGCAGCGCGGGTTGGGCGGCACGGCGCCCTTGGCCCCCTTTCCTCGCAGCGGGGCTGAGCGTCGCCAGGCTGAGGGCGGTGCGGGAGGGGGGCCGAGGCCAGGCCCGGCGGGTTCCCCCGCCAGGCTTTCGGAGGAGCCACTTTGCACATGGAGGCAGTGCTTCTGGCTTGGAGAAGGCCACAGCTCGGGTACGGTCAGGAACGTGGTCCTTGACTCCTCCGAGGAGCCTCTGGTGGGGACCTGCCAGCGGTGGGGCAGGCTCCTCTCCAGACCCCCGCGCCCGCTGAGAGAAGGTGCTCGGGACCCTTTGACAAGAGGTGGCCTTTCCTGTCCGTCAGTGCATCAGCACAGAAAGCGTTTCATGGAAAGTCTGAATTTGACTTCTAAAACGGTGTGAAGCGGGAGTGATCCCACATCAGCGTGTGAAGTTACATCAGTGTAAAACTGGGGAGAGTGGCAAGAGAATTAACCTTCTCTTCCTCTTCTTCTAGAGGCTTCCACAGCTAAGAGGGGCCACCAATGTGGTCAGGAATGGAGAAGTGAATAGTTGTCTGAATTCCATTTATCTTCCCAAGAAGATACAGTCATTTAGAAATACTGACTCCGAGGTATGGATCCTGTGGATCACTACGCATATAAAAAGTGAGACAATTGCATATTCATTGTGTGCCATATACAAATTATATTTGTGCATACCATATACACAGAACATAGGGGGAAAATATCTTAGCACCTTCTTGATATTGAAGATCAGTTTGCATGGACATAGTTACACCTTTGCTGTTTTATTATTTGTTAAATAATATGTAATTAACAAGGACCACTGTACATGATTTCATATAGCAACAGGTGAATATACTTAGATGCTCATATGATGTACAAAATTCAAACCCTGTAATCACTTTATGCCCTCTGCAATCTCATTGAGTCTTAGTGAAAACAGTAACTAAAGTCAACCAACTATCCACAGTTAATCACGTGAGAAAATGTTTACAGAATCAGCTTACTAATTAGACAAAAATGTTCAAATAATGAAATAAATTAGGCATATTACAGTAGGCAAACTGAGGATGTAACGTGAGGCTTTTGATATGTGTGATATCTGCACTGAAATTCTTTAATGCCAGGTGGTGTTATAACTATTCAGAAAGCAAGCAGCTTTGGGGGAAAAAGTTGTATTGATTTAATGCTACAAGTGAAGTTATTAGTATTCTTTACTTAGTCTTGCAATCAAAATGTGGGAAATACACAACAGAAAAAAGTCTCTTAACTGAAACTTTTGTAAATGTTTAGCATATGATCACCAAAATAATGAAGTTCACAAAGCCACAATTATTATTCTTCACGTAAATGGGTCTTCTCAAATTCAGAAGGTTTAAAACGCATGTGAATAATAGAGATCTTATAGACAACTCATTCTACACACCACTCTCCTGTTTTATGTCATGATCATCATGATTCTGAAACAGAATCAAAGAATCTTCAATTCTATAAACAGGAGTTTAAGGACTCATTATTTTCTTCTTTGAAATGAGTCGATGCTCTAAAAGCATAGTGCTGAAAGGCTGCCAAGCTAATAGTCCAGTAAGCACTAGGAAGAGATTAATTTTATACCTGGAACGAGTATATACAGTTTCCATTCCATTTAGTGAAAGGGCTGGAATGTGAACTGGTGTTTCCTTCACGGTGCAGCGTTATGTTAAACCCTGGAGTAAAGAGTCAGCCTCTACAACAGAGAGAGTCTGAATTCAGGACTGTGACCAGCTACGGATGTTAGTCCACAAAAAGTAAATCAAAATGGGAATTTTGAGATGCCTACTAGCATTTTTTTGCCCAGTATTTTGTTGAATACTGGTACTGGTATTCTGAAATCAATGTGAATATTTGGGAATGCAAATATGTTATGAGCACTTCTGTTTACTTTGAAACATGCCTATATTAAAATGGAGAGGTGTGTGCTAGCGGGCATGGTCTCCTCACTAGAGAGCTCTGCCTGAGGCGTAGCCAGAGTTGTAATCTCCAGGTGTGTTCTTCCTACTTTTCAAAGGATGCCTGATCAATAAGAAAAGACAGAGTGAAGGCAAGGCACTGGATCTACTTCCACAGACAGGTTAGCCAGCAGTAATTACAGAGGAGATTTGGACTTCCAGACCAATTTTGGAAACTGTGCCTTTAAAGGTTTTCAGAAAAGCTATATTAAGTTGTCTTTTGTTTTCCTGTTGCTCACTGTTGACTGTTCAGAACCCCAGGAATGGATTTCTGAAACAACCCCAGGCCTTTCTGATTGTTAATCATGTTAAGGTATTTGGTGCAATATACTGGGTCATCCTACCAGGACCCATACATTGGGTCATCCTACCGGGATTATTCAGATTTTGTTGTTCAGTGTGAAGAAATGTACAAGGAACAGGAGGATGACATCTCCTCCATACCTTCTTTAGGGCAGCTGGAAAAGAAGGCAAGCATTTCTTGCTTGGAGGAGTTCAGTCAAGGTTACCGACCAGGAAGAACAACGCTGAAGGAGGGTTTTTTTCCTAAGCAAAACTGTGAGTAAATTGCATTCCTGAAAAATTATCAGTTCCTAACGGACATTCTTGGTCAGAAGTAAATGACATAGGATATAATGAACATTTGCAATGTTGAAGAATGATCAGAAGGAGCAAAAGCATTACAAGAGTTGTTCCTTTATGCCACATGTCATGCGAGGTTGCTATTCCGGACAGAAATGTACTGAGGTAGGTGACCACACCTCAAATTTTTGTGAGAAGAAGAGGCATTGAGTCATCCGTTTAGTCCAAGAAAATCTCCACAGGCAATAGTTAGACCTGGTTGATATAACAGGGTCCTATACCTAGAGACTTGCACAGGTAAATTAATTGACTGCTAAATCAGGAAATTGATAAGCCAGGGAAAGGCTATTTAAAAGTATTTGAGAGAATGACTGGGCCTAGTGGGATGTTTAACATAACACTAGATTTCAAATAAATACCCAAACTTCATGGTTAATTTTCATATTTGGCTGAGGAAGAAATGTGAGGAACTGTACCTGTAGAAAGTTTTGTCAAGAATCACTTGGAACTTTTTTCAGTCATGTAGAGATTCATATTACACAATACTAAATACAAACCCGGATAAAGTACTCTTTTTTTTTTTTTTTTTAGGCTTTTTGAAACTTAAGTATGAATATATACAACTTTGAAGTAAACCCACATAGACATATAAAACTTAAGGCCAGAGGTTTCATCAGCCTATGTTGTCCAACTTCTCAAATACCAGAGGTCATTACCTTTTATTCTTACTCTTGTGTTTAATTCATTAATACACTGCCACTGCAGATCCCAGCAGCTACGGAGACATTCTGGACCCCAGATCAGATTATTTTCTGACTCCCTTCACCCTCTGGTTATTTTCTGTTCTCCAGCTGTGATGACTTCACTCCATCATAGTCACTCAGATGCTATTACATACTACATATGGGAGAAGCAACATTTGCCCATAATTTGTTTAGAACTGCATTAGAAAAAAGAAGAGTTGTACATATCAGAAGAATAAAGGGTACAGGGGTAGTTCTGTTGTAAAACGGTTAGCCTTGTCATATGATTACTGTATTGTAACTTCATAATGAACATTAGCTGTAGCATTTGATACACAAAGCTTCTAAATTATTTGCATTCTAAAATTGTTGGAAAATGCATCTAAGAGTAATCATGGTTCTAACCACTGGGGAAAAAAAAAAAATCATGTGATCCATGCCAGCTGCACATTTTTGTTGAGCCACTGAAGAGTCTCCCTGCATGAATCTTTGGTAGAGGTAGGATTTTTATCATGTATCAGTATATAAATTCAATAGAATGAACAGCATCTCAATTTTTTAAATTTTTTTTTTTTTTAGTAAAAAATTTTATTAATGCCACAGTGACCTCATACAGCTATGTTTTGCGCTTTTGGCATTTTGGCTCACCGCAGCTAGTAGATAAGAAGGATATGTGACCAGCTGTAAAGAAATAAACAGTCTAATCATGAAAATGATATGGTGCTGTTTCGCTTCTGGTTCATCTTGTTTCCTCTTGTACATTTATTGCAGGGTGAACATGCAAGGTTATGCTATCATTCAGCTAAAAAACTGGTTAGTAATGCCATGCCAGCTGCAGACTCTCTGTGTTAAGCCAGCTGAGAGATTCTTCTCTCTGTGGGGCTGTAAATGTGAGTGACAATGGTGAAATCAAGAATTGCATGAGACAACAAATTCTTGGTTTGTCATTCTGTGGTTGGCAGTTGGATTGCTGCATCATACAATGGATCATATAAAATACAGAGAAAAGGTGGCATAACAAAGAAAGTATTAATGAATGCTACTTTTCATTAAGATGTATGAATATATGCTTTTCAAGGATATTAATTTGTTTGGAGTAATGCCAAGGTGTATTAATCCAGAGGAAGTAGCAGGAGGCATTTTGCATGTCCGCTGCTGTGTACACGTGACTATACTGACCAGTTTTGTGGGGACCAGGTCCATGGCCCTTTTCCTTTCTACTGGCTATCTCTGTAACAAAGGTAGCAAGAAAAGAGTACTCTGGAATTTTACTTTCTTCAGGTTATACAAAACAATTGAGATCCCTTGTGGGCTCCTCTCTGCCCAGGCAATGAGATGGCTCTTTCAGCGCTGGCCAGTGGTCAGTGTAATTCCAGTGTTTAAAAAAGAGGAAAGAAAGTCTGAGTCATTGTGACATAGTAACTCATGTAACACTTTCTGAGGCAAACAAGGACTTTTCTGACTCTATTACAGCTGCACAAGCAGCATATGTCAAGCCCTCACAAATTATATGCTCTTCTGTATCATTATTTTCTTTCACTTTGAGCTTTCTTTAATAAAGAAAGATCTTACCATGTGGAATTACAGACCAGTTAGGTTAATTTCATCTGTAGGAAAGATATTTGAAAGAATTTTAACAGATTAGGGGAAGGAGTATCTAGTGAAAGCATCCTTCAGCCTGATTAGTTGTATACACATGGTTTAGGAAAAAAGAAGTCATGCTTCACTAGCCTTCTGGAACTCTTTGAAGATAACACTGCCAAGACAGGGTATACCATGGACATTATATTTTTAGATTTTCAGAAGTCATTTGACAATGTTTTACCCAAGAGATTAATGCTTAAAGAGAGGGGAGTGAAGGGGCAAGAGAAAAGTTTGCTCACGAAATTGAAAAGTAGGTATAAGGAAGAACAATGAGGAGCTAAAAATGCCATTTTTACTAGGGGAAACAGAATTTGTAAGGCACTTCTGTGTATCGAGTTAACTTGTTTACATAAATGGCTTGGATGGATGTACTCTTTTGAAACTAAAATAGGCTCATTATCATTCATTTGTAGTGCTAAAAAGCCCTAACAGGATTTGTAATCCCAGTGTGCTGAGCCCTGTATATGTTGAGACTGTCCCTGCAGCCAAGTAGACACTGTAGAATAAAATTAGGAGGGAAGTATTATTTTCCTGATTACATACAGGGTGTTCTGAGGCCAGGGCAGACTTGATCCCAGCCACAGAGTAAAATCAGTAGAGCTGATGTGTGAACTCATTTTCTTAGTCATGAGACCAGATTTCTGACTTGGAGATGATACTTTACAGGAAATAACAGTAAATTCCAAAGCACAGTGAAGTACTGAAAAGCAAATATTGCCAGCCCAACAAATGTGAAATTAATTTCCAAATAAATACACATTCTAACCAGAAAAGAGATTTAAAGTTTATTGTAAAAGTATATCTTTCAGCATAACTTATGCATCTGTAAGAAACGTAATTTTTATATATAAATGACTTAGAAGAACACATTTAAGAGAATTATCCCTCCATGATGTAAAAAATCTTGCAAAAAATGGCGCAACATTCCTAATTAAAACTTGCTTGGTTCAAATATAACTTTCTAAGTTAAAGCCATATCTTAATTATTTCTATATGTTACAATAAAAGAACTAAGCTGCAAAGAGTGCTTATTTTGGCCCACAGCATATAGATAATGGTACAGCAGTGACAAATTGAGTGAGTGTGAGAACCACTATGTCTACAACTTGGGTTTGAAATATTAAACTTTGCAAGATGTGAACGTGACCACACACATCAAAAGGATGTTCCAAGGTGCTGGCTGCCTCTTTCTGTGCATCCACTTCCAGCATACTAAGCTTAAAATCATAAGTGGTAGATGAAATTTTCAAAGGAATTGCCTATACTGTAAAAAAAAAAAAAAAAATCTTTTTCAACTAGGGATCCATCTTGCATTCCTACATGCCTTTTACCATATACCCAGTCTAAATACCCTCTTTTAAAAAATGACACCCTACCCTTCTGCTTTGGTTTTGAGTGCCTAAGAATCCTGCTTGACTACACTTCTGATACAGGATTGGAATTTACTCTTGCAAAGGAGACTTCATAAGACTTCAGCATAGATAATCCTGATTTACCATGCTATGAAATGGGTCAGATTCGGATCTGTAATCTTAAAAAATATTGCTCCTCTCTTCCCATTCTGCTTATCTTCCCCACACTTTACTGAGAGTTCTTGGAACTACTCAGTGCTCCTCTCCGCCTGTTTGTAGTCCCCTTGCTTAGTGCATATATGCACATAACTGGCATGTAACTGTGAGAACAAATTCCTGTGAGGCAAGTTAGGGTGTTAGTTTGCAGTATTTGGTACTGCATGTTTAATTGTTTGGGTATATGCTCTTAAATCTTGGTAAACATAAGGTAATTTTAGGTAGTTTGCTGCTCAATTAAAGTGGGCTAAGCAACTTTGTACCCACCACAGGAAAAGAGTGCATGCATGAATAGCTACCATGGATTAGGTAACACACTGTAAATTCTTACCTTTTCTTACTTCACAGTTAATGCCTGGAAATAACTTGTTCTGGTTGCTATGTCTAACTTGTTGAATGACTGAGTGATTGTAGGAACTAATCCATTCATTACCTAAAACAGCTCTTTAGCTGGAGTTGTGCAGGCTAAGGATTTTGATCTTAAAGACAAAGGCTGTAATCTTAGTTCATTATCCATGTGCTTAATAGAATTGCGTTTTTGAGACCACCATATTCTCTATACAAGATGACTGCAATAGGGTCTTTTATAATAAGACTCTGTTATAGACCTTAGCCTTGCTTAGGTTGGAAGTGCCACACCTCTTATATGGCATAAATAGGTATCTAAGTTAGAAAAGCTGCTCAGTGTGCTGTTATTGCTTGTGTTATGTCCTAAAGGAACATGAGTCAATCAATAATTAAGCCACAAAGTACTGCCTGTTGACATGGCAACATGTTCACAGATGTGACGTGAACTTAATGTCCTTCTTTCATGTCTCCTGTGAAAGTAAAAGTCTCCTAAGCTCAGTAACAAAGAATTGGAGCAGGCGTTGCTGGGGAAAAGGAGAAAATGCAAAAAATAGACAATTTCTTTTATAGAAATGGATGCCTTTGAACCTCTTCTCTCTCAAATCTACTGTATAAATGGTTTCTCTCTTTTTTTAGTACAAGGACCTTTCCCTAATCAAAAACCCCCCAATTGCTTATTGCCAAATCCTTTTCAGAAGCATGAAATGAACTTCCTTATGGATCGTTTTCATGATTGCTTCTTTCCCATGTATTTCACCCCACCCACATTTTTTAATGGAGCTGAAGTGAACACAACTCTTTTAGGTTACTTCTGTTTAGGCAAGACTCTGTCTACCTCCAAGAATAACATTAGCTGCTGCACTACAGATTAAGGGTTGGCATGAAGGTCCAAATGTGAAGTTGTCATCGTCAGTTGATGCCTGTTGTTCTGAAGACGAAAGAAGAAGCATGAGTTTGTGTGACATCAACTTCCGTACGTTGGGATCATTTTTGCTGGCTGTTTCTGCAGCTTCTCTGCACGTGCTCCCACTTTCACATTCTCTCTGCTTGCCAGTTACCCTATTCTCCTCTTGGCTTGCATGTCTTTCTTCCAAGCTTTCTGCAGCAGATGTTAATAGGCCTCGCCAACATGCTTTGTTTGCCACATGTGTTGCTACCTGTGTCACAATGGGTGAGGTTCTTTTTTCTTTTTTTCCAGGGCATCTTTTTACTTCTGCCTCAGTCGGTCTCTTGATCTTTCACACATTAAAAGTTTACTAGACATTTTTTCCTTTGGGAGCTTGGTGTCCTCCATGCAGAGGACATGTCCAGTCCAGCAAAACTACGCTTTTATAAGATTGCTTCAACACTGTTTGTGCAACCACTTTGCAGAACTTTGTTATTCATGATTTTATCTTGCCACTTGATATGCATAATAGCTTGAAGGTGCCGTTGATTAAATTTTTCCAATGCTTTGATGTACCAGTACTAGCATTTCCATGTTCCTCAGCTCTAGAGCGAGGTAAAAATTAGGACACTACAGAAAAGCTAGGTTTGGTCTTATGTCTAATAGTGTGCTAGTTCCAGATTTATTGGACCTAATTCTCCATCTCAGTTCATCTAAATATACAAAAACTTATTGATGTATAAAAGCCAACTGTTTTGAAACTCATGTTAGGGAAAAACATTAAATGGGGGGTTTAAAATTCTCACATGTAATCCTTGCCCTTTAAGAAATCAGGTAACAGTTTTGATAGCTTAAATTTTATAAAGGTACAAGTCTCAGCTGCAGGCTACTGCACAGCTGGGCAGTCTGAATGTTAGGTGGACCATATAGCCTTCAGCAAGTATTAATCCTAACCTTCCAGACATAAGATATGTGGAAAACTAATACACAAGTTCAGTGACAAAAAGAGACTGACAAGATTGCTGAGACAGCAGGATGACTTCATACTTCATCAAATATGTCCCTTCTTTTCTCCTTTCCATTTCATTTTTAATGTATTTTCTTCAGTGTCCTATGTGATTTCAGATCCCTGAGCAGATGAACTTTTATTTTTAAACTTGAAACCTCTTTCTACTTGTATCACTTTTCAGATCAACTGATAACAAAACTGTACTCCAGCAATATATTTTGGGTAGGGTCAGGAGCAATTCAAGAACTTAAGGTCCTTAACAGCATTTTTGGGTTTAGGTCTGGGCAAAATGTGCAGCTGAATGACATGTCTGCTGTGCCTTTAATAAAGAAATTGCTCACTGGCTGTGTTGCTTGCAAACTGACAGCCTTTAGGCAATGCCCAATTGTCCTTTGTAATATTTGAAAGGCAGGTTCAGTTGAGCTGGAGAAAAGGGTCCAAATCTCCATTTTAAAATACTGACATGGCTTCTGCTTTTGGTACTTTTATTTACTGAAAAATAATATTCTAAGGGTCTTTACTTGGAATTCTTCTGTGAATTTTTAACACACAAATCAGTTCATAAACCTTATGATACATATAATTTACAAACAAAAGCTAGACATTTAATGGGATTTCTGCAGGCACATTGTAATTATACCTGAACAATAGTCAACAGGGAAGGGAGTGATGGTAGCACTATTAGGAAAAGAGAAGCATGACTGCTACCTATGCAAGACGTAACTTGATGGGAACTCAGCTATTCCCATGGCAATTCAAAACACTGAAATTATACTGATTTAGTACTTCGTGTGCAACCATGACACTTTTACTTTTTTTTTTTTTTTTGATCTTACTTGAAAAGTATCACATTGACATAAGTGGGTCTCGTTTCTGGAAGAGATTTATCCCAGGCAATAAAACTGGAAAGATCAGCCCCTTACAAAAGGAATGAATATGTGCAATACCTTTAGTTCTCTCTCCAGCACATGCACATTGTTTTAAAAAAATACAGCAAATTATTATATTATTGAATGCATCCAAATCTCTTCTAAGCTGTAAAGTATACTTTATTCTGTCCTTTATTACTTAGAGAGTTTCATTAATTTTGCAAATTACGCTGTTTCTCTGTTTCATTCATGTGACTTTAATAGCCCCATCTGCTGGCTGAGCACCAGGTGAAAGCATTAGCTCATACCTTTGAAGGTCTCTCGTTTTAACAGGGCTTCCACGAACTTGCTACTGAATTGTTCTGTTTTTTTACGAAGTGAGACAAAAGACAGAAAATTGGAAAACTACATTTTACAGATGCATATTATCTCACAATGTTGTGGAGTTTATTTTGCGATTACAAAGTTCTTAGGTTCTGCCAGTGTCAATCTGCTTTGTTAATGATAAATATGCACTTTTGTTGTTGTAGGTTCTTAATTTCCTAAAACACTTTACAGTTTGCTGAAGTGAAAAGGCAGGAAACTGTAGAAACTGTAGGAAAACATCAGATTAAATGTAAATGGCAATGCTCACTGAAAAAGGAACTAAGCAAAGATTTGCTTTCAGATGCAGTGCATCAGTAGCACTGAGACTGTGTTGTGTTCTGCAGAATTTGTCTTATTGCTACTTTTCCCTAGGTATCCATTTATGTTGAAGACAGGATACAGGGCAGGAGACACTCTTGCTGTGACTCAGTAGGCTCATTTTTATGTTCCAATATCCTTTTAATGGGAATAGATGCCACAAATGTCCCAGAAATAAGGGGTGGTGGGGGTGGTGGTGGTGTGGTGTGTTGAGTCATCCCCTTAGTCTTGAAACGGAACTAATGGAACTACACTGCACTGCTTTTTGAGGGAAAGCTTCTGATGTTATGTGTACAACCATGCTACCACTCATTCTACATGGATGTAAAGGGGTAGTTTATAGCATAGCTAAGGAGTATGAGTATGTTTCTTGTGCATCATTCAAACTGAACACAAATTTGGGATTGCATCTGCAGATTGTCCTGAATAAGTATTCTTACTACAAGCCTGTGATTTATCTATGTATTAATATAGCAGAGGCACATGAATAGACTTTAATGTGTTAAAGAATTGAAAAATAAATATTTTATCTATAAAAATATATTCTTTACAAAAACTGTCAAATGGCCTGGGAAAGGAAAAGGAAAATCATGAAAAAAACAATGCTGAGGGAGGATATTTGTTGGAGGGGTGTCCCAAGATGCAGACATCTGATTGTAGTCACTCTGAAGAAACAAAAACTCGAGGGGGAAGGGAAAAGGATTAATGATTGTACCTTTGCTACAGTCAATAAGAGAGCCTAAACTGCATTATAATTTCTGATGCTGTCCATTGCAATAAAGATCACCTTAATTCTTTTGCAATGTGCAGCAAAGAGAACTTTGCTGAATAAGAGCACTGTACCTTTTCCCAAAGTTTATTCCAGTGACTTAAGATGGAGAGAATGATTTAACAAAGCTTAAAGAAGCATAACAGAAAAAAAAGTTACCGCAGCCATCCTATTAATCTGTGGATTCTGTTCTGATAAGATACTTGGATGTTTTTTAGGGCAGTGAAGTCTACAAAAGCAAGGCAAGTTGAAATCACTTATGATATGATGGGCTCACCAATATAGCAATCCACATTTTCTTATGACTGTGAAGATGTTGAGTCAATCTTTGCAAGGAAATCCCAGTGAAACTATTACTCTATTAGTAAATTAATGTTTACAAAGCCTTGTGAACTCAAGTTGGTAAGTAAATGTTATCTTTGCTTGTAGTCTGGTCTAAAGATATAGAGGGAATGAGTATCAAAAAGAAAGAAAAGATTTCGTTCACAAAGATGAAGTACAGGATTGTGTTCATGCTCTTTCAAAAGCTCTTTCAAAACTTGGTGGCTGAAATTCTCAAAATACCTAAACGCTTCAGGTGAGTTTTTCTGAAAGTCAAAAGGGTTTGTGGTCCCCATTCACATAATTGCTTGTGAAAATACCAGCTCCTATCCTAGTTCTATAATAAATAGCACATGACTTACAAGACCAAAGGATAGCTTCCTGCTGAAGATCATGCACTAGCATACCATGGAAAATTTTCTGCTGATGTCAGTGCAGAAGATACAACACAGGATGCCCTGAACTGCATTAAAACAACACAGATGATTTTAAAAGGAAAGCTGGGAAATGCATTAATCGTATGTTCAAGATCAGCATTTTCCAGTTAGTAGGAGTGTTCATGTAATATCTTTCTTATTGTGCAAGAAGCTGCTCCTTTCCTTCCAAATGCATTTAACATAGTGACCCAAGTAAATCCACACTGATGCAGCTTTACCAGCTGCTGTACTGTTTCCCTTCTGCAGAGGTGTTCTTTAATGAACATGTTGGTCACAGATAGTCCGCTTTATGCCTGACTGCATTTCTTTACAGGTTTTAAACCCCAAAGCCTTAAGGCACAAGTCCCGTATCTATATTGGATGGAAGCCTGATCATTCAGTGAACACCTCAGGTGATTACAAATTACTCACTTGTGAAATCCTGAAGTGATATAACCAAAAGGACTGGTGGATCATAAAAACACTGATTTCTGTTTTAAAAACAATTTAGGCAGTTTAGAATCATAGCATCATAGAACTGTTTAGGTTGGAAAAGACCTTTAAGATCATCAAGTCCAACCATTAACCTAGCACTGCCAAGTCCACCACAAAACCAGGTCCCTAAGCACCACACCTACACATCTTTTAAATACCTCCAGGGATGGTGACTCAACCACTTCCCTTGGGCAGCCTGTTCCAATGCTTGACAACCCTTTTGGTGAAGAAATTTTTCCTAATATCCAATCTAAACCTCCCCTGGTGCAACTTGAGGCCATTTCCTCTCATCCTATCGCTTGTTACTTGGGAGAAGAGACCAACACCCACCTCACTACAGCCCCCTTTCAGGTAGTTGTAGAGAGCGATAAGGTCTCCCCTCAGCCTCCTTTTCTCCAGGCTAAACAGCCCCAGCTCCCTCAGCCGTTCCTCATAAGACTTGTGCTCCAGGCCCCTCGCCAACTGGGTTGCCCTTCTCTGGACACGCTCCAGCACCTCAGTGTCTTTCCCGTGGTGAGGGGCCCAAAACTGAACACAGCACTCGAGGTGTGGCCTCACCAGTGCCAAGCACAGGGGGAACAATCACCTTCCTGCTCCTGCTGGCCACACTATTTCTGATGCAGGCCAGGATGCCGTTGCCCTTCTTGGCCACCTGGGCACACTGCTGGCTCATATGCAGCCAGCTGTCGACCAGCACCCCCAGGTCTTTCTCTGCTGGGCAGCTTTCCAGCCACTCTTCCCCAAGCCCGTAGCGCTGCATGGGGTTGTTGTGACTGAAGTGCAGGACCTGGCACTTGGCCTTGTTGAACCTCATACAATTGGCCTCAGCCCATCGATCCAGCCTGTCCAGATCCCTCTGTCGAGCCTTCCTACCCTCGAGCAGATCAACCCTCTCTCCCAACTTGGTGTTGTCTGCGAACTTACTGAGGGTGCACTCGATCCCCTTGTCCAGATCATTAATAAAGATATTAAAGAGAACTGTCCCCAATACTGAGCCCTGGGGAACACCACTTGTGACCGTCCTCCAACTGGATTTAACTCCATTCACCACAACTCTTTGGGCTCTGCCATCCAGCCATTTTTTTACCAGGCAAAGGATATGCTGGTCCAAACCATAATCACACAGTTTTGAAGTTAACTGAAATATTTTTAACAAATTTCCTGTATACCTTGAGAAACAGATATATATATAAAGGTCTTAAATAATTGTTACTTTTTAAATATCACATAAAGACATGTAGAGAGGTAACCATCAAAGAAACTGTTACAAACAGCAGGCCTTAAACATTGTTTTGGTAGGATTGGCAGCTAACACTGACCATTTCTTCTCAGCAAAGATCTGGATTTGTCTTTTTCTAAGACTAGCTAATCCTTTGTCTCTTCTCCAGGAACTGTATTCACATCTTTTTGCATTCACTTGAAGAACAGGTGGCTCAGATCAGCCAAACCTTAATCCTAGCAGACCTTGAACTTACTAGAACACTATTGCTGTTCCAGTGGGCTTAGAAGTTTTCTTTCTTTTTCCTGCCATTACTATGATTAATAATGATCTTGACACACAGACACAGATGTGCTCATATATACACTAATAAACACAAATAGAAAACATAATAGGTTAAGATGTTAAAACCAGAAATCAGTCAGGAAGGCAGAAACCAGCAGTTTTTTTAATGTGGTAAGGCAAAAAAATCATATTTTTACTGAACAAAAGCAGAGTTAGTATTTTGGATAGTCTTACAAGTCAGAAACAAATGCTCTTCATTATCCCTTGATTAAAGGGAAGACAATTTCCTAATCTACATTAATTTACTGAACAGCTGGACAAATCTCTAAAACTTTAAAAAAGATTATTACCAAATGTTTTGAAATGTTTTGTTACTGTGCTTTGCCTGTCCTAAGTCTGAATGCTGTACAATTTGATTGTCTGAGATAACCAATTTGTACTCAGAGTAGCACAGAGCCTATGACAACACATCTCTTGTGACTATCCGTACTTAGTAATCGTTTCTAAAATCCTAAACTGCCCACTATGAGTTTTGAGTACTGAGACCACTTACAGACACTTTTCCAAATTATGACTCATTACATTAAGCCTTCTTTTCATGAAACTCTGCTTAACTGTGCATGTGCTGATTGTTTTCTTTGTCATCTGACTTTCAGACTGGTTACTGATCTCCTTTGATATACTGTACATGACATCCTAACAAAACCAAGTCTTTAATCAAAATGATGAGGATTCAAATGTGTGCCACTGTCAGACAGCAGGGTAAGGCTAACATGCAGCAGATGTGTACTTGCAGGTCAGATGGAATGAATGGATTTAAGACATAGAGTTGGCACAATCTTTAGTTTAACCCCAGATCTGATTTTAAAACCCAGGCAGAACATTTTCACAATGAGCTGTGTTGGTTTTAACTGTCAGCTGGCAAAAGACTGGCACAAATATTTCATACAGGGGATAGACCTGACAAACCTTGAAAGTTACAATCTAGAAAGCAACAGGAATTCATTGCAGGGAAAGAGGCAAATGGCTCTGCGACTATGTTTTTTGCTTTATGACAAAAATCACCTGCATTAGTAGCTCTGTGTAAATATTTTCTCTTTCATGCTGCTAATCTACAAGATGGGGAAAAGCCATAGACACAGCCACAGGTGATTGCTTCTAACAGATTTCATTAATGCAAGCACAAAACACTGAGATTGCATAAATGAAATCTGCAGCTGCAAATCAAAAATAACACTCCCTGGTTAGTCAATTAAGGATCAGGAAGAACCAAGAGCAAGTATGTCAGAATATGATCTGCTTTAATATACTTTAGGAAAGAGCTTGTGAATTTAAACATTTAATTGTCTAAGCTGAACTTTTTCAAGAAAACAATTTATAAACTGTGGGATAGACTGGCATATTTACCTCCTACACATATGCAAAGGTTTTCATCTTAAAACATAGTGTCAGTCTCACTGAGTTCAATGGGAGTTGCGGTGCTCCATACTTTGTAAGAGATGCTTTGTTGCAAACCAGTTCCGAAGTGACTGGTGCCACTGGTGTTTAAGCTACAGCATGATTAGTTTTCTCGAATTTGTTACAGGCATTTTAGTAGTAAAGACTGTTCAGGGCACTGCTATTTGTTAGGGAAAGTGTTACCAGATAGATTTTTACTTCATTATAGGGAAGTGCAGTAGATATAATTTAATAGACTATAAAAAGAGGAAGGTTATGCTTTTTGTTCTGTTCTGGGAAAATAGAGATTTTTATGCACTGTAGTGATATTTATTTAATGCTGTTGATTGTGAACTGTAGAGTCCTATCCCCCCATTGCTATTGGCAGATGCCAAGAATTTGTGGATTCAAGCTGTGCACTGGTTAATTGTAAATTCACTGAAAGATTCACAAGAAATGCTCATGGCAATAATAATGCTCAACTGAATAAGCAGTTAAGCAGATACTAACAAGTTACCATGTTGATGAGCCCAGTAGAAATACTGAGATGGATAAATTAATCAGGGGCTAATTCCTGAGTCCTGCTCAAGAGCTCTGAGCAGAATGTATCATTCTGGGAATACAAAGGAACCAGAAAGCTAGTAGGTATCTCCAGATGTCAATTCCTCTTGAATAAGAACTTTTCATATACAGCATTTCTAATAGTGTCACTAATGTGTATGTCTGTTGATCCCCAGCTGAAGCATCAGTCCTTTGATGATTGTAGGTAGAGGGATTTAATTCACAGCAACCCTAATGGTGCTCTAACATATACCAGACAATGAAATGGCTTTTGTCAGCCACGAGTTTGGGGAAATGTTACCATTTGCAGCTTAATTTTTCACTGAGAATAGTTTTTACTCTTGGACAGAGGTGAGTGAGTCCACTGAGGTTAATGAATTCATGAATGTGAGTCAGAGATGCAGATCAAAACTCTTGCCTTTATTCTCTTACCTTATACTGAAGAATTTGTACAGTCATAGCTTTCCTTTTACTCGGAGAGAATGGCATAATGATAGCTTTTTTTAAGGCATTGTAAAAAAAGTATCCCTATTGTTTAGTCATATAGCATAATGGGTCTACCAAAGCATGACATTTGTATAAAAAATGTCTTTCAAGAGCACTCAGAGACTACAGGGCCCGCTTTCGTACTTGGGTGCCCTACTCAAAACCAGTAGAATATTTTCAGAAGAAACCCTATGTGTGATCAGTACCATTTCCTTTGCGATGCCGGTGCTCCATACATAGCAGTTCATCTGCACCCTAGGATCTTTGGGCAAAGAAAAGAATCCAGTTCTACATTTTTCCTTATTTTATTGGAAAGAATTGTATTGAAGTTTTGTATGAGAAAGAGTAACTACTGAAAATGTAACTTCACCTTTGTGATCTTAGCACATTTTCTTCAGTTTTGTTCAGCACACTGAAAACTAACAATGTCACAATAAGAATATGCACCATTATCAGAAAGTAAAGCATAACATGCAAATGCACAGTGCTGTGGTAGCTGAGGATGGGAAATTTATTTCTGTCTTTGTGACCACTGCAGTTAGGTTGTACAATATATACCTTAATAAGTCAATATATTTACATATTCCTGTAGAGGTATTATGTTCAATAGTATTTATATATATTATCATGGAGCATTATGGCATGTCATCAGGTAACCCCTATTTTATTCTATTAATATACTCTAATATGTGATATACTGTAACTTCAATCATCTGTATAGCCTAGAAGGTAACTTATGCCACCTGTGTATATGATGTCCAACAGCAGTGAATGCCATCGGAAATTCCACATTTTGCTATTGCAATATATTCTAAACCCAAAACCTGTTCTTGGTGACATCTATGCAATAGTGCAGTTTGTAGCAGGGTTGACATAGCATAGCCAGTGCAGGATTTGCCTTTAAAGTACACTGTGGAAAATTTCTGGTTTAGGCTATAAATATTCTGCAGAGAATATTGTCTTAGCTCTCACTCTTGCCATCTTTGGTTTCTATAGTTGAGTATAGACCCACTGACTTCTAACTGAACATCTAACCTACATATCAGATTCTCAGATACACATTCTTCTCTTAAAAATCAAAAAGTAAGAGTTGCACATTATTGATAACCACCAACTACACACCCTCCCTGTGATGAAGAATGTTTTCATAAGTCAACACCTACACTTCTGCCTTTTAATCTTATGTCTCTGTACAGCTCCACGATAGTAATATCGGCTACCTCCTCTCACATACCTTATGATTCTTCCTTCCAGGGCCTCAAATCTTCCACCTGTGCTTTCTTGTCCTCTCTCGCTGTCCATACACAGTATTCTGAGGTCTCATTGCTATACCTAATTACTAGCTGGGCAAGAGGCAGCATGTCCTGTGGCTGGTTATGAGCTGTATGTGTGTTGATTGTCCAGCTGGTAAGCCAGACAAAACAGAACTTTTGAGTTCACATTGCAGTTTTTTCCCTTAATGAGGCCAGTCATCCATCTAGTCATCATTTTCATGTAGTTGGGTAGAACTTAATATCTTTGAGATCACTGCTCTTCTATCAAATTTGTTTGAGATTGGCCAATAGATTCAAAAGTTAGTGGGAAAGACAGAAAACACAGTTGCATAAGCTTGGGATGATCAGGTTAGGAACACAGTAATGCTTTCTGAATACTAGACTAGGCTGGTGTACTACTTAGGTGTGTACTTACTAGACTAAACTAGACAAACAGATTCAGAGATCAGATAGTTTCTTAAACACTGTAAATAACGCTATCCCAGGAATGGGTCCAAGGAGACCTGCTTATGTCAGCACACTCATGTTGCGTCTCCTTCCACATTTTGTATCGTGGAAATACCTTTGAAACTAGGACAGTCTCTAAGGCTAATTATACTAGCATCTAGGGGAGAGTTTTGGCATTGTGGAAATGTGCAGCGGAATCCCCATACGCTGCATTTGGGAAAGGATTTTCGAAGCTGTAATAAATTCAGTTGTTTCATTTAGTTCTTTGTTGAATGAGAACTATCTATGGTGTGTTGGTTATTCAACTCATACATATTTATCTTTCAAGTAGGCAGAATATGTAACTGAATTTTATTTGAGGCTTGAATGCTCCTATCTACATGCTCCATAAAAGATCACCATCTTGGAATGAATGACCTCTGTTATGCCAAAGGGAACAGGCCAATCCATTTGAACAAAGTATGTTGTATGAATTCTTGCTATAAATCCACTGCAACCAGTGGAGTTAACAGCGGTTACAAATTTGACCCCCAAAATTTTTTTTTTTTTTTTTTTTTGCCATACACATTCTGTAAACAGCATTTTGAAAATACTCATTAAACTCCTCAGTATCAACATAGTAATGTAACATCCCATGCTTGAACTTAGTCTATGTAAATTGATTCATATAAAGATTCTGTCTGTGAATTTCTTTATGTAACAAGTATTTGATGCCTTGATTCACCAATGTAGGGGTCACCAGTTGATGTCTCAGTGCTGTTCAGAGCTTTTTGTTTTAATTTTTCCATTTCTGATTGTCAGGCTTAAAAAGAATATGATTTCTCACTAAGTTATGATGTTGTGCTGGACATGGATATATATATGCATACACATGTATGTATAAATTCGTATGTATGTTTTGACTGGCATACCAGTACATGTCAGTTAACAGGATCAAATATTTATTCAGTTTTGAGGAAAGCATATCATATGTCCTCACTGTAAAGAGGCCATAGTCTGAAGTTCTTTGATATAATATTTCTAATGTCTTTGTAATGGCTGTATACATACAGTTTTTCATTAAACAAATCATAATGTTTACTTCAAAAGAAGAGCTCTTACCAAAGAGCTTCTTATGCTGAAAAAATTGTGAAGATGCAAATTAGTCAAAGCAAAATGAATGCCTGCTTGCCTTAATGAACAACTAATTCAGTTCCTTTGAATTCAATGTTATTGAGCTGCTTCTCTCTGGTCTTATATGATTTGTATTGTGCGATTTGAAACAGCATGAATATACAGACACATTTACAGGACTGTTACTGTGGCAGCAGACAACTATAGTTAGTTTGGCTGGAAGCACTGTCTTTAATGCACTGTTTAATGCACTAGATTAACTTCTTATACTCTTACCTAAAAACTCAGGTAGGACTTGCTGGTAAATTCAGTTGACTACATGTGTCTTTTAAATTAAAAACTTGTTAAAATTTAGGATTTATAAGGGGGTAATTCATTTATAGAAGTGGTAGACTTCTGTTTACTTTACACAGTAATTAATTAACCTGATTATAAATAGGAAACATTTTTTAAGTTTTCTGCTATCATAAAGCAGTTTGCAAAGTCAGCTTTACATAGTATAAAAATGTCAAACAGAAATCCATCTGTCTCTTATAGTTCCCTGATCACCAGATGTGCTTGTTACCCTGTTTTTCTTCTTCTGAAAAAAAAGAAGAAAAAAAAAAAAAAGAAAAGAATTTGTGACCTCCTTTTGTGCTAAAATATTTCATTGTTCAATTCCCATTTTTTTCTTTTTTAAAAGATAATCATAGGCAGATCACAAACTTGAAGGTGCGTATATTGGACTCACATAAAGCCTCTGAAGCAAAATGCATCCATTTCTTCAGCTTAGTTTATGTAGAGGCAAAATAAATCAAATGCGTGAAACTTAGATTCAGAGTTCACAGATTGTCCTTCGCAGAAGAAATCAAATGAAAGCTCTCTGAATAACCCAAATAATCAAACTTATTTGGTGATGGATGTCCTGAATTTAGCTGAAGAAGTTAGCAGTTTGTGGTGGAACCTGCTTTATATTAATGCAGATAGGAGGCTGCTGTCATAGACATGTCTTCCTGTATCAACAGCAGGATTTATTTGGGTAACCTGTGTTATGCTGTGGGCCTTTATAGTAACTGATTTCTGAGATCAACTCCACAAATATATATACTGCAATTCCATGTTACAGAACTAGACCTTTAGTGTACCAGTCCTCTTGAAAAACTAAGAAAAAAAACCTTCACTGAAATTAAAAAACATTTTACAAACATCAGTGCTACTTCTTTTGCAACAGTTTCCAAGGGGGGACATTGAGCAATGCTTGTAAATCATCCCCATATTTTTAAGATGCAGGAAGATGTGCCTCTGTTTAGTGCAACTGAGAAGTGGAGGTGATGCTGCTACTGGATTCCAGTGCAGGACCAAATTCACAGGGCCATTAATTTTGCTTTGCATCACTTCCTCAACACAAAGCAGACTTAATGCTATATTAACTAGCAGCCCAGTGGTTCACAGTGTATTGGAGAATCCAGGTGTTGCAACTCTGGTGAAATGGCTTCTATAGTCCCTTCCTCACAGTTTCAGTGTAGATGTTAAGCAATAGAGGGTGGGCAAAAGCAGGGGCAGATGAAGTTTTCAGTACAATCTTTTTCCTAAATTCACAGCTTCCAAAATTCTGTGGTTAGGTAAGAATCTCAGCTTTCATTTAAAAATTAAGTCTCAGAAGCCATAAAGTAAATAAAAAGAAAAACAGACAGATATTAATCTTGTGATGTTTGATCCAATTTTGTGTTTTGGGGAACTGTCTTCTGGTTTTTGAACACCTGGATTTGGCAAGGCTGCTATCATGGCTGGAACAACATATCCAAAGTCTTTTCTTACTATCATTATTCCTCTTCCACTCCCTTTCAGGCAAATTAACTAATTTGGACACAGTATTTCAACACATTTTTGCATTGAAGGTGGCTAATAGCCTACTATAAGCAGAAAGAGTATCTCTAAAAGCCCAGATAAATAGCTGAATAATGTGCTCTTCACAAGCTAAATGATCAAAATCTATAGTAAAAATATTACAAATTAATTCCTCTACTTAATATCCTAAGCCCATGTTCAGGATTCAGTGTTTCAAGAGATACAAGGACAGCACAACTGCTATTCTAGGGGCTATCAATTCTCATACTTTAATGAGTGCCTTGACAGCACTAGAATATTTACATTAGAAATATTTTGTATGGTAGTAGAGACAATGTGGGAATGAACTTACAGTTCATGATTTTGTACTGTTTATCAGCTTAAGGAGAGTAAAAAGCCAAGTGTATACATTATTTAAATTAGTTAGGCTTTAAAGACCCTGAATTCCCAGATCTGTTAAAACTAAATCCTAAAATGTGTTCTAGCAATCAGCAGTTTAGCTGAAGTAAAGCATGCATTTGAAGTTTTTTGCTGGATCAGTATCACATTAGAGGTATCCTGCAGATTAGAGTCCTTTATATCTAAATATCCTGAAACTCTACAACAGTTACTTAGAAGCCCAAAACAGAAAACAAAAATATTGCATAAGAACTTGAAATGGAGGAAAAGACTTTAAAATCCCAGGTTTTTGAATAATGGGATCCTATTCTGATATTTGCAAATGCACTTTATTAATGACTTAGGATCTAAAGAAAAATTTCTTTAAAACTTTAGTTTATCTTTGTATAAACTAAGGAACACTTTGAAATACCTATTCTTCTGTTAAAATGCACTCTAGGGGCTTCTATGAATCTTATTATTTACTGAACAGACCAGAGTGACTCACTCAGAAAAGTTAAGGGCTATCAAGTAAAAAAGTATTTAGGGATTTCTTTAAATGTCTGTTATTCACTCAACAGACTGGAACGGCTTCTCTATCACACTAATACTTATGGACCTCTGTCGATAGTTATTCATCTGTTTTGTATAAAAAGATATCTGTATGCTAAGAATGCGTTATCAGATTATGAGTAGAAGAATTTCATGTGCTCTGAATGGCTTTTAATGTGGTAATATACTATGCATGTCTTTTACTGAAATACCTGGTTTCGTTTCCTGATTTTTTTTTTTTTTGGGTGTGTGTGTGACTCGTTCTTTTACTTAAAGACCTAAATGCACTGGTCAGGAGGACTAAAGAGCTCAGAATGTTAGTACTGAGATATAGAGCCCTTTTCTTCTAGGTCAGTGGCATGAATTTGACCCTGGTTAGTAATAATGGGGAGTCATTATCAGCTGGTGGCTGTTTGGTGGCCTACAACATACAAGCTGGTGGTTTCACTTTGTGTAATGACCCTTGGCTGCATACACATACACACAGCCTTCAGTTAAAACATGTGCAGATAGCTTGGAAAATACCACATATCTCACGATTTAGCTTCAAAACTCAGGCTGAAAGGTCATCTGTGGTGGCAATTAAGAGTGACAGGCTTTATACCCTGTCAGCCACAGAGAACAAGGTACTCACCAGCATTCACACAGGTCATTTGTTTCTGCTTGGACAGTGGTACATACACATTTAAGGCAGAATAACACAAAATAATGGATAAGTACTAAATTCATTCCATACAAGACAAAGTTATGAAGCAAAGTCCTTACAGCTGAGGAGTCCGTGAGCAAAAAGGAGGGAAGCAGAAAATAAAGGGGAAGAAAACCGGGAAAAAAAGGTAGTGGAAAAGGGAAGATATGGAATGGTAAAACAGAGAATGTGGAGAAATGTAAAACAGCAAATATGCTGCTGGCCCATGCTTCTCAAAATACCTGACCTCTACCCCCACCTCCTTTTCAGAATTAATCTGCTTCCTGTGGGGGAAAAAAAATGGCTTGTTATATAAGAAGAAAAATTCAGCAAAGTATTTAAGCACATTTTTCACTTTCAACATGTGAAACATCCTGCTTGTTTCAGCCAAGTGACTGTCATCCCTTACATTAGGTATTTGCTTACCTACCTTACCAAAGCAAAGTTTCATGATTATGCTGTGTAGACTAAGGTAAAGGGCTTGGTTATGATGATGGATGGTGGCTTTACTACATCATCAGCAAGCAGCATGATGACCAGGAAATTAGCAAGGAGCAACAAAGTAGTAAGAAGATTCCCACTGATGTGGTATGACCTTTAGAGAGGGTTGGGAGGACTTTTGGAGCACACACGTGCTGGGTCAGTATTTTCCACAAACTGGTTCACCCATCTCTACAGTTACTGTTAAATATCTGTGACATACTTGAGTTGATTCAATGGTGAAAGGCTTAAAGATCAGGCTGGGTTGACATTTTTCTTGTAAGGCTCAATATCATGAAAACATTCGAAGTGTAAAGAGCTGTAGAACTGGCTAGTTTCACATGTCATACTGATGCTATGTGGCTTTGTAAAAGAACTGATACACTTTGACGCTCTAGGCCTGAAGCAAATACAAAGCATAGGACTTCTGTGCATGGTAAGAGACCGTGAAGCAGCAGCATAGAGTACCAGGTAAGATCAAATTCCTGGCTGTCTTCCATTTCCCTGTCACACTGCATATGCTTAATAAACTGTTTTTACAATAGTGATAGGATATGACTGCCACCTGCATGCTATGTAATATGTATACTCTACAGTAAGAACATTTTGCAGCTGCAAGATATAACTAGTTTAAGCCTAGAATGCCTGGATGTTCTTAGGTGAACTCACTACTTTCTAAGCTGTAAAAATGCTTAATCCCTGTGTCACTTTATATTATTTTGTAGTTAATATTGTCAGTGCATTGACAAAGGCATGTAACCAGGGGCAGAATCTGGCCTATCATATTTAGTAGGATATGATTCCTCAACTAGAGACACTGCAACCTCGTAAGGGCACATATTCTGCTTTGTTTTCACATCTGAAATGTGACAGAGTAGATCTTGTCTTGCAGAACTGTAACTGCCACCTCTGCGACAAACATATGTGACCTCAGTGCTGATACATAATAACCCACAGATGCTAAGACCACCTTTTGGTTTAAGAACTTTAAACAAATAACTGACTGACAGCTTAGCAATATATTCGTGTTTGACGCTTTTGACTGGCACTTAGATGGAAAGCTCTTTGGAGCAGGAAATCACCTTTTATTTGATAATTATACGAGGCCCTGTTCCTAACTAAAGTTTTACAGAAAAATTATTATTATATTGTTTAATGATTTTTTAAACTTAGAATAATGCAAATGCCATAAGTAGCTTATATTAAGTTTTGAGACTTATCAATGCTTCTTATACAACAGCACCTGTCTCCTCTTTAATTATTTTCTGCTCTCCCATTTTGGGTCTGCAGTCACTTTTCTTTAAGCTTCAGTTATATTACCTCATTAACTTTGTCTTGTTCTGCAGAAGCGGTAGATTCTGCTCTGCTCAAAGGCAAATCTTTATGCTGTAGTTAGTTAGCAGGGGACTGTTTGTATGCAGGTCTTCACTTCCTGCACATTGTGTCTTTTGGTACTTCTCACAATAAACTTGGCAAAGCTGAGGCTTATTATGTATCAGTTATATTTTTGTTTTTTACAGTCCTCCATTGCTAAATAAGAAAGCCAAGCTTCTTTCACAAATAGAGGAAGCATCTTGCTGCTTTCCAATAGGTAACCACACATACTTCATACGTAACCATTGATTTTCTACCCAGGGATATGTAGGAAATCTTACAAAGAGCATGAGTAAGGACGCATCTAATAACATGTCAGACTTTTCCTGTTTCCACACTTGAATGCTCAGTCCAGAATACTGATCCCCGCACCAGAGAACAACCACAGTTTACAAAGTCAATATATACTGTATGAAGTAGCTGTATACTTATGATAGTTACCACAGGGAATGAAACCTAGAATTTTTAGATGCAAGCAGAGGGCATAGGCAGGATCTGACTTTTCTCTGAAGTAGGCTCAGCTAGAGGAAAAATATTGATTTTCACCACAGCCATCCTTCCTTCAAAAGTTATTTCATGTTTGAAAGGAATGCATGAGGCTATAGAGGAAAAGAAAAAGGGTGATATTTTATCTTAATTTATAATTTTATTTTATTTACAGGATTAAGTTATTTTATGTTCATTCTTCCTTATACAAAAGCAAATAAAACAGAAGATTTTCTTTAACTGCAGTGTTTGATGCATACTGCGTTGGAAGTTATTAATTCCTATCAGTGGTCAGTCATGGTAGTCATGCTTTTTTCCAAATAGGTGTTGCAGACATCAAACAAAAAAAGTAAAAATAAATTAAACTTGAAAGGTTTAGTTTGCTTGTGTAAAGCACTCAAATGTTAACAGATTTCTCTGAACCAACTGCTAAGTCCTAAATCTGCAAAGTCTGAAAACGACTTTCCTAAGACTGCATGCAAACTGCCAGCTTCAGTTCATGAGGTCTTCACAGACTGAAATGAATTGCTTGGTTTCAAAGCCCTTTAGTCAATACTGGCTTTTACGTGAAGAAAGGCTGCTTGGTGGGCCATTGGTCAGATGTAGAATGAGGTTGCTATTGGGATTGGGTGGATTTTGATAGAACACATTTATGCAGAAATGCAGGTGTTCTTCTTTCAGATGGGGCAAATGAAAAGTGGAGGAGGATGTTGGGGAATATGCAGATTACATTCTCTAAGCCCCCTGGAAAATCTAGTTTTGCCTGTGTTCCTGCACTCATTTTTTCAATGTGAGCAACTGAGAGCTTGATATTCATGAGCATTAGGAAAAAATGAAATAAAATTGGTTCAAAAAGAGTATGCTATATAATTCCCATGTTATGGTATTTACTTGAGATAATTACCTGTTTTAGAAATCTAGCTAGAGTCATTGTGTAATAAAAGCAGAATTGGACACTGTACCCAAATTAAAATATACCTGCATTGCAGTATATTTTGTTCATGTGAATTCCAGTATTATTCCTGTCCCTTTCAAAAGAAAAAAATGTAAGCCTTTTTTTTTTTTTTCCTTAATTTCAACAGTTCCACTTAGTGTTCTTTTTGCTCATTCTTCTGAAGAATTTCTGCCTGAAGCACAGCTACAGTACACTCATAAAACATATCAAGGTATCAGCATTCTCCAATACTCCAACCACTCCAATCACTGCTGGATGAACAGCTGAGAGTGCATTTTTTTTAATATTTGCAACTAAAAATATTTCAGCACATAAAAGTGCCCAGTTCTGCAAGCCTTCTTGGCCAGGACACTCCTCAAAAGTTCAGTGAAATTCTAATCCTAGTAGGATTGCAGATTCAAAATAAAAATCTTGGGGAGGTATGCTTCAGGGGGTAAAAAACCAAAGCAATAAATGAACTGTGAGAAAGAAATCCTTTTTGATTTAGAAAGCACAAACTACGCTAACAAAACAAAATTCTTAAAAATACTGACTATCAAAACAGAGCTCTGTATTCCTTATGCAGGAATTAACATTAATCTAAAAATTCTAGGTTTCATTCCCTGTGGTAACTATCACAACTATACAGCTACTTCATACAGTATATATTGACTTACTTTGTAACTTGTGGTTGTTCTCTGGTGCGGGGATCAGTATTCCGGACTGAGCATTCAAGTGTGGAAACAGGAAAAGTCTGACATGTTATTAGATGCGTCCTTACTCATGCTCTTTGTAAGATTTCCTGCGTAACTAAAGTTTACTAAA
The DNA here is from genome assembly GCF_000737465.1 of Haliaeetus leucocephalus. Lineage (NCBI taxonomy): Eukaryota > Metazoa > Chordata > Aves > Accipitriformes > Accipitridae > Haliaeetus > Haliaeetus leucocephalus. The sequence continues at coordinate 13,275,672 of NW_010972775.1, forward strand.
GCAAAAGCCCAAACCTGCATTCTTTCCCCATTCCAAACTTCTGCTGACTTAATGCAAACATAAGTGCTCTAAAAATGTCCTACTTCCTTATTAAAAATAAAATAAAATAATTAGATTTTATAATAATATAAGGAATCATGAACCTTACTAATACAGCACCTATATAAAATTACTAACAGTCATGTAAGCATGGATAGTATGAAAAATGCAACAAAAGGTCATGGATGTGAACAGAAATTAAAATGTGATTTCAGCAATGGGCTTTGGCAGATTCTGCTAAAGAAGGTGGGCTGCAAACCCTGTGAGTCCAGCAGAGGGTATTAGATGAACTAAATGTAAGGTTGTTCATTCCTCAGTTGACTCTGAAGTAAAACAATTCTGCATGAACGGAATATACCAATGTTTTCAGCCACTGATACTTAGAATGTTTAATTCTTCATACTTAGAATATTAAATATTTGCATATTATTAAGTGGGTGAATAGTTTTCTGCTTGTTCAGCTATTAACAGTAATTACTGATCCTTAGAAACAAACATGCCAAACATAACAGTACAGAAATATATACGCTGAGACTGCCTCACAGAGTGTTGTCACAGTAGAAGGTACACAAATACTGATTCAGTACTTCAAGGGTAATTTTAGGCATGGTAGTTTGATAATCCTGAAATAAAGTAAAAGTGAATGGAACAGTAAGGAGAAAATCCAGACATTTAATTACCTCATAATTTGAAATGGTTTTTGTTATTATTTTTCAATTTATAAAAACACGATGTTTAAATTAGATGGGTTTATGTGTAGTTCATCCATACTTACTGTACCTACTTACCAACACAAGAGATTTTGAAACGATAATGAGAAGTCTTCCTCTTTGTTCTCAGATAATTTTGTTTCATGCTTACTACTGCAGTCTTGTTTGAACTGAAGGATGCATAGGTTGTTAAGGTGTGAGGTATAGAATGAGATTTTATATTTTCTACATCACGTAGCAGCCAATTAAATCAGCTTGTGAAGGAAAAGAATTCTGTTACTCTTCTCACAGTACACAGTAAAAAAATAGGTCCAAAAGTTTTATATTTCTTTTTCTTCAACTCTTGAGACCAATTAATCTAGCCAGATGAAAAAATCACAGGGGAACGAGCCCTCAAATGGAACTCTTAATTCTTCAGAGAAGTTCATCACTGGAACAATGCTGCTACATACAGTGATAGAGCCTGAGTGTATATTAGGTCTTGTCTAGTCAGTTGTTCATTCCTCCAACAAATCCACCTCAAGTCTTTTGCTTCAGTAGCTCCTGTATTTAAGACAACCCAAAACATGTAGATGGTCAGGGGTTTACAGTTTCTTCTTAAAACTGGCTCACAAAACACCTATGACTGCATCTCATGCATCAAATAATGAACAATGAAAATCCATGACATGAAATTGGACCTTGTGGAGCTTCTTAGTGGAGGCAAAGAACTGAAATAGGAGAGGAAAACAACAGCTTCATTATTAAAACAATTGGAGAAACTAGTCTAGTCTTAAGATACTTAATCTAGTCTTAAGATACTGTTTCTATTCCAACATAAAATATAAAATCCCCACTGTTCTGGAAGCAAATCTGTTCCAGATTCACATGGCAAGCAACATTGTGTTCAGTTGTAGCCTATGTTTCTGAGCCACAGTAATTTCAATGCCACAAGGAACATAGACTATTAAGTAGAATCCGGCTAATTCACATCAGTGGTTCAAAGCCCCAATGTCTATTACTAAAATTTGTAAATTAGTAGGTTATCAAGCAGCATGGCCCATTTTAACAATTTTCCCATGAGTGTTAATGATATTTGATGTTTTCTTAAAGTCTGCTCCTGCAGGCTAGTGAGTAGATGCAAACTTCAGCTTCCATCAAAAAAAAAGTTCTAGCCTTTATGGTTAGAGATAAAACATGAAAACATGAGCCAACTGAACCCTAGAGTATCAAAAAACAGAAGGCAAATAAGCAGAGCCCCTAATTTATTTATTTATTTTTTAAAGATCTGGCAAGCATCAAGCTAATCTTTTGATATTTGATGGACCACTTTATGCTTTTTAAACACCTGTAGTTAGCAATATTGAACTGGCACAGTATGAAACAGAAGAGCACTCCAAATATCATTGTACCAGATCCTGATTTTGCAAGTCGATAAACACTATCCAGTGGGAGCTTACGGCACTGTGCAAGTTTGAACCTTTATTTAATAGATGCAGTTTAATATTAATTATTTATTAAAATATAGTGTAAAATATTCCTTTTTTCCTGTATAAAATTAAAGTAGTGCTTGTAATATGAAACCTGAGCACAGCTCTCTAATTTAGCACTGCACACAATTATAGAGTTAAGCACGTGTGAAAATGCTGATTCAGCTTTTTTCTTCTATATCTGCTGAGAAATAGGGTGGAATCTCTAGATTACTTAGAGTTTTATTTTATTATTCATTTAAGAGCAAAACATGACAAAAATGAAAAAGGTAGTGGAGTCCAAAAGTATTAGAGGCACAAATCTTCAAAGCCTGTGACTCATTTTATTGCATGTGAGAGATTGTCAAGCTCCTCAGAATACATCCATGAACAAATTTGTGAAATAAGTTTCTGTATGTAGATTCCAATTTGTGCAAATAATGAAGTAACATTTGTAACAGATTTGGCTTTCTAAGTCTTGTTGACCTAGTAGAATATGGCTCATTTTCCTTCAGGATCATTGCAGGAATCTCAGCTAAAACCTTACATCTGCCAGAATACAGGATTAGACAAATTGGCAGGTGGTAATAGATTCAGAAGTTAAAAGGAAACAAACTGAGCAGCAGGATAAAATCAGGGCAAGGTAATTAACATTCTGTTTATATTTTCAAAGAAGAAACAACAGGAAAAGAACAGATGCCGGTTCAGATTTGTGGACACTCCCAGGAATTTTTTGCTTTAGGTAAAACAGTAAGAACTGCCCAGAAGCTGTGGGACTCAACTGGCCACTCTGGTGAAAGAGGTCAGATTGCACCAAGAAGCAAGAGCCATAGAAGGATGTCATTTAATACACATGGTTGCTTCCTGCGCAAAACTGTTTCTCAGCTCCAGATGCACTTCTGGAAAAAAAAAAAAAAAATCACCACAGAGCAACTAGAATTTAGAAATTATAATATAAATTAAAAGTGATATCAGAGCTATTGGGAGTTTGTTTAAGGCATATTTTAGTCTGGCATCATACCTTAACACACCCGAAGATATATAGTCAGCTCAAGAGCTACAGGGAAAAGCAGAACAATCATGCAACAACCAGTCATTTTTTAAAATACCGCATGGGGCATATGGCAGAGAACTGAGATTATTCTGCCTACAGTACATAGTGCCAATATGGTATTCTTTTAGGGGCCGATTCAGAAGTCAGTCTGATGGAGAGGGGATTGGGTTGGTATCAAAATATGTAAGGTTTTGGGGACTTTACCAAAGGAAAGAGAAACCCGATATAAAATGCTGGCCCCAGTGAGGGCTATTGCAAAATGCCCAACTGTCCAAGATGGACCAGATCATTAATGATTAAGTGCCCCTGAAGCTTTGCAGAAGTCAGATAAGCTTCAATGTCACCCTGTTGGCCACAGGCTTGATCTAGTGACTGCTGAAATCCTTGTAAGTTTTTTTTCAATAATCTCAGTGAGCTTTAAAACATACCCCCATTTGGGATCTGTAGTCTTTCACCTGTGGTGAGCACAAGAACTACCTGTGCATCTGATTTTCACTTCTACACAATTAATATTAACATAATTTTACCAGTTTGTTTGAATTATATTAGGCCTGTAAACATATAACAATTGTATCTGAATAATCAAGTAGAGTTGATTTCATGCAGAGAGAAAGAGAAATTCTCATTGCTTTTCTCCTGTGTAGCAATTTATACCAAAGTAGGATTGTCTTCTGTTCCAGGGAAAAGAAGATAAAAAAGTATAGATGCCAGTGAAAGGAACTGTTGAGGCAAAATGCCTTCCAAAATTGTCTCTGCAGACTCAAAATTGAGAATTTAACCTCTAATTTCACATATATTTAGAGTGAAGCTCTGGACAAAAGAGTATTGTGACACAGACTTTCAGTGAGGTGTAGTCTGAACACCAGGTAGGGGGTAAGGCATTTGTCTGGCTAANGCATAACTATGGAACCTGAGAGAGATGTTCGGTACCCATTTTTGATATCACTTTCTAGGTCAAACCCCTTAACCAGTCTGTATCTCTGTCCTTTCACTGGTAAAATATGGATCACATTCCTCAACTGCACGATGAGTTAAATATCACATCATCCTTAACATTTATAAATGCTTTGTAATAATTCACTGTGAGATCATAGAGAATTGCAAGGTAAAGCATAATCCATGGGTAAAGCATATTTCAAACATACATGCAATGCTACTGTTACACCATCTCAAGTTTCTTATGACAATATTAATCTACTTGCAATGGATTGTAGCATGGTGCTACATGGTGCTCTTCTTGCCTGAAGAGGGAACGTGTTGATTTTCATGTATACTAATCTGGGGTAGCATTCATGGCAATGAAGGATTTATTTTACCTGAAGAGATTTGGTTGTTAAGGCAGCAGTGTTTGTTTGCTGTTGTCTTTCTATGTTGTTGTCTTATGTTAGGTGGTAAAATATTACAGGACTTTTAGCAACATATTTTAAAGTTTTACTGAAAATCTTTTATAGTAAGCTGATTTTTCTCTGAGATGTGGTGGTTACATTGTTTTTTTAAAAGTCTTTAACTTTTCCTTTTTTTTTTTTTTTAATAAGGATCACAAAAGGAGATTAAAAGCAAATTTCATTTGTACAATTGATTTTTAATTTATTGTTTCTGTGTGGTGCTCTTGCAGAGAGCCTAGATACATTCATATATTTGCATATTATGTCCTTCCAGAATTACCATTGTGTGGGTATGCAGGGAGAAGTGGGGCACAGAGGGCAGATTTATATTTCCCCCCTTTATTTTCTTAAGAATTTTATCAACTTGTTTTAGCCACAGTGTGCTTAACTCTATGTTATATAATGTCAGAAACATTTTGTTGAAATCAAGTTTTGCTATTTGTCTAGTATACTGAATTAGAAAGACAGTAATCTTTCTTTCACTAACTCAGTTCTAACCCAGTGACCCAGATCCCAGTGAGTTTCCTTAAGCTCAGAAATACTATTTCACAGAACAGTCTGTACGTTTGTGCTAGTTCTACCTTTTATTTATTGTTTTCCTTATGGAAGGTATTTTCATCTGGTTATATATTCTTTCTGTTTGTTTGCTTCTGTTTTAAAGGAAAACTAAGATAATAATAATAATTCTTGGTTTATCAACATGCCTTAGTTGGCTTGCCATCTTCATTTTCCTAAACTTTTCAAAGGAATTTTAAAATAAAAATGTTATTGAAAAATGAAATTTCAGGGCATCATCCTACAGCATATGAAGTAGATTTAAAGGACATTTACCCATCTTAAATAAGCAGCATAACAGGCAGAAGATATTTCACTTGGAAATATTGGAAGGAAATCAGTGGAAGCTAATTGATTTATAAAATAAATTATTATAATTATTATAAATAAATTATGAGCAGGTATACTGGAGTTTATAAATAAACCCCATATCCCTCTAGATAGTTCCAACAGACTAATCTTAGGAATCAATGTATCAGTCAACAAGAGCAAGGATGCTGTAACATTGCATGGCTAGAGATCATGTGATATTCTTGGCACTTACCAAATGTTACTTAATTTATGGAAACTAAATTTCAGCACAGACAAGACTGCACTTCGCATGATGACAAAATGCCCAATGTGCCATTCCAAAAAAGATGCGTTTTTAGGCATCTGGGAAAACTGCAAATAGCCTCCATCTCCCTGGAGGTCAGGAAATCTAAAGCTCATGGAAGTACTACAAAGCAGTTTTGTATTGAATCAACCTTTCAAGAAAAGTTGAAACAATAGATGGTATCAGGGAGATTTGAATAGCCCCCTTTAAATCAGATTCTACTGTATTAGTTTGCTGAACAAATTTTCACCAGTTTATCTGGAATTCTATGTATTGATTTAAGTCATGCTTCAGTAAATGTTCAACATGACTTCAATGGATGAGTGAGTTTACATTTATGGTTGCTCAGTTTAGTAGCAGGCAGTGCTTCTAATCCCTGTGGAGCGGTTATTAGCCATTGGTTGACCTGAAATTCACATGAGCTGGCTTTAGTTCAGAGTTTGGTCTGCTCTGCATGGTTTGCTGGTTTGGGGTGTTTTTTGTTTGAATCTTGACCAGTGGCTTAAGCCAGTTTTTCCCGAGTTTTTCTTCTTATTCTTGAGAATATATTTTTTAAAAAAGGAGAACAGATTACTTTATAATGACTGAGAGCTTGTAGAAATACTATTAAAAGAAGCTTTTCTGAAGTAAATAGAATGGACACTTTTGCCTTCAGACTTACATGGTCTTACTAGTACTAACCTATTTTCTTTTTGTAGGATTTGTTTTGAAAATACTAACAATTGTCAAGATGAGGAACTGAGAAAAAAGCAATGAGGGAACAAGAACGATCATATATTTGAATAAAAATAACAGGAGCTACTTATATATCACATGGATGGAGACCATGATGTCCAACGCCAGTGCTAGCTTTCTCATTGATGTTCTTTTGTCATTGTACTCTAGGAGAAGAAGCTAACACAGCCCTTTAGAAGAACACCTTTCTACATCCCTGAGCTATATTGGCTGTATTTCACCTTTGAGTTTTCTCCTCTGTGAGGACATACATTGTTTCTCCTTAAGCAATCGTCCTAGCTAAAAGTTTGCTAAATGGAAATCCAAGGTAATCCAAAAGTAACAGTGATTTTGAAAGAAAAATGAGATTAAAATGAAAGGAATTCTTTTCTTAACATATATAGGGGTCACTTCTTGTGAGGCCTTCTTAGCTTAATTACAGGGCTATCTTACATCTTTTGAAATTCTCTTTTTTTTACTAACCCTAGTAGCCAGACTATCTCTATTGCAGGGATATCTGGGTAGCAATCCTTTTTCTGGCCTGCAGGCATCTTATTACCCCTTGTGGATTGGTGGGGCCACATGTACAGGTTCATCTCCTCCAGCGGTTTTCAGTAGCTATACCCAAATTTTCAAACCCTTTGTAATAAGGGAATGTTAGGATTTGCTATTCTATCTGCAGGATTGGTCACCAGTGATCTATAAATCCTTTAATCATGATTAATAAGTGTCTTTCAAAAAATTTAACTATCTAGCTGAGACATAAGTTGTTGCAGACCATGACTTGTCACCTTTGTCTCGGTCCTCTCTAAGCCATATTTACTTACTAAACCATTTTTCCATCTCAAAAGAAAATTGAATTATGCACCAGCTCTAGAGCCTGACAAACAGGTAATGACTGACAAATACGCTGCTGCACTGTTAACCTTACACAAAGCCCTCTCCAGCCAAATGAGAACAGCAGAAGAGATGTGAGCTCGCTGCAGTGGAATGACCTTTGCAATTAAATTGACACCATTTGAATAAGTGATGTGGAACCTGTAGCCTTGCTTGCAGAGTATCTTAATTCCTGCATACACCAAGTTGGTGTCTGCAGGAGCTAAGGCAGGGCATTCTTTGCTCTTCCCTGCCTCCCACCTGCCAGAGTTCCCTCCCAAACTAGATGTCCATATCCCCAGGGCCCAGCCTGCAGTGCTTTTTTCTGCTTGTTGCTAGGTATGACACGTTGAATATTGCTTATAGCAGTACTTTCCAGCACTCCTTGGATGATCATGCTATTTCTTGTGCTTATTGTCTTTAGGGTTTGGCCAGAGTGGTAGGGAGGGCCAGGGACAAGAGAATGGGCAGAGAGGAAAGCAAGAGAGTGCTTTCTGCATGGCCTCTAACATCAACATGTTTTGTTCCTTGCCTATTAGGAACACTCTGAGTGTCCAGACAGTGTAATTAAATTCCAAAGTTACTGGAGGGAACATTCCACATGTTTTTAATAATGACCCTTAGAAACTTAATGTGACCTTTTTTTAGTATCATTTTGGGCCTGGCAGTCTAACTTTTGATTAGACTGCAGAAAGGTTGCGTTTTATATTAGAAAACCTTATGTCTGTATGTGGCTTGCAGAAAAGTACCTGAAAGCTGTGTGCAATCCTCAGTAAAGAAAAGGTTTCTTTTTTGAATGCTATGTTTGACAAGCAAATACATTTCCTCCACTTTTGTAACAAGGGCAATATTGCTGTTGAGTTAAAAGTCTGAGATATTTTCTGGAATAGGGAGTATTCCTCTATGCTTTTATTGCAGATTTCTTTGTATTTATCTTATTGGAAACTACTAGGTGATGGGACAAAACTGTGATTTGCAATATCTTTTGGCTTTAGAAGATCCTGGTCTGTATTCCCCATGTGTGAAAATCTTACTAGCTGGCACTACAAGGGCAGAATCTTAATGCACTTCTTCAGGTTTCTTTGGCAGAGCATTGGTTTGATGTGGCCTCTGCCTTTTTACTAGCTAATCAAGGTCCACAGGGACTGAAGATGGGTAAGTAGCTATTCCACTTATCTTGTACATGTCCATATACAAAGATACATGATTACTTACCACGGAGATGGACAGGAAATAACAGTGAGGGGGAAGATCTTTACCTCATTAGTAACATTACATTTCCTATAGTGCATATTTTTTATATATTAAAAGTTAATAAGGCGGTGTTAGCTTACAAGACTTAAAAAGAGATGTGATCATAGTAAATGTGTCTAGAGGTTCAAAAAATATTACTAAGATATTTCAAAGCATATCCAGAACTTTTTCTTTCATATTCTTTGTATGTCAAACAATAGTATTTTTTTTGTTCCTTGTTTAAAGTCTTAAGGGCTGCAGCTACCATAAGAAAATAAATGTTTCATATTATATTGGCTATTACAGTTGCACTTCGAGTCCCCTGTCTTGACTGGTTCTTTGGGATAGTAGGTGTGGTGCAACACACTTAGCAGGATAGCTCCTTTCAAAAGACATTGAAATGTGTCTGGACAAGACTCACAGAAGTCCTGATGCATCCCATTTATAGATAAGGAATTGATAGATTAAATTATGCACTAAGTTAGTAACCAAGATAGATACAACAGAAGTGAATAAAATCTTCTTTGGGGAAGGCTCTGTTTATCATTCCTATAGGTATTGTGTATGTTTTGCAGTGGGCACACTGTCAACCAAAGCTAAGTTTAACATGCACATAAAAGGTACTTTGTTGGCATCTTTTCCTTGCCATTATATCAAAATTACTGTAGCTCAGCTGCCATGGCTTCAAATTGCTTCTTCCATATATGAACAAAGTGTTGCTTGTAAGAACAGATAAGAACCAAGAATATATTTGGCACTATATAAGTAATACTTAATATTTTCATCCTTTTATAAATAACTCTTTTGCATTCTTCTCTCAAGTTTACACACATACCTGGATGGGTTTCTGTTTAACATATACATTTTCTCCATTGTTTAGAGAAAATATATAGAGAGGAGAGCTTTTCCATTAACTGCACATAGCCCAAGAGTTATAAAGGTCAGTCACTTCTCAGAAAGCTTTGGAACTCCTGTAAAACGCTTCCATGTATTTATGTATCTGAAAATAGGAAACAAAAAATAGAATAACAATGATGTTGAGAAAGAGGATCCATCAGAGAGTAAAAATACAAGGAAAAACCCAATAATGAAAGTAACTGGCATTGTCTCAAGTCTAGCCCTGTGTGGTAGACTCCCAGCTTAAGTAAAACATAGACTGCACTGCAGTCTTCCTCTGTGCCAAAGGTAATTTTCTGGGAAGTTTTTGAGGAAAATCCAGCAAGGTGCCATGGCCTTTGTGTTATATTCAGAGTCTGATCAGCTGATGCTGTTTATTTTTATTAGCTTTTAGCATTAAACACACTTCTTGAAACTAGCTGGACTATGCTCTTTGCATGGCATCTAACTGTCCAGTAAGCAGCTGTAATTGCTGTGAGGGTGGCGAAGATGACCATGTTCTCCTGTCTCTCTTGCATAAAACACTGAGTAGTGACTAAGTTATATTTCTAGTTATGTGGGTGATTTTAGGTAGTTAGGCGTAGAGGCAAAAGAACCAATTTCTGCAAAATTTCAGCAGACAGATTAAGTCCTCTGAAGAGATTTCTGGTGAGATTTAAGATATTTATTGTAGCCTGTAGAGATGCTACCTTCACTGTTTTCTGATAGATCTAGAAACTTTTGATTATACTGCAATATTTTCAATACTGAACAGACAATAGTACTAAACCGATTTACTGAAAAACAGTTTCTTATGCAATACCTGTCAAGTATACAAGGACTGTAATTTAACCTTTTCTTCTTAGTGTTGACATTGTATCTTGCCTTATTTTTACACAGTTCAGTGGAAGTTAGGCTTGCAGCAGAACGCCGACTCTTTCCTTGTGTCAGTTTTGAAACATTTTCACTAGGTTAAGCAGTTTGAGTCCTGAGAATAGGAGATACGGGCTCACTACCAGAGTAGTTTTACACAAACTCTTCATTCAGTTACTTTCCTTTTCTTTGTTATTTTTATTTTTTTTACTTTATTTACGATGACTGTATTTGGTCTGCATAAAAGTGCAGAAGTAGTTGGAATGTTTATGTTATCACCAAGTTTGTATGGTAACATTTGCTATAAACCACTTTTTTATTTTAAGGTTCCAAGAGAGTACAATTGATTAGATGCATATTTTCTGCCTTATACAACAGATCACACCCAGCTGCACAGCTTTTCTCAGGTAAGTGAACTATTATATATTCCCCTTTCTCTTCCCTTCCCCATCTTCCTTAATTAATAAGGAAAACCAGACATCATCTGCATGAGGCTTGTTTTAAAGTCAGTGCATAGATCCATGGAAAATACATATCTAGTTACTAGGATTTATCCACTGGGGCCAGACAGCATAGATAGCTCTAATAATGAATCTGAAATAGCATTTTCCTACTATACTGAAAAAAAAATTCCTCAGACTCAAAGATAAATCAAAGGAAAGTGGCACCCTGGTGGACCAGACAGCCCATTGGCAGCCCAGTCACATGAGAGCCTCAGAGGTCACTACCTCAGTATCAGCAGAACTATTTGTAGAGCTCACTGTGGAGTTTCACATCACGGCTAAATCAGAATACTTAATAATCTGGCACCCAAATTTCACATGTTGCCAGCCTCAGACCTTATGTGAGCCTTCCTTTCACTGCTTTGGAAGCTACCCCTTTGAGTCGTAAAACATGGATACACATTCCTATGTTTTGACAATTCCCCAAAAAATAATTTAGAACCAACATGAAGAGATTGTTTTAATTGTGTTGATGTACAAGTAGGTGAATTTTATTGCAAAAAAGTATGCTTTCCTCACAGCAGACACTCTGAAATGAGGAGGAAGAATTAACCGTAGTGAAATCTTTATTAGTTATGTGCTCTTTCTTCCCCTCTATGATACAACTAAGGCCATTACAGAATTTTCCTCAGAAGCCAACATTTTTAGATAATTAACTGTTTTTGAGTAAACTATCTGCTTTGCATGAATTTGATTTTTTTTTTTTTTTTTAGGATGCTTTGATTTCTTTAGGGGGAATGGACATGTGGGTCAGACGCTTGAACCCATTCCCACATACATTCCCTTTCCTACACATCCATAAATTTTGATTTTGAAAAGTCACAGTGGGGTTTTCTGAATTTTCTGAATTTGTGTCTTATGTTCCTCTTCTAATGTAAAAAGTCTTCCCAGCCAGTCCATATCTCCCAAAAGTCTCTGAAGCCACACAGGCTAGAGTGGTGGCCTGTCCTCACTGCTAAAGGAGACTGTGATGCATTGCAGGAGATGTAGTTCGACAGGAATGTTCAATCTATACAGGAGATCAGGAGCCAAGAAATACTTGAATACAGCTCCCACGGCTAAGCAGGGCTCTGAGCACCTCGCTTAATCTACAGTGTGACCACTCCCCATCTGTAAATTGACATATACTTCCTTGTTTCACAAAGGCTTCAGGAGGATAAAAATCTGTGAAAGTTATGAGATTCTCAGATACTGTGATAAGTCCCAGGATAAACAAATGTTGAATGCAAAACAGCAGCTTACATAGTACATATTCAAGGGCATGTGGAATGAATTAGAAAGATGAAGAGAGGGAGCAGAAGAATGAGAATGGGAAGAAGCAGAAGGGAGGAAGGGTAGACAGTAACAGTGCAAGTCAGGCAGCATGACTGGAAGCTATGGGAGAGTTATGCAGAGTTCTAGCACACTTTGAATTCATGTTGCAAACAATCTTGTAAGTCTATCTAAAGCAAACTGAGCCAATGGCTTACTAAACAGTTTTTTGCAAAATTCTAATGTTGACACTTTCGTGAAGTAGCCAAGAGCAGGGACTCCCAAAGAAGGGACCTTAGTGTGTGCATTAGAGTATAAGTGTATATATTAAACCTAAGTTTTATTTAATAATTCACAAAAGTATTTTTTTCTTTTTTGGAGGGAGGGCAATATAAACAGGTTAAAAAATTAATTTTCTGTACTGTGCCCTATTTTCTCTGCCAGTAGTGTGAGGCAAAAGAGCAAGTCTGGGTATATACACACGCACACGTGTAAATAAACAGGGAATAAGGCCATACATCCTTCCTTAGCTGCCCTTTCCCATCCTTCTGGGGGGTGAGAGTGCATATTATGAAACTGTGTACTGCATACTGGGAACAGATTAATGGAATATTTTTCTGACAATGGAATATAAAAAATTAAACATTCACTCATGAAAAAACAAATCCCTTTTTAGAACTGCAGGTTAAGCAATGTGGATAGATTAGATAGAGAAACTGCTAATGTTTTTCAAAGAACTGAAGAGCATGGTAGTAAGGAAGAGGAAAAGCTATTTGGCATCATAAAAAAGAGGTGAAAATATTCAGCGGAGGAAATGTAGGATGCATGTATAGAAAGCTCTTAAGACAGTGATGTCAGATAGATGGTTTTATCTTCCTGCTGGAATGGGTGGAAAGCCTGCTATTGGGATGATGAGTATATGTCCTTTTTCTTCCAGGACAAACTAGATCTGATACATTCCTGTGCAAAAGGAGATAACTCCCAGCTAAGCTTTCCAAAAAGGATTTAAGTGGTGCACAGTAATTTATACTGGCTTTCTGCACAAGAAGTTGTCAAAATTGCCACTGGTATACCAATGACAAGCCTCTGCTCGACTGCAGTGAAACAACAGTGACTGCAAATTAGGTGTACTGATGTTGCAAAACATCCTTCAGCAGCAAGGAACGAAATGGCTTAACGTTAAATGGAAGAATCTGACACAAGTAATTTCTCATGATTTGCTGAGGAATGTCTCAACTTGGAGTCACTCTAAGGTATCTAATGGTCATACCATTTAAAGTAAACTGGGCTACCTTAGAAGCAGATGAATAGTTTTGTATTTTTTGCTCTTTGCAGTGATATGCTTTCTACTGAAAACAATGGATATTAAGAAATTAACTGGCTTAGGTACTTCTCTGTGTCCATTTGCATATACATGCATTGTAGGCATCTTCCTCCCCACAAACCCCAAAATCTCATTGATATTTATAATCTTCAGAAGTCAATATTAAAATGCTATTTAGATGCTGTTTGAAATCCTGTTAGGCACCTTATCTGCATTTGTGTGTCTAGATACCATTTAAAATCTGATGCTAGAAGCCTACGTGACACTTAAAATAGAATTTTAAAAATGTTGTTATTTTTATAGTCTGATCTTCATGAAAAGTATCATATTTTAAAATTCTATAGGCAGAAACATTAAGAAAAAATCAAACCACAACTGAAAATAGTGACAAAAGGGAAAGGCTAGACTTTGTGTTATATTTTGAAAATTTTCTCTGCCAGTCACCAAGCAAGGTAGATTTTGGAAGGCAAGACTCTAAGTCCACCAAAATTAATAGAAGTACTGTCTTTGATTTCAGTGGGCTTCACATCACACCCTTCACTAAAGTATACTCTGACAGCCTTACGCACTTTGTTTACTGCATTTTATTTGAATGAAAGTAAAAGCTAATGCAAGTGTCAAGAGAAAAACAGTGAAAAATTAAACAGGTGATACAGACCTGCTGAACAACTTATGAAGGAGGTAGCTAAGTATCTTGGGGGCGGGGGGGAGGAAAAATGCAGATATTATTTGAATAATCATGTTTAAAATAATGAAATGTATCAAAGGTATGTACAAGATGTCCAGAATGCCACCATAGGGTTTTGATCATAGATTAATTCCAAAACACAGTATTCTAGAATTTGTCATCAAAATCCGTCGATACAGAAATTAAAAAGTTCTAAATGGCATGATGTATTTTTCTCATTATATGAATACAATACAGGGTATAACTTCCTATATTCTTTAAGTACGTTTTAGTTTAAAAAGAAGATTGGTATATAGAATTAAGTTAACTTCATGACTGATTTTCCCCACATCTGTTTTGCATAGTGGTTTTAATTTTAGGATTTACCACCACCACAACCCCTTTCCTCCTGAAGCAGGCAGTGGAAGATCACTGCCATCTACAGATTGGAGATAGTATCACTAATATTAGAGTAAATTGTTCGAAGTTTCTCTCATGTTGGAACATTTTTCTCTCTTTGCCTGGAGCACTTATCTTCTCAACCACTCCTTCCCCTTAAAAAAACCCCACAAAGTCACCCAACACACACTATTGTCTCTGTGGCACCCTGGTCATAATCACCCTCATTAAAGGAAAAGCATAGTACTTTAAGAATCTTAGAAGCCCTGTGATGTTTTAAGTCAAAGTTGAAGGGGGGAAAAAAAAAAAAGGCCAGATTCACAAATGTGCTTTCCATTACCTAGTATATATGTCAAAACTTAGTATACATGTCAAAATTATAAATGGCTTCTTACAGATTTCTCAGATAGCAGTTGAGAAAAATAACAAACTCTGTAGACATTTGTATAAATGGATTGAGTAAGTGGGTACCTGCTTTCCAAGTATCAGTACCTGGGTCATATTTGCAAGACCACCTGTCAGAAAAAACAAGCAAGTATGGCACTGTAGGAAGAGCAGAGATATAGATTAAGCTCAATTTAATCCCCATCTTTTATTTTCTTCCTCCAAAGAAGGGAGTAAAAAAAAAAAATCTGATAAACCTTCATGCTATTTTTATTTATTGCAGAACCACACCTTTGCAGCACATTGAAACCCATTGCATTTAACATAACAGTAAAATGGAAAAATAATAAAATTCATCATTCCCCTCCAGTATCTTCCATATTCAGATAGAAAGTTTTTAATTGTAAGGAAAACTTCTATCAAAAAAGTCAGACATCGGTTATTAATATACAGTAGCTGTCACTATTTTTTAATCTCTTTGAATGTATGCTGTTTCACTGAATCCTTGAAACTAGTGCATATCTAACAACATTAAAAAATACTAGAATCACAGATTAGGCAAATTAAAAGTGGTCCAGTGTCTACAGTAAGGTTGATTTATCAGCTTGCATAAAATTTCTACCACGTTATACTTGACACAGTAAAGAAATTGATAAGCAGAACCAAAAAGAACCTAAGAAGATATGACTGATTTCCCACTGATATATCTAAGTGTAGGATTAGACTCACTGAAATTATTTTTAACTATGACTTGAGAATTTAAATCTGCAAGAGATCACGCAGCTGGAATAGCTAGGTTAAAAAATAAGGGATAAGCTAAATACAGTAGGGTTAAAGAAATCTGTAACTGCAGGGGATTTCAGCTACTGTCTGCCCATATATTCTTCCTCATGCACTGGAGAAACTCTTCTTATTTGCTTCCCCAGGTGAGAGAAATTCCCTGGCTTGTTTCCCCTGTTGTCGGTATATCATCCTAGCAGCCAGAGTAGAATTTTGCTTTGATTTGGGAGTCCATTACACCTTGATAATATGATTGCTTCAAGGAACATGTTCTGGTACGCACAACATGCTTTTACCTGTACTAACAGCACCAAACAACTGTAAGTCTATTACTGGAGAAGTTCAAACAATAAAAGCGACAGCTAATCTGGTCCGATATTGGGAAGGAGAGGTCTCTGACTCCAAAAACCTCTCCATCATTGTTTTGCAGGACCAGTTTCCTCTTTAAAATACTGTGCCCACTGAATTGCAGAAGAATATACACCTGGCTTCCTTTAAAACTTTTGAAAATTCAAACCCCAGTTCACAAGAGCAGCTTTCAGAAAATACAGCCTGAAAGTTTGGGCCTCACTGAAGTCGGTGGCAAAAGTCCTATCAGCTTCACTAGGGTCAGGATTTCATTCACGATATTGATTCAGCTGCTACCTTTAAATACAATAGTTTTCAGGTCGTTTCTACAGAAAGTCAATCTGAGGTGTGTTTATTATTTTAAACTACTCAATTTCTTTAGAAAAGTAAATATCTGAGTACCTTTAAATTTCAACAAGCAAGCTAGGAAGTCTGTCAGGAGGCATGTCCATTTCACACATTTTTAACATATATTTAATTGAAATAGTTATCCGGTAACTATGCAATGAAAGCTGTGCTTTTTTTCCCCAATTGCTCTCAAAGGGCATTTCTGTGCATAGCCAGAAGGTGGCATTCATGGTTAACAGTCAAATTAATATTTGCTATTTCTCCTTTGCATATGAGGGAGGGGAGCGAAAGGTTTCTTAGTATAGCGGCAATTACTCAATTAACCATGATGTTTAAACTAATGCAATAAATTTGATTTATGTATTCTTTGTTTTACAAGGAGTGGCAGAGTTATCCAGTAGTAGACATTAATCTTCATGACGAGACAGCAGGGACCTGGCAAGTTGTATTCATCTTCCTGTAAAGCATTTGATAGTAAAAGTCCTTGTCTTCAATTACGTCATTTTGTTCCTCCAGTTTCCAATAATTCGTTGACCACTATAATACCCAGTGTTATCAGAACAGTTAGGAAATTCAAGAAAAAAAATACTGAATTTTATCCAGTCAATGAATCTTAATCAGATTTTTCAAAGTCTGATCATTCCCATTTGTGATCCAGTCGGTCTATGGAGTATTGCCATATTTAACATCTGTGTCACATCA
Organism: Haliaeetus leucocephalus; assembly: GCF_000737465.1. NCBI lineage: Eukaryota > Metazoa > Chordata > Aves > Accipitriformes > Accipitridae > Haliaeetus > Haliaeetus leucocephalus. The sequence continues at coordinate 13,292,736 of NW_010972775.1, forward strand.
TGCCTTTCCTGTTGCCTCATTGATCAACAGACAACATGTGATGATTCCCAGATGTTCAAACATGGCAGATCCCAAAAGACCTATTAAATTACACTGAAAGCAAAACAACATCCATGCTGTAAAAGTTTTGTTAAAATCAGGTATGTCTGAATATTCACAAACTTGCTACGAGGTACTTACTGATATTCAAATTGCTTTTAAACATCAGTCAAATTCTTTGAACTGTCCACATTGTGTATTATGTAAGGATACTGTGTCACAGAGTTGATACGACTTTCTGCCCTGTAATATGAAGCAACTTAAAATAGAATTAGGCATATATTTATACATGGAGAAGATAAACCACTGGATTTTTTACTTTATTTTATTTTTGACTGTTTGTCTCCTTTTATTACATACAGTCTGTGTTCTTTCAGATTTTTACTCAGATTTCTTACTGATTTTATGGGGTTTTTTTCCCTGATAAAGCTGAATAAATTATTATCAAAGAAGCTTGTGCATTGCATTCCCTAAGCAAGGCAAAGCAGCACATGTTGTTCTTCAATGTGTCCTTTTTCCTCTGAAAAGGATCATTATAAAGACCAAAACTTACTAAGATGATACTTAAAGCTTTGTTCTATAACTGAGGAGCAGTTAAATGAAATTCTAGATTGGATTTCAAATAGTAAATGTGATCCAGTTTATGCCGGAGCGCTACAAAATTCTGCTTCGAAACAGTCCTCACCATTTATGATACAGTAGTTTTACCATGAAGATGAATATCTTTTATAACTTCCTGAAGCTAGCGTTATTCTTCTAGTGACATTTCAATTTCAAATTTTGTGCTGCCATTGTCAACAATGAGAATGTCATCACTTTCTGATGAACACAGACAGCTGTGTGCAGAAAATTAGTAGCTCTATTTTGTTGCCCGTGAAATAGCAGCATAGAACTCAGGTGAAATTTTTTGAAATCAGAGCAACATTTTTGCTTGTTACCATACTGACTCGTTTTAAGTTACAGTTTATTTTGCCTTACTCTTTAATAAGAAGGAACATAGCTACTTTAGAAAGGCCAGCAAAAAGAGGGATGTTCCTCATGTGATTATTTCTGATACACCAATATTTGTTTTTCTCTTAAATGAAATAAGTTTTTAAAATAGGTTGATTTTTCTTCCCCAGAAAAGAGGTTAAGAAATTTCAGTTCAGAAATGGCTACGAATTTCTTTTTGGTATTTTCCAGTAGAAAAGGTTTTTTTTTCCCTTATCCTTAGTGAAAAAAATTGTGGGTCCGTTTCACAACCCAGCCTTTTCTCGTGGATTTGTTGTTACCTTGCTGTACCTCCATGAAGAAGCTCTGCTTGGCAACAACGTGCTCCAGTTCCCCCTCGCTGGCCGGGCTCCTGGGTAGACTACATCACCCACAGTGCAGTAGGCTACTCCCCCGACCAAACCCACGCAGAGAGGCCCCCCCTTGGTGCGCACATGGCCACAGATGCATTAGGGGAGATGTAGTCCCCCGAGGGAGCACGGCCCCGAAGGGAGGCTCAAGCGGGCAAGCCAGGTGCTTGTGCAAAGGAATGCCGCTATACTGAAAACCACGAGATTTGAAGTTTAAATGACGGTTTTTCCGATTTGGTCAGAAAACTGAAATATTTCCATTTAGGATAGACCTACCCAAAGGAAAACTTCTTACAGTTTGTTGTTTTTTGGTTTTGGTTTTTTTTTCCAACGGTTTATCAGGTTAGAAATCTCAAGCATGGAGGAAATAAAAATGTTCTGGGTGTGCAGGATTAGCACTAACTAATACTCTATTATTTCCAGATTTGTCTCCACTGTGGACTCATTTTGGACATTCACATCTTTATTCTAATTTACACGTGTAACTAATTTTTGTAGAACAGTCTAGAGTTGCCTGTGAGCACTGAGTGCCTAGGTGTATGTTAATAATTTACTATGTTAATAGTAAAAGCTAATTTTCTTTACTGTTACCAGAAACAACATAGGCACCTTGAATTTACAAGATCTCCAAGTAGGATCTCTTACAGAGTTCATCCACATAGTATAATTTGCAAGATTAGGAGTGCAAAATTTTTACAAGCTGAGTGTGACAGATCTGCATACACAAAAAGTAGGTTGTTGAGTTTTCAAAATTAGGGTACCTACTTAGATTAGCCACATATGTAACTTTAAAAAATATCTATATCTAGATTTTAAGTTCATCATCTAAAATGTTTGTATGTCTTTTTAAAAGAAACATGTAATTAGAACTATATTTAGTAATTAATGGCATAAGACCTAACAAGCTTTTGTTTTGTTGTTGACACTTGCAGAACAACAGCCAAAGATTTAGGAAAGTAAGCGAGGATAGAACGTATCTGCAGGATGATGGAGAAGCATGTGGAATACAAACACAGGAAGGAGACAAGAAGAGAAGCAAAGATCTGGATAATGGTAACATATGGAAAGTCAGCTTGAGAAGAACAATCACGTATGCCAAAAATAATTCACTAGTTACATTTAGTTAGAAGATCTGGGGAGCAAACATAAGCATCCTAAACAAATGAAGTAGGTTAGCCAGAGTGTCTACCGGCCCCAGGGTCACATATTCCGGCTCTAACTGCCAGCAGCGTCCGTGTGGAACAGGATGCTTTCCAAGTTCTGGCCAGTGCCGGCTGTGTAGAGAAGACTGTCTGTTCTTTTCCCATTCTCATGAAATGTATACTGCAATGCAAAGCCATGTCAGAAATACCTGAGCTAGTTTATCTGCACAGAACGTGCTATGATATGTAGAATTTCTTGGTTATGTTCTAGAAGCAAAACCACAGTGTTAGTCTGCTCCTGTACATGAACATATTTTCGTATCACCAACTTTAAATTTAATTTTAAATAATTGTTTCATTTAAGGATATAGAAAGGGTGCTAAAACAGGGTCATGAGATGTCCTTACTGTCTTGGACATTTTTTTGCATCAGGAGTCTCTTCTGATTTTGTTTTTGGGTACTTTGCCGTTGGCATTGTTTTCGCAGTGTCAGCTTTCAGGTCTGTCCTGCAACATCAAATGTGGGAGCTGACACCAGGAAAATAATTAAATGGATGAAATTCGGGACCAATTTCATCCAGTGTTGTAGTCCTTTGGATTTCACTTTGGAACACTATGTTGTACATTACTTCATTTACTTGGGTAAATATTCAAGTATCAGTGTCAATTCAGTTTAGTATTCCCCTCTTTTTTCTAGAATCATCAAATCAGATGAACTCCCATCTTGCTAGAAGAGCACACAACCTTATATCTGAGCCTGCTTTATTTTTAAAGCTTCTACAAGTTTGCTCTTGTGGAGTGGGGTATTGGCCAACTGTTCTTTCAAATGGCATAATTTTCCTAGAATGCTTATTTTCTAAGCACTAGTTTTCAAATGTATTCTTTTCCTGTGACAAAAAACCCCCACAGCCTATGACCACAGTTTTAACAACATGAAAAACTAACCAGGTAATCTGAACTGCCATTAAATACATATAGTCCTTATGGACCATTAGTGGCTATCACATCTGTTCCTGAGAGTCTTGCTCACTTTTGTTTGTCTAACTCTTCACTCCTTCTCTCCTATTCAACATAGTCCTGTGGATGTACCATTTCTGATGTAGCAATTTTTTTTTTTCAAGCTGAAAGCCAAAAAAGCCTATAGAAATTTAAGGGTTTGGGGTTTTTGTTTGGGGTTTTGTTTGTTTGTTTGTTTTTGCTTTTGCTCTCCTTCCACATTGCCAGTATTTTGAAGATGAAGTTTGGGAAATCAGAATTCCTCAACATGTAGAGAATTCATGTGTAGTTTCCATTTATTTTTCTATTACAAATCCAGATTTTGGGGTTGCTAATCTCCAATTCAGCTACAGATGAAAACCTCCCTTATGGGTTTCTCAATGACCTCGGTCCTGGTAAGCAATAACTTGGTTACTCATTAGGCTGGTTTCCCCTGTAGTTATTCTTGTCCTGGATCAGGTGAATACATCCAAAGTCTCCTTCTAATGCCATGTGTAGAAATTTTTGCAAGGTAAGCTGATGCACGGTAACTTGTTTTGGATATTTAAGCCTTAAGGAATAAATAAGTGCTTTACTTGGGTAGTCAGTGTGGCCTAGAATCAAATCCAATAGAATTTCATCACAAACTCATCTTTCCTCCCCTTTTTGATGTTTTCTTTTGTGGCAGTAACTACCAAAGACCCAGATCACATTTCACTGACAGATTTCTCATTGTTTTTAAGAGACACTCAGGCAAACATGGATGTAGTTGGCTTCAAATTCCAAGTAATTTCAACTGCTAAGATGCCTCTGGATGATTTTTTAAATATTTCTAGTTTTCATTCTGCTGAAATACTTCATATGGCTGCTATTGCAATTTCAGCTCTTACAGGTAAGGTAATTTGTTCATTGAAAACCAAACGCCTATAAGGTTGTTTGCCACCTCTTCAGACTGCGTTTCTGCTGACTGTGTTTTTTACACAGTATTAGCCACACTGAAATCCAAGTGAATTATGAATTTATCCATTTATCCAAGTATCTGTCTTGTTTGAATTTCGCAGGACCAATTTTCAAGCCCATTTCTCCCATGTATGTAGCCAGTGCATATTTTCTAGCTACTGCTTTGATTTGAGCCCAGTTAGGAGTTCTCAGTTTGTACAAGTTTCACCATCCTTTTTAGCACATCTGATTCAATAACAATAATGTGTTGGAGCTATCATCTGTTGTTCTCATGTACTTTGAGATTTCCTGAGTAGCGGGACTGTAATTGTTGTTTAAATACCCAGACATCTAGAAGTTTTGCCCCTGAAGGCCTCCTCTTTCCCAGACTCTGTGAAGCATTTTTCACCATGCCCATGGAGTACTATGCCCTGGCCTGTCTTCTCCTTTTAACAGTTCTTTTTAATAGAAGCTTTTTTCCCATCATGTCAGCATTTATCTGAACCACTTCCCACAGTTTTTGTACTATTTCCAATTTCCCTCATTTTACAGACTGAATTAGTGACTTTTTGTAAAACTTGATGAATATCATCCAGCAAATCACAATCTTTTTTCCATGAGATATAACTATGTCTGTGATTATAAAGCTCTTAGATACTGCTTAGCCAACGTATGTTATTGTCTACAAGCTGTAACTTTTGCTTGTATCTGAACTGAATACCAGTCTCTTTTTCAGGCTGTCTCTACCAAATCATTAACACCTGGACCATTCAAGCTGGCTCACTAATTAGGTTTTCACCTTGTCTGTATCATTGAGGAATTAGGCTATGAAGTTAAATTTCCACAGGGCATTTCCCACTTGCAAATTCTTGTATCACTTCAGCAGAGACAACATGGCTGCTATCCTTGGGTTACAAACAGGGTAAAAAAAAAAAAAAAAAAAGGAAGTTGTAGACATACAGCCTTACTCAAGTTCTTTATCTAATCCAATTTTATAGCTAACTGCCACAGTGACTGCATAATCCATTGATTCCCCTCCACAGTGACTTATTTCAAAGTCTTTCCTTCTTCACTTCTGGTCCACCCTTTCTTAAAGCTGAAGATTGGCCACAGCCACCTTCTCTCCCTAATTCCATGGTACACCAAGAGGTTGCTTTAATACCTTTTACAGAACTCCCATTTCTTAGTGTAGGCCTTACTTTCTCACCTGAGATCTCTACAAATGTGTTCCTAATTTAAGCCATAACCAATTTTGCCTGCACAGTTAACATTGTGCTGCCTGTTTCAGTTAGGAGGAGAAATTGGTACTGAAATCAGGTGCCTGTGGTGTAATCATTGTAAAGAGGCTGAAGATGCTCTTGCCCTAGATACAGGTGGCCCCAGATAGCATGGTGATTGCAGACCTCTTTCAAACATTACTCAGTCCAAAAACCTGGAAGGACTTCACCTTAGAGTTTGTCTTCCAGAGCGAATGTTGACTGGTACTATCCTCTTTGCTTTCTCTTTTGTCTCTTCTGCCTCTTGGGTACAGAGAGTCCTTTGTGAAATAATAGCCAGTAGGAGTTCCTTAACTCATGAATATGTCTGTCTTTACACTTTGTTTCACAGTGGTATATAATTGTTTCTAACAGATGAGACAGTGATTCCTTTCTCCCAGTTTATAACGTAACAATTACTCTGCAAGTTCTTGTATTTTTTGCCATTGTCCTCTTTGCTATTATAAAGAAGTAACTATAATGCACTCTGGAAACACCTTTCTTTCCCAACCCAATAAAAATGCACTAAGCACGACAGTGAGTAACACGAAGAGCCTTGCTGCAGCCAGCAAAGGCTACCTCTAAACTGCTTCCCAGGTCCATGCGTAAGTTTCAGCTGAATCATAACTCCCAAGTGATCTTACAGCCAGGACCGAGCAGCACATCACAGAGCGTATCTTCCCCAGAATCTAAGTGTAGTCTGGAAGTGCTTTACCAGTGCAGGCATAACCACATCGCATACTTGTATCTGCACATTGCTCATACGCAATCATATTTAAGCATACAATGAATCCATCCTGTAACAACCAAGCAAACAACTACACCATTCTTCCGGCGTAGCTCCTTCTAGTACATCTGCTCCTCCGAGAGGGAGGCGGTCAGTGGGGGACTGTGCCTTTCTGAGCCTTGAGCAGCATAAACGCAGCTATGGAGTCAAACTACCAAGTGGATTTTGTTCTGATGCGCAGCATCAACCAGTCGTGTCCTGGACCGCTGCAAGAGCTTTCACGTGTTAAAAGCTCCAAATAAATTACAATGCACAATAACAGATCTGAGGCGAACGAGCGCAACTAAAGATGCTACAAGGAAACACAAGAAATGCGACCCGCAAGGAGAAAACTGGAGCCCTATTAGAAACAGGACTAGCTAGAGGCAGCCGGAGAGCTAACAGGCCTTTTGGTGCTTGAGCAAGCGCCCTGTGGCTCGGAGGGCGCCCCTGCTGCAGCCGCCGTCCCACCTGCGCGCAGGGATCCTCCCGCCTGCCCGTCCCCCTTCTCCGCTGTCTCCATGCGACATCGCGGCGTGGGCGTCGTCGAGCGCTCTCATTTGCATAGCGCCCGCCAGCGGCCAATGGGCCGGCGACTACGGCTCTGTCATTTGCATGGGCCCCGGCGGCGGCCAATGGGGCGGCAGCCGCCGAGCCCGCTTGGAAGGCGATGTTTCCATCTGCGCGGGGCGCCGGGGCTGTAGGTGCGGGTGACACAGCGAGAGGCCGGGCCGGCCGCTCGGCCTGGGCAGCGCCGCCGCCTCGGGCAGCCGCAGGGGAAAGATGTCGGTGGCGGGGCTCAAGAAGCAGTTTCACAAAGCCAGCCAGGTAAGGGGAGCGGTTCCCGGGGCCGGAGCGGCGGCAGAGCCCTGGAGGGGGCTTTGCTGTTGCTGGGTGGCTCGCCCTGCGCCCGCTCCCGGCCGCCCGCCCGCCGCAAGGCGCAGCGGGTTCCTCGACCTTCTCCTTCTGGCTGGCGGCATCGCCCTCTGGCACCCCGAGGAGCGTTGACTTCAGCTTTGCCTCTGGGCCCTCCCTTTTATTACTGCCTCTTGCGTTGATCCTTGCAGGAGAGGGTTGCCTTTCTCCTTCTTTTGCTGGGGGCTTCAGGTCTTTCTTCTAGGTATTAGTGTTCGTTATTTCATGCTGGGTTTGCGTTTGTACTCCGAGGCCTCAGTTAAAGATACAGGCTGTAGGGTACTAGCTTTCCCTAACGAGTTCATTGTGTTGTTCTTCCACAAAGTACTGGTTTATTACCCTACCTGGCATACCGTGTGTTTGTCCTATAGGGGGTATCGTATGTTTCTAGAGTTTTCCCTCCTTTTCTAGATGCTGTACTCTTACCTTTTCCTGGGTGAACCTTCATCTTTTCCTGACCCCTTTCTCTCCTGTTCTCTTTTCTAATGTGCTTCTCTTTAATACTTTCACTGATTTCTCTAAAGAGAGAAACCGCTTTCTGTCAGGCAGGTGGACTGGTTGCATTACACAGCATGGTAGTGCCGACCCAAAGCCCCACGTTGGTATGGTAGCTTCAGGAAGCGGCAGCGGTGGGATTCTTCTCACTGAAGGTGTTTGGAAGCCTCACCTCAGATGCTTTGCTTGCTTATTCCAAGCCTGAGAGATCTGTATTTCTATTGGTTCTCATTAATAATAATGGTAATACTGAAATCAGTGTCTGTAACCTATTCAGTCAGATGGGACAACTGTTCTTGTCTTGGTGAGAGTGGAGAAAATAAAGGTTCATTGAGTGCTTAGCCGTCATCTTTGTAGGTCCTCCTTCAGACATTTGGCTTGTCAGCAGCCCAGATGCAGAATGTGCACGTTGTTTGGACATAGATGCTAAATATTTTTATCTAATGCTTATTTTCAATAGTGTTCTTTCTTTCATGTTGTGTACATATCTTGAAGAATGTCACGAATCTGTATCTTTTAGTTAACTTTCATTGTCCCTTTGAGAAAATGTGGGACTTCCAGGGTAAACAAATCCAAGGACAATTTATAAAAGGTTTGGGCTTGTTTTGCACCTAGCTTACGCTGGTAAGTGATGCAGCCTTTGCTATGGTGAGTTTGTAACTCAAGAAACAGAAGGTATTTAACTGAGGAAGTTAGAGAGGTAACCACAACAAGTGCTGTCTCATCTAGCAACTGGTAACAGTGCAAGTTGCTTAATCCTGCCCGGATGTCAGGTAAAAATTTTAAAAAAAAAAAAAAAAAAAAAGGGAGGGAATCTGATAAAGGTAGTACTAATGGCAAAAAGGAACAATAGAATATGTTGAAGTTGACTGTACATTTATTGAAAAGTTGTGGTATGGCTTCCAGTATTTGTGACAGTGAGGAACTGCCATGCATAACTCAGATAATATTCTTCTCAGGGTGGGCCAAAGGTAAAGTTTCCACTTATTTTCAAATGCAGGACTGAGCAAGGAATTCAAAGTAAGTTGACACAAAAAGGCTCTCTTCAGGGAAAGAAAGACTGTTTAGTAGGAGATTAATGTGCAGGAAAAAGATACTGGAATTGGATTTTTTCGGTGCTTGAGGAAACACAAGACGCTTCTTAAGAGCTCATTCTGGAACAATTCAGATAAGACGTTGGTCAAAGTAGTAGTGGAAAAAATAACAGAAGAAATAGCATGTATAGAGTTGATCAGAAACATCCAGGTCTAAATAACTGATTTGTTTATCTCTGACACACAGACACACAGTCATGTCCATATGCATAAAGGTACAAAGTAAACAATTGTTGAAACTAAAAAAAATAAAGTAGAACATGCAAAATGGAAATACTGGCAATCCATCTTTTAGCTAAATTCTTTTACAAAAATGCTAAACCAAGCAAATGCAGAGCATGAAAGAGGTATTTCTCAACAGAACATTTGTTAAATCTCTTAAGTACTGTAGGATCTACTTAAGGAGACATATACCTTTGTGTATTGAATGGATGAAGGATGCCAAGGGTAACTGTTAACAGCAGAGACAGGCATTGCTTGGGGAAAGAATGAAATTAATTCCTTTAGTGTTCCCAAAGGAGAATGGGGGCAGATGACAAAAACTGGCAAATTTCCCAGAGGACACTGAGGAATACTGAAGGGAATGAGACTTGTGCCAGGACATGTGATTAAGGAATAAGAATAATATTTGAAGGCTGACAGAACCTAAAGACAAAAAAATCTGAAGGGTGAAGCAAGTGGTTTAAGATAGTGTGTATTTAACAATTCATTCAGAAGTGGGAATAAATATCAAAGAAGTTACAAGATCCATATATTTTCAAAAGATACTATTTCCATGTTAAAATACATTTCTATTCAACTGCAATAAACCACAATTTTAACTGAAATATAGAGTAATATAGATACATAGTTATAGAAAGATTAAGTAAAATAAAATAAATGGAGTTATTCTGTAACTCTGTACACTCTAACTGAACCACTTAACTGTTGCAGAACTGTTTTTGCAAAAGAAATGCATTTCGGTTTTGTTTTTGTAAAAAGCCTGCCTCTTCTGTGTGTCTTTATGTACAGCTTTTGTGTTAACTAGCGGTGATCACCTTTGTGTGTAGGCTTAGTTTAGAGATTCCAGGAAAAAAGCAAACAATACTTATGATTCTATACATGCAGTTGGGGTTTCTGAGATGTTTGTCTGGTGAATGTCAGCTTGATTTATCTAAAGTTACAGTTAAGTAAATAAGTGTTTGCTTTATAAAAGGCCAGCAGCTAACTTGTTATGGTTACTAAAGCCATCACCAAAATCAGGCATGACATGCTATTGCAGACTTGGTTGGTGTATTAAAAAGTCACCATGTGTCTGTTTGTAATCCATTAATTCACAGTAAGTGATCTTGATGGTTTTCTCCTAGAATTTTTTACCCAGCTGTATTTTTTTTTTCCACTGAAAACAGCGCATGTGTATACTTTTTCACCAAAGTATCTGGTAGTGAGATTCAGAAGACAACTGTTGAGTTACGAGCATCTGTTGGAATTATTGCAGTAAAGTCTGCACCCCAGAGTGAGTGGCATTTTAACTATTTTTCTGTATATTCCAATATATAAAGCTGCAATTCTACTCCATTGTCTGTACCCTAATAATTGCTTCCTCTGGCATCACAGAACTGATAGACCCAAAGCTTATATATAACCCAAAGGTTATATATCTGTTATGTAATAGATAATAGCTTTCAGGTACACTAGAGTTTTCTTTACTATGCTTCTTATTTAGGTTATAAGTTTAAATTGAAACACTCAAGTGGACTGGAATGAGGATGGCTTCCATTCTGTCCATTTAATATCAGCAATGATCCCTTGAGTATAACTCATTTGACTAATGAAATACCAAGCAGAACCCGTGTGGTGCCTTACCACCTCTCACTAGCTGGTAAGTGAGGGCAGGCTGCTTCTCAGAGCTGATTAACTCATGTGCAAGTCTCATGGAATTAGCTTTTTTTCTGTTTTTTAATGTATTTTCAAATAGAGGGGTTTTTAATTAGCCTTTAGGGAGCTCTGTTCGTGATGGAAATCTGTCTCCTGTCACTTTCAGCCTCTGACATATCTTATCTGTTTTCCTGTTTTCAGTTTGAAACGTTTTGATGTAGGTGGGTGTATCTCTGCCTACTGTTTTTGTAGGCCTTGTTCTCATGGTGGTTGTGCATGTGGGATAACCCAGATGGTGGGAGGACTGCATCTTCTGATGCATACTGGGAGTATTTTTAGAGTGGTGTTACTGTTTAGAAAAGCAGTAAGTAGAGAGTGAATAAGAAAGCCTTAATAGGCAGCAGATGCTATTATAATTTCTGCTGTGCTCTAAAACTGTAGCCAGGCTAGTATCTCTGTGTAAAGATACATGATTTTTCAAAGTAGTGTGAGGCTAGTGAGCTGAGAGCTTCCCTCCCTTAGGGTGTTTTGAAAGCTTAGCCATGATGGTGGCGTAGGAAGTCTGCTGTTGACCTTAAATTCACATATTTGTGTCTTTTTTTTTTTTTTTTAATTAATTGTAGCTAAAGTCTGTGTACAGCAGCAGTCTCATTATCAACAGATTATTCATAGTGTATTTCTTAGGCTTAGCTTCTCAGCAATAGTAGAAATTAATACTTTTTTGAGGAAACACATGACTGCCAATTACCGTGAATAACTTATTTGTAATGTAGGCATCAACAGTTATTGTTAGCCTATGCAGACTGGTTTCTTAAACCTTCTCCTATTGTCAGTGAAGGAGAGGGTCCCAGAGAGTGTGAATCAGGAGCTGGCTCTATTGTCTATAGACAGAGCCTACGGGTGGGGACATTTTCTAACGAAAGCAACTAAAATGTGTTACAACTTTTTTGCCTTCTGAAAGTGATTTAACCTAGTGTAATAAAGTATATGCTCTGTGCTTTCATCTCCTCATATGCTGAATGGCATTTGTCTTTTCAAGTACTGCATCTTTTTTTAGATGTTTTTTTCTATTTTTTACATTTTTTTTTAACTTTTGGCTATCACCAACAGTTGCAGGAATGCTGCTTCTTCTCTCCCAGATTTCTGCTTTTACTCCATTGATTTATGTGGCATTTTGATCCCGTCTGTTGGAATGAAGACCAGATCAGAATCAAGACCTTCTTGTTCCTCAGACAGAATAAGTCTTGTGATTGGGTTTTGTTGTGGTTGTTTTTTTTTAATTCTCCTGACTATTTTTCTTTTCTGTTATGTTGTAAATGAATGATACTAGCCTAGAAATAATATTTAAGCCTTTTTTTTAAAGTCCATGTTGACATTGAGTTAATACAAAAAAACTTTATTTACACAAGTGCTTGTTAGCAAAGGAAGTACTTCGGTAAACTGAGGAAGAGACAAACTCTGTACAAAGAGAACCTGAACTTGCCAGTGAGACATGAAAAGAAATTCTGTATTTACTATGTGCAGATATATTTCTTTCCCATGACTATTAGCTGTTATCATACAGTCTGTTAGAGATACTGCCATTTCACATCTAACTTGTATTGGGCATGATGAATCCAAGACCTAGTAGAGAGCGAGTGTCTATCCTGTTCCTAGTTTTTATTAGATAATTGGATGTACTCTTTTGCAAATCGTACAGAATTGTGGGGGTAGGATGGTGGTGAAAAGGACATTAGAATTTAGTTTATTGTCTGAGGTGTTTTGAAATGGATAATTACACTTCTTATATGTGTTTCAGAAAGGAGAGTAAACCCTCAGCCACTGGCAAGGACAAAAAATAATATTCCTTTATCCTCTATGTATATGTAGATTTCTAATTAGATGTTATTGTTTGTCTTTACCTGTGTCATGGCTAGAGACTGTTGTTACGCAATCCAGTAATTATAAAACTATAATGTAGATTATACACTGTTCATCTTAAATTTCTAAGATGGTGTGAGAAGAGACCGAGGGTTTGTGTAAATCTTTCAAGACTTGTTAGTTCATGGAGTATTTGTTGGGGTTTTTTGTGATTTTTTTTTTTTTTTCTTTTTAGGTGGAAAACAGTGCTTGCAAAAGGAGAAGTCCTCATTTTGCACTTTCTTTCAAAGCAAAATTATTAATAAAAGGGAGGGAAAAGTGATCCTGTAGCAAAGATCAGCATGGATTTGGGGGAGGGGGTTGCTGTGGAGTAAGGGGCAGTAATCTGCACTTCACTCCTCTTCCTTTGGCATTAGTAAGGCTAATTCACTTAATTTTGAGTTAAATGGCTGACTTTTGGTTGTGCAGCTCACCCTGCTTACGCTGAAGCTTGCTTCCTGGCACCAGAGTACTGGGCTAATAGGTAGGAAATAGGAAGATGGTTTCTTGTGGCATGAAGGTGATTTTCAATATTAAAAAATATATCTGATAGAGTTGGGAGAAGGGGGAAACTAGCTCATGAGATTTAGGTTTACAATTATATTTACAATTGTATTTATCTCCTGCTAAGTAGCCTGCCAGTAAGGCATAACTGTAGCAAAAAGAAACTTTGAGTGCTTCAGTCAGCCTACAGATTAGCAGAAGATAGCAATCATATGCCTCTGCAACCTTTAACAATGCAGGTCTCAAAGCTTGCAATAGATGGATCATAATGCCGTAAATTGGGAATCTAGCAGAGGTGCAGCTACAGTTTGGAAGGAGGTTAGTTATATTTTACACATAAAATATTTATATATAAAAGTCTGAATGGCATTGCAATAGAAAATAGTATAGCATAATGGAATGGAAACTGAACTTTCTCCTTGAATGCATCTCCTTTTATAGATTCTTGGCTTTGCCGAAGAGTTTTGCACAGGCATCCTGAAAGTTCGAGTGAGAGCTGGCGCTCCATCCTTAACTCATGCTGTTGCCTGAGTCATTGCGGCACATGCTGGGTAATATATTGCAGTGCAGTCCCTTGAGAATCCTGCAATGCTGACAAACAAATAGACAAGTGAAGCACAGCAACAGCATTGCATTAAGATTTTCTGTAGCATCGTTTGCTAAGTGTTACTCGAAGTTGCTTAAATATCTTGAACGTAGATTTCTACCAAGAAGTTGCATTCCTGTACAGAATTTGGGACAGACTTTATAATATACATATAGGAGGACAAATTCTGCTTAGTTATACTGCTGGAAATCTGGGATGACTCAATGAAGGGTCTCTTGCATAGGAATGTGCAGCATAATTGTATAACTGGGAGCAGAATCTGGCCTATAAACCCTCAGTCCAAGTGCTTGCTTCCTATTAAGATGAGAAAGTTGTATGTATTCAGTGGCACAATATAGCTGCAGTTCCAGAACAAACTAGTGCTGAAGAATAGAAGTGTTTTTAATACAATGTTTTGTCTGTTATGCCATCCAAACACCAACACTTTCTGTAAGCATGAATGAAATTAAAGTTACAAAATGCGTCCCATTCTTCATACCTTCTGTAAGAACCCTGTAAACCCCAAACTTTGTCTTGTAATGATATTGTTAAGAACAAACTGCTTCTATTTATGTTAATGCCACTTTCACTCCAGTGTATTGCAAGTCTTCTATACTGTGTTGTGTTCTCATTGTTCGTCTCTTTCCTGTTCGTGGAAAGGAAGCCACTGCTGGAGTTTTATGACTAGTTGAGAATTGAAGATGCAGGTTTTAACAATGCTTTTAACAAGCCCAATTAGAAAAGGGCTATCAAATGATAGATTACACCTTGCATTCTATTTTCTAGAGCCCTAGTGTCCTATCACTGTGTACATGTTTCTATTATTAAAGTTATTAAAAGTTACATGCATTGATGGGAGAATATCCCAATTGATTTCCTGCAACATCTCAAATATCAGCAGCTGTGTATGTGAAACACAAAAATAACTTGGCTTTACATGCTTTCTATTCAAAGGACAATGCCAAGCCTCTGATGAGAATTAATTCTGTTTCTGTACTACCCTAATTAAATTACTTTTTTGATACTGTACCTGTGTTTAATGAACTGCAACGAGTGCAGTGAAATTAGCCTGGTTAGGAACTGAACAAGATTATAAGAATCCAAGACTCAAAGGAAATCAAGGGGTTCTAAAATTCTGTTTTCTGCAATTGGCAGTATTTCTGTTCTTGTGCAGTCAGGTTACAGATCTAAGGTGAAAAAATAGGGAAAATATTTTTAATTTATTTTTTTTTTTACAAAGCAAAAAAGAAATAAAATATTAAAAACAAGTATAAATGGTCCTAGGTAGTAACAGTCCCTTTATTGCCTTGTGAATGCTTTGCAAATGCAGGTAGGTCTCACTGTTCCCATTCTTTTTTTTGCAGATGCAAATAAAAAAGGTACTTGAAGGTGACTTGACTTCAAGGTTAAGAAGCTGGTCAGTGGCAGAACCAAAAGTAGATTATGTGTTTCCAGACTATAGATGCAATGTCCAGTCATTAGAAATTCTGCTTTCAAACTTTGTTGGGGTTTGAAAAGGTGCGTAGAAGAACCATGTCACATTCACTGTGGTTTTGTGTGTTTTTTTTAATTTTCTTTTATTTTGCATAAGATGTATGAATAAATACAAAATGTAGATATGAGTTTGGATTAAAGCTTCCATATAAATGTGGTATAATTCCACTGACTCAAAGTTCAGCAGGGCTGAACATGGTATGTTCACTTTACTGTTTTTAATACCCCTCTGGAACACGCAAGCATGTTTTAGAAACTAAGATTTTCAGGTACAAATACCTCCCCAGCAGAGAATAAGTGGGGGGGGAAATTTACTTGGTGCCATAAATAAGATTTGGGATTGGAGGTCAGAAAGGCATTGTTTTGATTCAAAATTGTGACTTTCCCTTTCACAGTCCTGTTGAGAGAGCTAGGAAGTGAAATTTGGTGCCTGTGCCGTATGGCAGTATGCACAGTCAGGGAAAGCCACAGGCATGGGAGCGCTTTCTCTTTCCCGCGGAGAATGTAGCACCTGTCAGCTTGGCATCTGGGTCACAGTAGATGTGTGCATGGTGGGAGGGGAAGAAGCCCCGTTAAAGTAAATTATTAATCAAAGACTATAACTTTTCATCAATTCAGAACCAGCAGTTCCAGTTTGCTGTGCAGAAATTCCTTCCAAAGAAAATAATAAGATTTTTAAAGACATTGGGATGAATTCTGCTTTTGGTGTAAGAGGCTTGGATGTCTGCCTGGGGGCACTGGAACATAGCAACTGATACCTTTAAGATTAACTGTTTATTGTTTTATGGCTTTAGCATCTGAATACTCCCTACCTGTTGTTTTTTTTCCCTGTAAGTTGTAGTAACCACCTAAAATGACTTTGTTAGTGTTGGAGGTGGGGCTTTGGTTTTTGTTCACTTTTTCTGGAGGGTGAGGAGAGCTAGCAAAACTTCTTCACTTCTGTGGTCTGTCCTACAGGTCTCCATGTGCTCAAAGACCGCTGACATTGCTCCTCAGTGGAACTTTCCCTTCCTTGTACTGTTAAATCTAAGTTTGTGTTGGTGTCTGTCGCAGTATTTTAATTTAATGGGAAGGAAAACTTCTGTGGTGAACAGTAGGAAAGAGATGCACACAAACACAGGTGAATTGTAAGCTTAGGCAGGAAGGGGGTTACTTGCAGAAATACCTTCATATTTGAGGAAATATGTTGCAAAAGAGACTCCAAGATAACTATGTCTTCAGTGGATACTTTCTCTCATCAGTAGTTATGCTCTATAGGTTTTTCTGAAACTGTACACTTGGTTACTGCTTTCATTTATTCTGACTGGGCCAGGTACAGGCGCACTACTCAAAAAGGGGCTGAAGGCACTGATAAACCCCAAAGTTGCTCAGCTGCCAGACTTGTAAATGGTTGATGCAGGAGCATGGTGGATGGTTGCCCCTGTGGGTATGTGTAGTACCAGCAGATAAGATGGAGGAGGTACTCATCCTTTGTACACCTGTAAGAAACAAGAGGAAACTCAGTTTGGCTGCTTGTGTTTACGTCAGGAGCTTCTGTGCCTGATTCTTCAAGAAATTAGGTGTGCAGTTTGCAAACCTGTTCTGTGACACAGATTGAGGAGAATGTTTAGTGTGGCGAAGACTATCAGAAAATGATGATAAATTGGCTTTGGCTACCTGTATGAATATACCATGAAGAGAGTTGGCTCTTACTTTTCAGTGATTTCTGTGACTTTTTTATTTTTGTTTTGTTGCAGTCTCTGACCCTTTGTCATCTCTGTTCCATTTGCCATTACGCACATGATTTCTTTTTAGAAGTTAGTTGTCCCAACTTTATGCTGCCATTTAATATGCTGTCTTGGGGAGATTCCTTTGTTTTCCTTCCATTATGTAAAACTATTTTAATTACACAAGAACTCAGACTATCTTTTCAACTGAGTGTAGTTTTCTGGGACTCCCTCATACACTTAGAGGGAGTGTAGCCTTTTGTATCAGTGAAATGGATCTTGCATGATTTTTTCAAAATTTTTTTTTTTTTTTTTTTTTTTTTTTAACATATTGGTAAATTATCTTGTATGTTTAGTCATTGATATATTTGATATGGTCATACGCCATTAAGATTTCTTCCATTTAGATATTCTTTGTTTATAATGATGCACTTTCATTGAGATAAACAATAAAAAATTATATTCTGGATCTCTTTAGGTGGTGGAGAAAAAAAACCAAGCAGTTTCTATTTGAGGTCTTATGATTCCTGTGAGTCGCCAAAAATACATTTAGGACATGAGAAAGCTTTTGACTAAAGGCTTAGTTCAGTTCTCCCACTGAAATCAGTTGAAGGAGACAGTGAACACTAGAATTTGAGGTGAGCATGCTATCGTATACTAGAAAAATTCTCCACTTTTTACTTTCTCAACTCTCATCAGGTTGCTTTGGAGGAATCGCTGAGCCCCCAAAATAATCTGTAAAACAAGGATGTAAATAAGGTAATACAAATGGAAAGGAAAACAGAAGCACCTACAGTTAGAGATTTGGCCCAACCTAAATGTCTGTTAGTGTAATTTCCCAAAGACAATGTGTTCTTGTTTATTAGTGTGATGAACTCTATGATCTATCTTCAAAAGTCAGGATCCCATGGATTTATCGGCTAGAGAGTCAAGAAATTACCTATGGAATTGTCTGGTATAGAGTCATGAAATTACAGCTGTGTCCATCTGGCCTAAGAGCTGTGGTCTGTGCAGGTTGAATGAAGCAGGCCTTTGCAATGTTCTGTTGCCATTTGTGGCTAAATGCGAGGTCACTAGGCTTCAGCGGCTTTTTTGATGTGACTTGTTTGTGGTAGAGGAATATTTTTCCTGTTTCCAGCTTCTTTCAAAAGGTGAAACAAAGGACTTTTTTCAAGGTGGTTTTAGTTTTAGGCAAAATCTGTTCAACAGTTTGAAGTGTGTATGTATATATTTTTACAGTTAATATAATATCAGTGAAATCTTGAAATGCGTTGGAATTTTAAAATCCCTAATGCTAATAAGAGTGAACTGTCTTACCTCTCTCTGCCTCTGAAAGTTCTGGGCCCCAGTTTTCCTGTGGGTAAATGGAAATTGATGACAGTACTTCCATTATTATGTATAAGCATAGTATATATTTATATATAACCTGTATTTCCTCCCCCACCTTCTTTAAGCCTTTGGACAGAAAAAATGCCTCATAGATAGCCTCTGCCCAAAGTGTATTTGCAAGACAGAACACAAAAAATCTGCTCCTCAGTTTCCAGACTTACATGTCTGAGCAAACATTGCTTACAGAAGAACTGAGAACTCACTGTGTGGAATCACACTGACCCTGAGCAGTACTGCCCTGGGTTGCTGACTCTCTGTCAAAGGTCTAGGTGGTTTCTTTATCAGATATATTTGCAGCTTCTTATGTTGCTTTTTTGACATTACTTTGGTGGAAACACTCTTTAGAGCTTCTTCATTAGTTATTGTTGTACTTCTGAGTTCTAGTCTGATTGGTGTGGGATGGCAGAAATTAAGCCTTTCTGTGTGGGATTGCAGCCTTCTGCAAAGAAGAAAGAACAAGTTAAGACCAAGAAGTCTTGTGCTATTGATAGCTTGCATAACAGATTTGTAACGTTGCACTTAGCACCTCTTTGTCTATCAGCACATTTGGGAAGCAGCCAGAAGACTAGTATGGCTCACTCTATCTGATGAACAAAAAGTTCGTTTATACAAGGGGAAAAGATGCACATAAATAGAGCTACTCTTGCACAAAAGTACTAATGCTTCTGGGAATTGTGCTTTTTTTTTAACTATATCAAATTAATCATCTTAATGTTAAGAAAATGAGGAAATTATTTTGTAAAAAAAAAAAAAGTCAAACTTTATGAACTCATCTTGCCAAGTGTCAATTTCTGTGATACCTTATTCAAAATTATACAAAATTCAAAAAATGATAGTTTTTGAAAAGCCTAGCTTCAGGTGGAAGAAGATTGTTAATGAAGATTGTATGTATTCTTTTGGAACATTACTTATTTTATGATCCCAAATAGTGATTCCTTGCCTTGTTAATTACTATTCATAGTGTATCGTCTAAGTTATTCCTTCAGTGGTGTTCAGTTGTTGCCAATGTATTTGAGACTGAGTAAATTTTATGGTTTTTTCATCACCTGAAACATGTAAAATACACCAAATGGACTGGCTTTGCATCAGTACTTTGACATATATGAAGCCTTGATGCTAATTCTAGTAATGCATATTATTATTCTAGCAGGCGACTGAAATAAGTACATGGTCTGGCCAATTACTGTTCTAGATTGGTGCAAACGAAAACGCAGTTTTTGTCAACTTGCCAGTTATTTTCTAAATTCAAGTGACTTACATATACAAAAAATGCAAGTGTTGGTATACCAGTTGTAATTACTACTCAGAAAATACTGCTGTGCAAAAGCCTGTGTGTAATTCTTTTCCTCTTGTAGTACTCCTGGAAGCTTACATCTTTCTGTGTGTTTAATGCAGTTATAAGGATGCATTCAGTACATTCATAAGGATTGCTCAAAATAGCGTTCATATTCATATCAAAAATATTCAATTCCTTTATTTCCATAATCCAAAAAAGTAACTGTAAAATGAATTGGGTACTGCAGACACTGTTGGAATCCCTGTCAATTAGGGCTTTAACTTATGCACGTCATTCTACGTGGCACATCTTAAAGGGGTTGTGTGGTGGGTTGACCCTGGCTGGACGCCAGGTGCCCACCAAAGCCGTTCTATCACTCCCCCTCCTCAGCTGGACAGGGGAGAGAAAATATAACAAAGAGCTTGTGGGTCGAGATAAGGACAGAAGAGATCACTCGCCAATTACCATCACGGGCAAAACAGACTCAACTTGGGGAAAATTAACTCAATTTATTACAAATCAACCAGAGTAGGGTAATGAGAAATAAACCCAAATCTCAGAACACCTTCCCTCCACCCCTCCCTTCTTCCTGGGCACAACTTCACTCCCGGATTCTCTACGTGCCACCCCCAGCGGTGCAGGGGGATGGGGAATGGGGTTTATGATCAGTTCATCACACGTTATTTCTGCTGCTTTATCCTCCTCAGAGGCAGGACTCCTCACACTCTTCCCCTGCTCCAGCGTGGGGTCCCTCCCATGGGAGACAGTCCTCCACAAACTTCTCCAATGTGGGTCCTTCCCATGGGCTGCAGTTCTTCACGAACTGCTCCAGCGTTGGTCCCTTCCACGGAGTGCAGTCTTCAGGCACAGACTGCTCCGGCGTGGGTCCCCCACAGGGTCACAAGTCCTGCCAGAAAACCTGCTCCGTGGGCTCCT
>NW_010972775.1:13313352-13314132 GCF_000737465.1 Haliaeetus leucocephalus
CACCGTGGACCTCCCTGGGCTGCAGGGGGACAGCCTGCCTCACCGTGATCTTCCCCACGGGCTGCAGGGGAATCTCTGCTCCGGCACCTGGAGCACCTCCTCCCCCTCCTTCTTCACTGACCTTGGTGTCTGCAGGGCTGTTTCTCTTATATGTTCTCACTCCTCTCTCTGGCTGCCGTTTCCGTCTGTCCCAGCTTTTTTCATCTTAAAAATGTTATCACAGAGGCGTTAGCACTATCGCTGATGGGCTGGGCCTTGGCTGGCGGCGGGTCCATCTTAAAGCCGGCTGGTATTGGTTCTCTCTCGAACACAGGGGAAGCTTCCAGCAGCTTCTTACAGAAGCCACCCCTGTACCCCCCCCACTACCAAAACCTTGCCACACAAAGCCAATACATTCCACCCCTCGCCTCTGTGCATCACATTTTTAAGAACAATCATTAAAATCTACATTCATCACGCAAAATCTTCACTCACATCAACAAAAAAAGAAATCCTCACACCAAAATCAAAATAATATCATCACAAAACAGACAAAAAGTGAACAATTTACACACAATCCACCCCTCGTCCCTTCACCACAAGTACAACAATAAAAATTCCCCGCTCGTCATGCAGCTCTTAACTCTCTAGCTGTGTTCAGTCCGTGTTTTGCCGGTTACCTCTCTCAGTTACTATCCTTATCTCGAATTCCTCGCATTGCCCGCATTCTCCACCAAAAAGACTGTGGTGGGTTGACCCTGGCTGGATGCCAGGTGCCCACCAAAGCCGTTCTATCACTCC
>NW_010972775.1:13314142-13387206 GCF_000737465.1 Haliaeetus leucocephalus
TTAATACCCCCCCCCCCCCCCTCAGCTGGACAGGGGAGAGAAAATATAACAAAGAGCTTGTGGGTTGAGATAAGGACAGGAGAGATCACTCGCCAATTACCATCACGGGCAAAACAGACTCAGTTTGGGGAAAATTAACTCAATTTATTACAAATCAACCAGAGTAGGGTAATGAGAAATAAACCCAAATCTTGCTTTTGTTGGTACTTACTTTTTCAAGCAGCAATTTCAAATTTTGGGAAACTCTGTGATTCTGTATACTATGCAATTTAGTGTATTATTAATAATGAAACATTTCTATATATGTATTCTTATCATATGTATTTGATCTAGATTTAAAGGGCCATTTCTAATGCTCTGTTTTGTATGAAGAATGCAAGGATCATGACATTTTCATTGCAAGTTAGTTCGTTGGTGATTGAGATTTGCCCTTCAGTGATCTCTTCAGCTGTGGTTAAAGGTTCCTGTTTCATGGAACTTGGCTTGTTTTTGCTACTGGTGGATGTACTGCCTTTTTTGTAGGAATTTCTTGCTGCAGAGCCATGTGCCAGTACAGAGGAGGACAGTGCCTTCTGGCCTCATTCATACCAGTGCTTCAGAGCTTGGAGATTGCTACAGAGGTCTGTGTTCTGTGTGTAAAGTATGCTTGGAAAAATTTTCCAGTTTTCTCTGTCATTTGTTTAAAGGTAGAATTTGGTGAAGTTTGATGACGATGAAATACGGACAATTCTGTGTACATGCTGAGGGAGGTTTTTTTCTGTCCCCATGGATGAAGTCTGCAGTGCTGCTGTTACTGCTAGAAAGCATTGTGCCTCATGGAGATTCAGGACAGTGCATGTCTGTCTTAGAAGTGTGGCTGGGAAGCCCTATTGTCCCCAACTGCATTTTAGTT
Organism: Haliaeetus leucocephalus; assembly: GCF_000737465.1. Lineage (NCBI taxonomy): Eukaryota > Metazoa > Chordata > Aves > Accipitriformes > Accipitridae > Haliaeetus > Haliaeetus leucocephalus. Next base: position 13,315,035 of record NW_010972775.1, read on the forward strand.
TGTGGTGTTGCATAACAACATGTTGTTGCCTAAAACCACTAGTATGTTTTGAAATGGAGTTATGAAAATAAGGCAAAAATGTACAGTGACTTCCTCTCCAAACTAGTCACAGTGAACACAGAGATGAAAATAATCTTCTCTTTTTTTTTTTTTTTTTTTTTTTCCTGCTGTGATACTTGGAGTTTTTCATTTTCTGTTAAGTGAATGAAGGGAGATGGATTATTAAAAACTTTCAGATACACAAGGGTGTTTGAGACTTGATTGTTCCATTTATATTTTGCAACTCATGATGAGCACAGGTTGCATTAGCAAAGAGAGTAAAGTATCTTAAGTCCTTTTGTTCTTCCCACGGATATCATTGCTAAGGGCCTCACGTGAATCCCAGTGAAGTCAGCAGTGCTGCAGAACTGCTGGGAGCACATTGTTGGATTTTTCAAAATATTCGACTAATGAGACTGTAACACCATTAAAAACCCAGTTGCATTTGTAGTGGGCCCAGTAACAGGAAGCACATTACTTCACAGTGCTCTAATGCTGAACATGAACTTAAAGGCTTGTGAAAATTGTCAACTAAAATGGCTTAAAAAAAAAAAAAGAAACAAGAAACCTCTCAAGCAGCGGAGACAAAAAAATCTTGCTGATTCAAAGGGAAAGTGTGCAATCCATGTACAGCAGGAACAGGTGGATTGCATTGAGTAGCAAGTAACAGGGACTGACTGTATGGCAGAAGAACGTGGGTGTTTCACGATGTACTAAAAGCAGTGGAAACTACAAGGCCGACTGCTCAAAAAAGTAGGAATGATGCCACTTAAATCAAAATAGTGTGCAATAAAAAGGGTAAGAGAAGGAGTTGTCAATCCATTTTATAGTGACTTAAAATGCAGAAGGCTAGTGTAAATGCTAAAAAAATGTAAGCAGTAGTTTATTAACATTGAAGGACAAATCTCTAACTTGATTATATGGGAATGGTATTCCATCAGAATTACTGCCTGATGGAAAGTAGTTTCTGAAAGAGCAATAAATGGAGATTATTTGTCACTCATCATGCATAGAAGGTAGACTTGCTGATAAACATTATGCTGAAGTGGTGATGAGCAATAGTATGGTAGTGTGGGGAGCAGTTAATTCTAAACCAAATCAACAAAAATTATGATTTTGGCCTTCAGTGTATCTGGCTATATACAACTTCTGTTGACAGTCTTGTTGTTCTTCTTCCTCTGTACAGCTCACTTGGGGCTCTGTAGTGGGTGATCTTGACCACATTTTTTACCGATAATGGATTCACTAAAACTGTCACTTTAAACTATGGCACTGCCAAGGAAGTTTTTGCTTCAGATAAATACATAGTTGTATAGTAACTTTTAAAAACTAAAAATAGTACTCCTAACTACTTGCAGCATATCTTTTAGTCTTAGCAGCTCTTGAGCCTGGACAAATTTAAGAATATTTAACCCAAATACATAAGCTTTGAGCTTAAACCTGTAAATCACCATCAAAAGTGCCCATATCTTGTCTACATTATTTCTCCTGTGGTTCATCTGTATTCGTGCTTAAAAGTATTTGCCAGGTAGTTTCTAAGATTCAGATTTACTGCTTGTGGTGTTGAATGTATAGTGAGATAGGTCTGACTTCAGTGAAGATGATGGAAGTATATTTTGACTTTACAGAAATCAGAATTAGGTTAGCCCAAAAGCTGAGTAAAAACCCCTGACTTTTTCCTAGCACTTACTTTGACAGGGCTCTCTGACATCAGTTGTGATTAAGTGATCTTTTTAGTCTTGCATGTGGGCATTGAGGTTGCGCTCAAGGCATAAAGAGGAGGTAGTAGGTGCTTGGTGTCCTGATAAGGAGGCCCAATGTACTCAGCCTTAAAAAAAAAAATAATTAAAAAATTGAACTACAGTTTTGAACCACAGCTGATTTTTATTTAAATGGATTTTCAATAAAGCCATCTAATAAGCAGAAATCTCTGGTCATGGAAAATACAGGAGGGCAACTAGATAGTCATGCAGTGCACTTAAGTGTTTTCAAGAAGAAAAAATTATTTAAATGTTTTAAGGATTTTAATTGCCTATTCTGCACATGTGAGCTATGAATTATGTGTTGATTGATCTCTATTATTTGAATAACTAGAATTTAATTTTTTGTTTCAAATGATGTAAAAGAAATAACAACACTTGCATATGTTCATACGTTACTTTAACATAAAAATGTTGCTATTGGCTATTCTATAACAACTCTAACCAAGTCAGACTTTGTATGGCACCCAGCTACAGGGTAATACACTGGGCTTTGGTTCCATGAAGCCTTGAAGTATTTGCATAGCTTTAAATCCATGGATAGCTCTGGCACTGTTCATGTGCTGAAAGCTGGCTAGACCCTCCTGAGTTCAGGCCTGTGCTATAATCAGTGACTTATTTAATGTAGCTTTCGTGAGGGCCAATGGGAGCCATCTTTCCTGAATAAGCTAGAGTAGCTTAACCTGAGAAAAGGATGAAGGATCAATTTTCTGGGGTTAATTCCAGGCCATTGTGCTGGAACTGGTCAGATAATGTTCTGGGAATGTGAAATGCAATAGATTCCTCTTAGAAGCTATGAATCAGAGTAGTGCACTCTTCCAGAACTATGACTGATAATATGCCAACATTTTCTAGAATAAGGCAGAGCATAGTTTTTCACTAGACTGGGTGACAATTGCTAGATGTCGTGTGAAGAAGACAGGAATGAAGCGGTATTGAATGGACAAGGTAATGTAAAGCTTACTTTGTTTAGGACAGAGAGGTCATTAAAGAAGTTGGACTACCGCAGTGGATGGTTAGATTGTTTTTTGTACATGTAATTTTCCACTGCATATGCAAGTACTATGTTTATGGAATCGGCTTTAACAGCTGGATGCTGTCAGACTGAGGATGCAGTTGCATGGCAACTTGCATCAGCCTAAATCTAGGCCATTGTAGCCTCGCTCTACCCTCAGAGTAAGGTCCTGCCCACTTCCTTGAGTTAGCTCTGAGTGCTTGTGTGAGCACACACTAAGCTGATAGAGGCAGCTTATGCATCTGGAAATTAACCCAGCTCAAATATGTGATGAGCTTTCAGGTAGATTAACTCACTGAAGCAGCTCACAGCATCATCGCATGAGAGCTAGTACCAGTGCAAGGGAAGTGGTGGGAATGTCTTGACAGGGGTGAAAAGGATTTAGAGAAGGCTAAGCAGCTGTGGAAAAATGAATATGAATATTAGAATGTTTTGTTCACATTCAGAGTAGAATAAACTGCTTTGTAAGAGATTTTTATCATTGACATTCTGAATGATTAGCCAACAAGAGATCTCTGCCACCAGTTCCCCCTGGTTTTTGTGGTGACTATCATGATTATGATAATAATCATGTGAGGGCAAACAAAGGAGACAAAAAGATCTCTCCGTATTCCAATAAGCCTGTAGTCCAAACAGGGCAAATGAGTGATTTAAGTATAATGGTGGTCAAACTGGATGTAGGTAAAAGGAACGTTCCCCGTGAAAGTAGCATCTCAAGCCATGTAACTTGTATATAAATCCTTTGAGTCATAGGACTTACACTATCATGGTAACTGAGAACACTGTTGGAGGAGGGGCAGAAAACATACATTTTCTGAGTGGACGAAAGAGTGCTCGTATTTCAACTGTGAGGAGTAACAGGGGAAGGAAGTTCTGCTCGATTAGAGTGAGGACTAGTGTGACGAATGATGTAGAACTGAGATACAAGTTAGGGTGAAGTTGTAAAAGGATGTTAGAGGTAGCAAGAGGCAAGCTAACAGTAAAAAATAGATGTGGTATAATTTTTCATGTTCTCTCGATGTTCTTTGGGCAAAACAGAATGCCATTTGGGACCACTTTGACAATTACATGTTAGCATCTGTAAAAGCAATCTTTAAATTCAGTCATGAGAGATGTCTAATATAGAAACATTTTAAATCACACAGGAGTTGGAGTAAGTAAGAAGACAATATGAAAGGTCTTCATATTACTTGGAAAGGAAGCATGTAAAGGGGGTTATTTAAATCTCTAATTTTAAGAGTTTTGTTTTATAGCATAATCACCCTTTCTCATCTTCACAGTGGGCATATATGAATATGTCAAAAGGAAGCCACACCTTCCTTAAAAGCACAAGAGAACAACTTTAGAAAGAGGGATTGTTTTAAGGCCAAATCAGGATTGTATTGCTGCCAAGTGAATTTCTGCACTAGGAGCTTGTGGAAGGAGGAAGAAGTGTTAATGTGATAACAGCCAGTGGAGCTCGCTCTGCGTGTAACTTGTCATTCACAGCTCTAGCTCCCCTCCATGCAGAGGAAAGGGGACGAAATACTGCCCAGTTGTTACACCTGAAACAAGACATCTAAACAGAGGCAGGAAATGGTTCTGGCAGGGTATGTACCCAGCACTGAGTCTTGCTGCTCATCCTTTGTCACCCTGCAGAAGGACTGCCTCTGTGTGATGCACCCACTACCACTACCACCACTTGTCTGCAGTGCTCATGCACATGCTGTCTCAGTGTATTCTGGCTGGATAAGCAAATGCCAAACAGATAGTAGTTTGGAATAAAAATCCCCAAATTTTACTTTTCAGAGAAATTCAGAATGTTTTCTTTAATAAAAGTTTGGAACTGAGCGAGGAGTCGGTGAAATTGGAAAAGTGAGGAAGGATATTAACTAAAGATTTTTTTTTTTTATTGCCCTTTGATGGCTTTACACTTCTGTTTTTAGGATATGCTCACTTCCACAAACAGCAAGATTTTGAACAGATTAGGGAACAGTATTTTAGATTTGCAAAATTAAATACTGAAGTAAAGGTGATTCTGTCTGTGTGGAGCTTTGTGGATTCAGGTATGTCATCGTTCTTGGCTGCATGAAATCTCACATCAGTGAATTTGAATTTTTGTCAGAGACTTCAGTGTAATCAGGTTTTCTCATTAAAAGCACTTGTATCTTCTGAAAAGTGGGCAGTCTTCAGTCTCACACTTTATTACATAGTCTTTTAAGTACGCTTGCAGATCAAATAATGTGTCTGCATCTAAAAATTTAGATAGGTTAGTTTGTTACATTTGAATTCTTACAAAGATGTTTTCCTTTTGAGATGTGTGCAATAATGATTACTTTCAATTTACTAATTTATAAATGCATGTGTGGGCATCAGTGTTGAGTTCTTTGGGAAACAGTGGAAGTTTGTCAGGAAAGCGTTCAAGGTTTTGCAATACAAAGTAGTTTTTGTTGTACAATGCATGTGCTAAAGAATAGCTTTAGCAGACAAGTTTGACTAAAATGCTCAGTAATACTGTGACGTGTCACTGCCTGGTGCGAAATGAGTCACTCCCTATAGAAATGCAAAATTGCATTATAGAGTCCAGAGTCTTGTACTTTATTCATATATGGACAAGAATGTCCTTTGTCCACGATACTGTTTTTCTTCAATATCTGTATGCATTTCATTTTAAGCTCATAGACACCATGCTGAGTATTGGTGTATACACTATCTCATGCTAATGATCTGTTTGATTTGCATAATTTGCCTCTGTTTTCTATGGGTTCAGTATCTTATTGTCCTTTTTCACTGCTCTTTTAGATGTGATTGGAGATGAGGTATGGTTGTCAAACTCGAATGGCTATTTTGTAATATGTAGAAATACTGGCCTCAGAGCTGTGTTTATTTACGCTTGTCCAGAACAATTGCTTATGTTCTGTCTGAACAGTTGCGATGAGTAGGAAAGGTCATTTAGTGCTACTTGGAAGGACCATAGCTAGAAGTCATCAAAGGGCAGTGTGAAACCTTTCTTTGCAGAGATCTGGAACAAGTTTGGAGAAAGCATGATTGATAGTTACTGGAGCTCCGTGATTTATACAATGGAGTGGAGATGAAGGCTTTATTTAGGAATAGGATTTTGCTCTCTGGAAGGGGGCTGGATTTTGCCACACGTAAGTTGGATTTATTGGCAAGGAGGAGTAGGAGGCATATAGAATCTTGAAAAACTATGAGTTTGCAATGGGACGGACTCAGTTTCTGGAATGTACTTCTCAGTGTTTTTGCTGCCTCCAAAGTTCAGTAGCTACCAAGGGCATCAAGAATAAAAGCACTGTGGTTTAGACATGCCTATGTGAAGCCTACGTTGCTTGCTTTTTCATCCCACTGGCATGGTCAAACAGCTAAAGTGAAATAGGCAGTATTAGGGGGATGCACTGAGAAAGCATATCTAGGTACCTGGGAAGGACATGAAGTCCGATATGGATTTCAAATTTAAAGCATTTGAGGTGGTGGATCACCATGTCCAAAGGAAAGACTTCAGATCACAATGTGTCGTAGAATTGTAGCGCTAGAAGCAGTGGCTATGCCCAAGTTCAGCTGGTTTAAGAGCCTATAGTACCCAAAGGTAAAAGTCCATCTTCAGGATAATGGTATTACCACAGCAGATTGGGTAAGTTAATAGCAAGCTCTGTTAATCATTGGGTGGTCCAGCTCATTTGTGAGAGACTAGGGGGGAGCACTGGGGGAGGAATTATGTTTGAATTGTTCTTTATTAGAGTTCAACTCCTTTGGCCAGAATGTCTTGGAATAGCAAATGCCAGGCCTCTCTGCTGTTGAGATGTTGTGCTAGCTCCGTGTTGCTGGGATCAAGCTTCTGCTTTGTGACAGCTGCTCTTTTTTCCTTTAAATGTACAACACACATTTCTCTTTCTGTTACTCAGCGGCAAATGTTTAAGCTCTGTGTTAGTGGTTAAAAAGAATAAAGAATGCGTGTAATTAGGAAGCTGAGAAAGTTATGGGAAAGAAATAAAAGATGGTGCTTTTACAACTACAGTTGAGGGTCTTGCTAAAATTATCTGAATATGGTTACTGATTGCTTAATATTTCCTGTCAAAGAAGTTTAGCAAAGAAAATTATTTCAAACAAGTACTGTATCCATTATAAGAGAAAGGACTTAGCCTTTTAGATTTAGAAGTGGTGGAATACATTCCTTAAACACTTCCTGCTAGAATAACATTAAACATTCTGTATGTTTCTAGCTTGTGTATTTGTCTAGTAATCTTAGCTCGTAGAGCTGCAGGGTCTCACCAGGAGCTTAAATCAAAAAGTGTTTTGCTGGTGATAGATCTGAAGGCAGGAGGAGACTCAAGTCCCATTTAAAAATTGAAGGATTTAATACACACTGGTGACATTTTGTTTAAGTGACAGACTTCAAATCAGAGACCTTTACTCTTGCAGATGATACAGAACTCATGGTGTATTGCATTTTCTGAATCTGGCATTGCAGTATTTTATAAGCCGTTTGGCAAGTAGCTGTTCACAGTTAATATAACTGGTGACACTTACATGTTGTGTTCTTAAGTTCAAGTGTCCATACATCTGTGGGAAAGTGCTTTTGCAATTTAAAGGCAGAAGGTCAAATTTAATGAAACGGAATCATAAACAGTGCATATCTTTGTGATAGAAAGCAAAGCTGATAGAAAGTAACTTTTCAAGCAAAGGTTTATTGCAACTCCCTTTGAAAGCAAAGGTAGTTGTATCTCTTTCTAGCTGTTTTCTCCCCTCTCCTTTCATTATTACCTGTTTCTCAAAATAACAGCAAGTACATGATCTTCTCTGGGATGTTTGCTGCAGTATTTCTGTCCTAGGACTCTTCACTCTTTCAACCTTGAGTTACAGACTATATAAATTAACAGGATAAACCAGTCTTGTACTTTGATAAAAGAACATGAGAGTGTACCAATAAATGACTCCTTAGCAGAGTACTGAAAAGAACAAAAGTATATACAGCTCTTGCTGGGAACAGAAAACAGAGACGAGTGGCGGGGGGAGGGGGGAAGGCTGGAGGCAGGGGGGGACCGTGGGGCTGGCTTGTGAGAGAGAATATTTGGGATGGAAGGCTGGACGAATTATCATCTGTAGATGCACAAAGTAACTGGTCATTCTAAAATGTTTCATTTCCTGGCTAAGTATAAATTCTCTGAACAATTTATCAAGCCACTGCTTGTAGCTGTGGGAAATTTATTTTTTTTTCTTGATGCTTATGCAGCAAAATGGAACCATAGCTGGACAGTTCTTTTGGCCCTCTGAGTTGGGCTTAACACAGGAACTAACATCATGATTAGACTTTTTTTCTGGTAAAATTTATCTTTAAGTGATTTAATTATGAATTGTTTCATAGGACCAATATATACTGATGACAAGGGTGGAGGGGACACAAGTGCATCTGGAACATGTCCATGAGGCCACCATTCATGAAAGTATCTAGATGAGAAACTTGGAGATGGTCCTGTCAATAGACTTGTCTTTAAGTGGTAAGGAAATGCTGTTCCTCAATGCAAAACACAACAGGCTCTCACTGTGTGACTGTAAATCTTAAGATACAAAACTACTGACTTAAGTAAATACACAATTTACAAACTGTCAGATGAATCTCCAGAGCTAACCTGTCTAATGGACATGGCATTACATCAGTGGATACCCTTATTTCAGTTTGACAAGGCTATATCTAGCTATATCAAATTCCAAGGTGGGAGAGACCTTAGAGATAAAAGCAAAGTTTATCTTCTCTGCTGTTTGAACCTGAGTTGACTAAATCAAACAGGGTGACCTCACATTAAAAATAGACTCTAAATGCAGTGAAGTATGCTCTAAATGAGTTTAGTTTGTGTCAGTATAAATAAATATAAAAAAGCTATTAAAAAAATCTATATATTACAGATTCCCTGAGTTCCTTTGATTTATGTACATTCACTGTAATTTAAAAAAGGAAACAAACCATGAATTCTCTGTTTATGTTCAGGTTAGCAATGGAACGTTTGCATCATGCTAGTGGGAAAACGATTGGACTACTTGAAGGTACTGTCAAATGTAGAAAATAAACACACTGAAGAAGAAAAGACTTATTTTCCTGTCTATTTCCTATTGCACTTTTAAATCTCTTTAGGAGATCATTCCGTAATTATAGGAAAAAATCCGATATAAAATCATTTAAATAATGACACTTTTTTAGTTGTTACTTTCTTTTAAAGGGAATCAATCTCTCCCCTCCAGGCTAGTTGAGATAGCAGTTAAATTGCTATTTTCACCAGCTGGTAAACAAGTAGCTTATCCAGGACTTCTCTTTCATTCCCATGCGTATGTGTGTGCAGATGCAAACTGATATCCATATGGTCTGTAATAATAGGTTCTGAAGAGTTAGTTCAGTTCATCTTGAGTTACAGTATGTCAAGGAAATTATACTAAGAGCAATATTTTCTATGGCAAAGATGCTGCTGTAGAATGTGCAGAATTTCAAAAGTTACAAAGGCATTTGTCTGACTAAACTTGAACATACCTCTAAGGAAGAAATGGACAACAGGTGATCTGCTGTCCCAAACAAGATACAGTTAGGAAATATTAGAAACCGTATAATAGGAACAGCATAATAACCACAAGGCACTTAGCTTCCTGCACTTTCTGTATCACCTTCATTAGTGTTACTGACTGTGGCCTGTGTGCAGCCATAGGAAGTGGTATTGCTGGATTTGCAGTGGCAATATACTGTGTAGGAAGAAGGTACAGAAGAAGGAACTTTAAAAGAAGTTTAGAAATAGTAATTGACCCGTTTTGCTTATAGACTCCCATAGCTGAGCAATATACTTGATTTGGTTTCAGTTCACTGTGAATGCACATGCATCCCCAAAAGAAATGGAACCAGTTGGAAAAAAAAAAAACATACCTTGCTGCACTGGCTTTAATCTCTAGTTGTTTTTGGAAAGTTAATGGAAAATATGAACAGTGCAAAAACATAAGCCCTATGCAGAGACAGTGAGTAAGCTTTCCTCATTTGTCTACAAGGGGGAAAACCAGCTTTGTTTATTTAGGCTTGGTTTTTGAGTCTTGGTCTGAAGCTGCAAGGAAGTACTTTACCTCACATCCAGACTTGCACACCGCAGAACTGCTTTTATCTGACATCTGAAGCCTCAAGTCATGTAGCAGGGTGTATTGCTTGAGTGCTGTGATGGGTAGTTTGGCCTTAGCTGTACCGATAATTTTATTTTTGCACAATATAAGATGGAGGTGATAACTATATGGTAATAAGACCAAATGCCTTGCTGTGATCAAAGTCAGCATTTATGTTTTACACCACTGCCTCTTTATTCCATCCCTGTCCCACTGACTTTAGTAGAAAAACCTTTTTTTCTTTTGAAATTTCCATGGTTCAGCAGCGTGAAGATTTTGTGTGAGGGGTGCTTAAGCATCAACAGAAAATGGACTCTAGATGGATTTAAATCTAAAACCTGGAATCTGTTTCATGAAACCACCTATTTGAAAAGCTATTCATGGAAGAAAGGTAATAAGGAAGTTTGGAAGAAAATGGAAGAAATTGCCCCTCTTTTCTTTCCCTCTGAGCTACTTGCTGGCAGCTGCTGGAGACTGCCAGCTCAAATGCTGCGGCTCTTTCCCCCCCCTCCACGTGCGTGTGCGATTTGCTCAGGTTTTGAGCAGGGTCTTGCATACAGCATAGATGGAGAGAAGTGTGTGTCAGAAGAAAACAAAGGAAATGGAAAGAAACATAAGGCAAAGAGATAAGTGATAAGGGGCAGTTAGGCAACTGAGAGAAAAGCAAACTAAATGGAAGCAGTGGTAGTGAAAAGAAACTAAGTTTAATTGAATTGAAAAGAAGTGCAAAGGTATCAGTGATTAGTGCATGAGAAGAAAACATGTCTTGGGATGCATGGCTGGCTTAATGTTTCTGTGAGAGAAAATCTACAAAGCTTAGTAGAAATACTCAAGTGATGGGAGAAAGTGAGAGCTCTGCACTGCTGTACTGTAATGTGAGGTAAGCATGCAAAAGGACTGCCAGGAAGACCTGATGCAGGAGTTTAGTGTCTTAATAGAGCTGACTGCCCCTGGCACAGAGCTGTATGTAATACAATAGTTGTCAGTGGTGAAAGTGGTTTTCTGGCTCTCCCCTTCTCTGCTTCTGTTTTTGAGCACTGAGCCAAACTCTTGTATTTCTCAATTTCATGAAGATGATGATACTCTAACAAAGACCAAGCTTTGTCCCTGGTATTTGAACTTGTGGCATTGATTTAACCTTGATGGTATGGAGGAGCATCAATTTTGCTGTGTATTTCCCAGGAAGGCAAACAGTGTTTATACTTCAGCCTTGCACTGAGAGCTTCAGCAAGCTTTTAGTTGTCACTAGGTCTCTGGGAACCCAGCTGGTAGTGGCTGCCTAGAGAATACACTGAATTGCTGCATCCTTTCTTGCCAGGGACGTGTTTCATTCCTGTGCCTCTTTTCCAGTATCAGAACTGTGTTGGCTGTCAGAGGATGATAGGTACAGCTAGGGGCCACCTCTTTCCAAAGGCTCTGAAACTGGGATCCTCAGGCTGACAGGAGAAATTGCAGCAAACCTCTATTGAAAGCAGAGCTAAATTCTCACAGATTCACAAATGAAATACATAAAGTGCTAATGTTTTAAATAGGATTTCAAATTAAATTATTATGAAGCATTAAATGTGCTACCCTTTCCAAAGTAATAATTTCTGCCATGATTTCCTTTAAAACTTCATTTTTGCAAATTCTGGCACTAGGGATACAGATGAGAGAAGTACCAACTTGAGCTAATTTTACCAGCACAAAGGACTGGGATTTGAGAGGTAACAAAAGGAGGGGGGTAGGGGACTCCCAGAAGAAATTACTGAACCTATTGCAGAAAAATAATGCTGTAGAAAATTGGATTTCTGTTTATAATTTAATATTATTACGTATGCTTTTTGGGTGGGTAGGATTGCCATTGCTTTACCAATAATCATGCGCTGTTTCTTTGCAAAAGTGTGTCTGTTGCACTGGCAGAGTGCTTCCAAGCCAGGAGCCATTGATCTGAGTTTTGTTGTACAAGTCTGCCTTCTTTCTAGAGCATTTAACTTTTTGTGTAATTTTTAAACACATAGCTTATTTTTGTGGAGAAGTATTTGCTGATTGTCAGAATTCTTAATGCCATTTGAAATGTATTAGGCCACAGTGCTATGGATCTTTACATATACGTGGTAGTTTGCAAATAAGTGTTGAGACCAGACATGCACAGGTAACTCTGTAGTCAAGCAATAGTTTAAATATTGGTAATTTCTGAAGTATTTTCTATGTGATAATTGTAGACCATACACAGATGTCCAAATCTGTGTGTATGCCCTAAAGGAATACTGATGGTTCTACATTGTAGATGCATAGATTGTTTAAGAAAATACCCACCACCTATCCAGCCATTATTTATGTATGTAAGTAAGAGAAGCCTTTGCTATACTGTGCTAGAAGAAACACAAGGACAAAATATTGCTTGAAAGAAGGCATTAAGTAATAATAATGTAGTAGTTTAGCTGTTTATGACTAGAATATGAAATTAAACAGAGCTCATATTTTGGCAGTGTTGAGTCCTGCGTGCTTCTCTGATGAGTCTCTTGGGCTAGACTCTTAAGAAGTATTTACATGCCTAGAGATTTAGATAAGCACTTGGTGGGGTTTTCAAAAGCATCCAGGTCTCTCATACCTCTTGGGTTTCTTGAGGGGATATGGGGGTGCATGTGTGTATGTGCATCCATATAAAAGCTGTTGATTAATTCTATTCTTCTGAAGCAAAAGCATATTCAATTTAATAGGAAATAGCATTCCATCCCAGTCTGCTGAGCCACCGAGCTATTTCACAAATACTGTTTTGCTTGCATCTTCCTTTCCTATCATTTTTTGTTTTATTCTTGTTTTCCCTCACTTGCTTGTATTTGTGAGACAAAGAGGAAGCTTGTTAATCCTTGTACCTTCTGACTTGCATGGAGAAGGGTATCCTTTGACACGTGTCATCAGGTTTAATGGCGTGATGTTGTTATGTGTCGTATTTATTGCTGACATCAATTTTGCAAATTCCAGCTTAGCATGGTTTTGTTGCTGAGCGCTGACAGATTTACATTTAAGAAAGAAAAAAAAAAGAAAAAGCTAGAAGTGACTGAACTAGGGAATATTTTGTAAAATATTGCCCTTATGTTTCTGCTAATTGTCCGTTAATCTTCCAGTCAGCACAAGAGAGCAAGTGTGTTACATTTACTTGCATAATCAGTATTCAACATTTTGGTTACTGATGTAGTATTTAGAAATGTTGATTCACTGTAACTGTATGTGATGTGATTTATGATCCTTATGGAGGTTCTCAGCTTTGTTAATGATACTCCTGTGGAAAGCTACTTCTGCTGAATCACGACTGCAACTGGATGTTGTAGTACCCTATTGTTTTCTATAAATTTAGTTTTAGCAGAATTTATTCAGCTAGTCTAGGATCTATTATAAAAAAAAAAAAAGTGAATCCTGTAATTGCAGACTAAGTTAAACTTATGTTAGTGTAAAATAAGCAACCACATGTTCCTTGCTTTGTGTACAATTTCAGGTAGCTTTGATACAGAGTTTTCTGAAGTTTGGTTTTGAGACAAAGGTGTTCAGCTGGACAGCACAGAGTTTATTCAATTACTTATTGGGGTCAGAAGTGTCTCGTATAACCTTGAACAAACCATTCAACTTTCTGCTAACCAAATGATTGCCTATGTGCACTGAATGCAGGTTTTTATTTTCCCTTTTGTAAAGTTGCAGTTATTTAGGAACTAGGACAATCCATGGTTGCATATATCAGCAGGAAACCAAAACAATTTTGCAGATTTTAAAAGTGTTCTCATTCAAAATCTGAAAATTTGAAACATCTAGTCATATCACTTTGAAGAAGGAAAACAGGTGTAAACACTTTTCATTTCACTTTTCTAACAGACTGTCTACAATAAAAATACCTTTCTTGCAGAGATTGTACACTCATTTTTTAATTTTGCTCTCTGACAAAATCTGGAATTGCATTCTTATAATAAAGTTTAATGATTGTGCAGTACTTGACAACTCACAATTTGTATCCTGTAAACATAGCTTTCACTTGCTTTGCCTGTTCAGAAGGACATGTAGACTATTTTATGTAAGACAGCTTTCTTCAGGGCAAAGAGTAGAGATCTGGGACTCTGGCATTCTAATTTCAGAGTTACCGCTTGTTTACTGTGTGGCCAAGGACAAGTCCGTTTAACCCAAATTCAGTCAAGTATTTAGGCTTCCAGTTCCCCCCCTAAATTACTGGCACATTAGGAGCTTGGGTGTGTGGTTCAGTCTGTACCAATTTGTTCCTCACTGTTCCTGTAGCATCAAAAGCTATAGCAGTGGCTAATAAGTAGCTGTTGTTGAGAGCAGAAAGTCTGGAATCCAGACCTGTGAACAAGCAATGTCAGCAGCACAAGTAGCATGGGCTTTCCTTTAATGAGAGACTCAAGACCTTTGGAGTGTCACAGAAAAAGTCAAACTGTCCATTACATAGTGATGATAAAATATTCTGAAATACGTTAAGAACTTTGAAAGAGCATGCTTTCTTAGAGAAAGAGACAGCACCCTTCTCAGTGTGCAGACTTCTTTTTAAGTCTAGATTACACAGCCTATATTTACACATACTTTGGTTGGATTTTGATAAGGTTAATTTTAAAAGACTGTCTGATTGTGTACAGACTGGATCAGCTGGGTACAGGATTTTGAGTGTTGACCAAGTAACAGCAAGTGCACAGCATTCCTGACCCTGCTTAGAATTCACTTTCTGGCACAGACTTCTTGCAGAACAACTTAAAGGAGTATCAGAGCTATAATGTAATGTCTGATGTTTTGGTTACTAAATTAACAAAAACTGTAATCAAACCCTAAATTCTAGCAAAAAATTAAATATAAGAAATATATTAGAAAGAGCATAGGGATCATATGGGGTAAGTTCTGAGTATTGCTGTCAAAGAAAGGAGATTTAATTTTTTTTTCCACAGATATAGCAAATAAATTGAGTCATAAATAATATTTCACTAGATGTTATTGTTGACTTTCATAAACTGCAGGACCATGACTGGCACGTTGTCCTGTTTTTACAGATGACTTAATTGTTTAATGCCAGACACTTCATCTTACCTTATGAGTTGTAGATCTTTTCTTAGAGCAGAAGGCATTACTACATTGTTTGCTGCTTACTTTAGAGATGATGAGTTTCTAAAGCACATACACAGAATCTTACAGGTCTGTCAAGACCTTTGATATAGTTGTGTCTGTTTGCTTTTTTTTTCCTTGAAATACCAGCAATCAAAAAATATTTCATGCATCCCAGAGTTACGTCAGCAGAAAGAATTGCAAGGGTGCTAGGGAATTATAGAAATGGTCAAACACCCACATTGTATATATTATATGGCAGATCTTTATATAAAGCACTCATTAGCTTTGTCAAAATGGCGTG
This sequence comes from Haliaeetus leucocephalus, assembly GCF_000737465.1. Lineage (NCBI taxonomy): Eukaryota > Metazoa > Chordata > Aves > Accipitriformes > Accipitridae > Haliaeetus > Haliaeetus leucocephalus. The sequence continues at coordinate 13,330,351 of NW_010972775.1, forward strand.
CCCTTCTCTTGAAAAATTTCTATGGTGATAATACTCCCACATGGCAGAATCTTTTGTTTAGACTATGCAAAATCATATACGTTGTTCAACTAATCAGACTCTTAATGTTTTTTTCTTTTATCTTTTTTTGATTGTGTAAGTCCGTCCTGAAGAAAAGAAGGCACTCATCAACGAGTAATCTCGTTAATGTCATGTTCTTGGGTTCTGTGCCTTTTCCTTTTTCTTCCATGTGGTTTCCCAAGCAAAGGCTGTTAGATTGATTAAATACGTTTTGACATGTACCTAGGTGCCGTCAGCAGTCCTTATTCATACAGATTGATTTAAGTTAGGAGAGATCACACTAAGTGGTACAGAAGAACTGTGCATAAAAGAAATTAAATCAGCGGAAATTCTTGTCTGCATAGTTACGAGTTTCTAACACCATTAGTCTGAAAGCAGAACCTCTGGTTGATCAGTTGGTGAGGATTTTTTTTGCTGAAAGATGTTTTGGATTGCCTCTTTGAGGTGTGTCTTGCTGAAACTCCTACATCAGCGGGGAGTTCTGTCATTGCTCAAATGTTCCGGTATGTACCAGTGCTTGTAAGGGCTTTCTTGATCCCAGAATACATGGCTTGTACTATTTGAGCTTCCTTTCTAAATAAAACTAAGCTGCCACTTCTGAACCTTTGCCAGAACTGTGCTGTTGCAGCTCAACAGCTGTGGCTGTTCATTGATTCAGTGTGGTAGCTGTAGACCTTACGTTACATGATGTGAACGGGTATTTTTTTCTTTATGAGCATATGGGGAGTTTTGATAGACTCAGTCCATTCTTGTTGATACTGGCAGCTGTAGAGTTGACCGTAGTGGTCTCAGCTGATTGCCTGGCTGGGTTCTCTGTACTCTGGGTCATACTCAGCTGTGAAATATTTGTTCCATGTTAGAAGGTAGGCTTAATAATAATGCTTTACATAGATCTGCATGCGACCCATGAACAGTGACATGCTTGAAGCTGAGTTAATGTTACACCAGCAGCTCACAGAACATCACCACGCGGGAGGTACGCATGTGGGGACACCCTCAGATCCCTACTTCCCAGGCAAGTCACATTTGCAAATGTATTTCTCTTCTATTCCTCTTTATCTGGTGTATCTTTTTATATCTTGGTTAATCTGTCTTCCTAAAAATAATCTACTGTGATCTTGTTGCTTGTGTTTGTCTGAGAAGTTACAAGTAATGAAATAAAGGGTTCATAAATATTAGTGAGACAGGAATGTTCTTCATGAATGTAAACACTCTGGCAGTACTTTCATGCATTTCTTCAACTTTGTTTGTGTGATTCAGAGATCTCTTGGTAGAAAAAGTATGTTTTGCTTCTTGGGAAAGAGGTCCTTGAGATTCCTGGTGTCCTTTAGATGGCCTGGAGTTTTTTTTGTTACGCAAATGGAATTTCGACCCTAAATCTGTGCTCTGAAAATGACATGGGGCTCAGTTTTTATTTTTCATGTTGTATGAAATTTTTAAAATTAGAAAATATTTAAGAAGTATTTTAATGGTATTCATCTTAGTCTGTCCTTAAAAGTTACACATTTCTACCTATATTTAAAATCCTTCATATTTTTTAAAAATGCAACTCTCTTTGGTATTTTGATTTTGTTGGCTGCTGGGACAAGATTTGCTCTTGGGTCCATCACAAATCCCTAAAGGCAGTTTAGATGTAGAGCATGCCCTTTCTTTACTCAGGATAGCATGAGCACAGTCATGAGCTGTCGTTGAAGTACAGGCACATCCTACAGTTCATACTTTGTATTTCTACTTTAAATATCTGGGAGTAGGGATCTTTGGTGAAACACTAGGACATGAATTCCTGTGGCCATGGATGTGGTGTTCTGAAGTTCTGGTTCAGCTGTTTGTGATGGGTAATGAATTCCAAGAGAATCATCCAACTGTATGCAACACTTCTTTGTCTCCCTGCATTTATATAAAAATGTACTCTGCCATAGGTACTGCCAGAACACTGTTTTAATTTTTGTATCCACAATATAATTATAATTTTTAGTCACTGTTACTGTCTCATGTAAAATATTGTATTACATTTTAGAATTATGCATAAACTGTTAGCAAAAGAGAAAGCTTCTTTTTTTTTGTTTTGTTTAAAGACCCATGTACAAGTGTTGTTGAATTCAGAGTTATTTTATACCACTGATGTAGCCATGAGAGCAGTAACAAGTGTTTGATTTTTAGGGTGCAGCTTCTTGCACTCCATAATTTTGATTAAATATCAGCAGGACCCAGTTTAGCTGCTTGATTAATCTTTTCAAAAACCCCAGTTCTCTCTGTCGCTGTCAGAAATCTTTTTTTACTGTTTTCCCAAGTGCTTTGGAGAAATCTGTGCTACTGCTAGCAGAAAGTTTAGTGGAAGAAAAAGTTACAAAATACTCCATGTAAAGGTGATGACCCTCTGAGCTTGATACTGCGAGGTGCTGAGCACTCCAGTCTTGATCCAGCAAAGCACTTACACACTTACTGAAGTATGAACTTAAAACGATTTGCTGGAGGTAAGCCAGAGTGTTCCATATTTGCAAGACTGAAACATATGCACTTTGTAGTAGACCCCTTATTTATTTTGGGGGTTAGAATAAACCTTTTTTTCTTTCAAGTACATCAGCACAAGAATATTTTTGTTTTCTTTGAAAACACAACATAGGGAGGCAACTGAAGAGTTCTTGCCATCGTTTAGTGCTTAACCTCCAAAATAAGAGGTTTGGATTTTCTCCAAAGCATTAGAATAGTATGAGCTGTGTCAATATAATTCAAAGAACAGCTTCAGGTACTGGTACACTTTTATAATTTGACTTTTTCCCTCGTATTTTTTTAAGGAGCCTGAGAAAAATCTCTTTTTAGGTATATATTACCCATTTTCATTTGCAGATGATTTTCCACTTTTAGTGGCTCTGACATCCTTGTCTCTGCATGGCTCCAGGCCCTGTCTTGGAACATTCTTGGTGCAGAAGAAGAGACCTGAGGAGGCTGCCATTCTCATACCTGGTTTGTTTCAGCATTCTCTGCAGCTGTTCCAGGGGCCAAGTGCTGTGTTTCTTTAGTCTTTTGTTTAGATCTGTGTTTGAAAATGTGCATCTTAGTTTAGTTTCTCAGTGTGGGGCACTACTTTTTCTTCTGATCACTCAGACCTTCAGTAGATCTCTAGAAGTCCATCACAGGGGTATCTATAAGCTGCCCATTCATTTTGGGTGCTCACCTAGTCAATAAAGCAGAACGCTTCGTTCTTTTTTTAGAGTATTTTTCTATCACAGTGGCAAACTTTGTGCAGATGGCTCTGCCAGTGTGTACTCCTTTATGTTATCAAAGATGTGCTAAGATACAAGACATTAAGTAAGCCATGTTGTAGGTTCAAGCTCTTGGTAATCTGCACTTTACGAACTAGTAGTAACCTTCTTTTTAAGTGTGGGAATTAGCAATTATATGAAATATAGCAATCAGGAAAGAGGAAGACCAGGTGATATACATAACATTGTAGTAGAACTTAGAAGCACAAAACAGGGAGTTACGGATATTCGAAGTTAAGCTACTTTTGATCTAGAAGACAGGCTGGCATCTTGGTTCTCTAATCCGATGGAGCATTCTGGAAAAGGACAAAAAAGAAAATCTCTCTCTCCCCTCAGGAGGTTGGACACTGCAAGGAAATTCTACTTTAGCCAGAAGACATCTTGCCAGCCACCTTATTCTTCCCAGTGTTTATGATAGGCTTTAATAAGATTCTTCAGAAAGCTATTAGTATTGTCACATTGCATTAAATCCTCTATGCATAATAATTTAACACCAAATGAAACAATTACATGGCTGCAGGGCAATAACTGGAAATTTTAATGATTTATTAGGAGAAGCGTAACTATTATGCATTAACCATACTGGAATGTAGTATTTTGTACTAAGCGCTGTATTTAAAGATATATCTTAATGTTTTGTGAGGTTTGGCCCAGTTATATGTTTCTGTGGGAAATGTAGCCATATAGTTACATTATTTCCTGGCTTTCTATGTGTTAACTTTGGGATAAATCTATCAGTTTTCCCAGTTGATTGCTTACTTCCTTTTTAGAGAGAGGGAAATAAATTTAAAGTATTTTCATAGCTTTGGCTTTTTTTGTTAAAAGATTTTTCCTAAAATCCAGGTTTTTGCCTCATGGGTTTGCCACTGTGCATATTTATGACAAATGTAGGAATTTTCCATCCCATTAAAGTTTCAACAGATAATTTCAGCAGATACTCCTTCAGAACAAAATAAATGCTGTTACTTGGTGAGGAGTCATTAAAAGCTCTGAAGTCTTTAATAGAATATGATACCTTTCATTCAGTTATTAAACAGTATTTGATGATTTCTTGGCCAGTTATATACAAGAGTTTTTGCTGGCCAGTTAAGGACTTCTTCAGCTCCACTTGTTTCAACAGTAGCTGAGTAACAACAAAAAACCCCAATGGTTCAATTCCAGTTAATGACTGTTGCAAAAGAAAGGCAAAACAAGTGGAACAGAAGGTCAGAGTATGTGTGCAAGTATTGGCTGGCAAGAATCCTATTGACTTGTATTATAAAATACCCAGTGGATATATAAAAAAATAGGGTAATTGTTTTGAGACTTTTATCAGCGCTCTGTTGATCTGGGATATTTTGGGCAGTTTCTCATGTTCAGTAACCCTCCTTAGTGAAATATGAATAAGTACTGTAATTTAGTGGATATGATGTGCAAAACATTAGTAAAAGCATTTTTCTGAAGCTTGTTTTTATAATCCATATGAGAATGGAGAAATGGACTATTCCTGTGCAGTAAGAAGGATAAATCTTAACATACATAAAAGTACTGAAAAATCACATGAAAGCTTGAGGCTTTCTTAGTTTAGAGTTCTGGTGAGCCATAGATTTTAGTTTAAACTGTAGGCAGTTCATGTGCTGTATTCATGCTTCTTTACAATACAACAAATCAAAAGAAAATTACATTATCTCGAAGAAATTAGAGTAACAAAGAACTAGTGTGAGAACAAAGTCTCAATATTAGGTTTGTGGAAAAAATGTTTTCTCAGAGAATTTCTTGGAATATAAATTCCTTAGCAGATAAATATTTAGTCTTTTAAGACTATAACAAAATTGCAATTTGCATTTTGAACAGTAGCTGCATATACAGAATTAAATAGAAATCACAGTATCTGGAGGGATTTATTTCAATATCTATTTCTTTTTTTCCAGATTTGTCTTCCTAGAAGATTCCACATAAGCCCCCCAGAGACTCTTAGATTGTCAATAATACAACATCTTATTTAATTTTTCAATATTAAAAAGAACAGTAGGATCTAGGAAGAAGTTACAAGCAAGGAGCATTTGCGTACAAAACTGCAGTATTTCTTCAGGCAAAAAGGTCTTCTGTTATATAGAACATGCAAGTTTTACAGTAAAGGTAGTTTGCTATCATATATAACTACAAATGAGAGGTGGCTATGCAATGGCTGATTTGTGTTTTCATGTTTGTATTTAGGGGTTATTTTCTTCTCCCTGCTAACTGTAATACATCAAGTGTGATGGAGGGAGTTGCACAGACACCTGGGAAGAAGAAATTTTTCTTATTTCACAGCTATTCTCTTGGTGTAAGTTTCGATCCAGAGGAAAACTAATTAGCTGCCCCAGAAATACGACTAATGCATGGCTTTAGCTTCCAACCTGGCAGTGGAATAGTAAGATAGTGGTGGCCCCCATGGCGGGAATTGGATTTTTTTCAGAGCCCCCAATTCTGGCTCTGGCCCTGTCTAGTGAAAAGGTGCTGAATCCATGGCACCCAGCTTCCAAATTTGGAGGTGAAGGCATCTTCCTGTACAAGTAATTCCAAGCTCCCTCAGAGTACATGCCTTATGTGATGGTAGCAGTTTCTCCTTTGATTAGCTGACTCGTAAAAACTGATAGATATTACCACATAACTACACAGCCCCACAGTTGAGCATGCTTCTATTTAAGCTTAAAGCGTTTTACAGCTTGATATAATGCATGTAAATGATGCTCAGCAAATAGTCAGAGAACTAAAACTCAGCAGCTGTCTCCTTTGTGCATCCATTTTCAATTAAATAATTAATTGGGTATCCTGTGACTTTTAATTGGGAAAGTGGTGAAGCTAGTTTTTCAACTCCTAAATTCAGTATGATCAGAACAAAAGCTTTTGTGTTCCTAAATGCGAGAGTAGTAAAGCTGATCATGATTATACCAATATGAAATAAGCTGTAGTGGTGTAAAATTTAGTGATAGCCATTAGAACTTTATACCAATTTTTACTGTCAGGAACGCAGACAGCTTAAAGACTTTAAGGAATCATTCTTCATGGTATCTCTCTGAGCACTGAGGTAGTCTCCTTTTTCAAAGGAAATTAGAGCTCAGAGTAAATGTCATTGAAGAAGTGTCTCCTTGGGCTAGAAATTGCAGTATCATTAATGTTTCCATAGAACTGGGAAAGTGCGGGAACAAACTTTTTCTTATGGTCAGTGCTTTTGCGCCTATAGATGTAGGTGCGTGTTAGGTTGTTTTCAGTGTCTGTATGAAATGGTGTCTGCAGATCCTGTCGTTGGCTCTATGGAGTCGCATTCACATGTCGTTGTAAATACGGAATTAGAATTGGAGTCAGGTAGGTGAGAAGGGTCCTCCAGAGAGCATCTACTGCAGGCTCCCACTTGAAGCAGGTCCTGTTAGAGCAGGTTGCTCAGGGCCTTGTCCAGGCAAGGCTTGAATGTCTTCAAGTATGGGAGATCCACAATTTCTCTGGACAACCTGTTCGGTGTTTTTTTTCTTCTTTTTTCTTTCCTTTTTTACAGGTCTGAATTTCTTGTTTTCCAACTTGTGATGGTTGCTTCCTGTCCTTCCACAAGATTCAAGCTCCATATTTTCATATGCTCCCACTAGGTAGACACCCTCTTAACCTCTTCTAAAGGCTGAACAAGCTCAGCCCTCCGTATGCCATGTGCTGTGGTCCCCTGCTCGTATCAGTGGCCCTCCTTCAGACTCACCTAGGATGTCAACGTCTTGCACTGGGGAGCCCAAACAGGACACATACTGCAGATCTGGTCTCACAAGTACTAGATAGAGGGAAATTATCACTTCCCTGGACCTGCTGTCTATGTTGTTGCTAATAAAGCCCAGTATGGGGTTGGCTTTCTTCACCTCAAGGACACACTTCTGACTTACGTTCAACTTGTTTTCCACCAGTACCACAGGTGTTATTCTGCAGAGCTGTTTCATAGCCAGTTGGCCTCCAGCCTGTACTGTTGCATGGGGATATTCCACTGCAGGTGCAGGGCTTTGCATTTGTGCTTGAGCTTCACAAAGTTCCTGTCAGCCCATTTTTTCCAGCCTGTCAAGGCCCTTATGAGGAGCAGCCCCACCATCTGGTGTATCAACTCTTCCCCCCCCAAGCTGGTGTCTTCTAGACTCTGAGGGAGTATACTGCATCCCATCATCCAAGTTGTTAATTAAATTACCCCATTATTCTCTGCAAATTGTAGATGCGGACTCTCTCTCTCTCTCTCTCGCTCTCATTTTCTGAAAGCTGGTGCATAGAAGTCTCAGTTGTTCTGTGACCTTCTGGATCTAACTTAGATGCTTTCCTTACTCCCTGCTGCATCAGCAAGTCCAGTGGTCCCCTTGCAAGGAGTGACTCAGTATTGCTGCAGATAGTTTCTCCCTCTGTGCATGGCATCAAATTTTATCCATTGAAAACACAGTGAAGAATTTTGCAACATTTCAGAAGAGAAACCAAAACTAAACATGGGTGGCAGCATTTGAGCAGATGTGCAAAGAGGGCGAGCAGGCTGCAGCGCAGTGCTGAGGCACGTGTCTGTCGGCACTGGGAGAGCAGCCTCACTAGCCAAGTGCAAATGCCTGGACCAGCAGCTGCAATCCTGGCAAAAACCAGCCACAACACAGTAAGCCTAAGTTTCAGACTACTATTTGAGGGAGGTGTGTGACACCACGTATGGCAATCAGTAAGCCAGGGAGAGCTAAGGGATGCCAATGGATAAATAGTGTATGCTCTAAGACATTTACTGAAAACATATCAAATTCCAGTGTATCTGATGAGAAATTGCATTTTTTCAGACTATCTTTGCCAGCCTTCCAATGAGCCAGTGGAGTTTTTTTTTCTTTCTCTGGCATTACTGTTACTGTGTGAACTTTCTACTCATCCACTTGTGCTTCTAGTTACAACATTCAGATCTATCCTCTCCAAGTGTGGGACATTTCGTTATTTTGGTCATTTGGTGCAGTAATTTATTATTAATTATGCTTTCACAGTCGAGCAATCATGTTACTTCATTGCATTTATTCTTTGCCAGCATATAAATGGATTATTTGTAATGAGACAGCTATGGGTTGCTACTGAATATGGATTTTGCAACTTCAGCCTGAGAAGGATAATTCCTCCACTGCACTCAGCCTTTGAAAAGGGATCATCACCATGAGAGGCTTCAGGAAACCACAAACCTGTTCATTGCCTGCTGGCGAAAGAGAACATGTGAGGCTGTGGAAAATGGCATCAATTATTTTACAAATTAACATTACACAGAAAGGAGACAAACTGCCAGCGTAAAGAAGCTGCACAATTTCTGATAGGCTGCTTTCCATGAAGCTTTTCCATGCATCTTTCTCCATCTGTGCTCAGGGACTCCTCAGATGTCTGCAGAGACCTGGGCAGTGTCCCCTTCCATGTGTGGCCTCTGGTTGCTTCTCTGCTGTGATGTCTTACAGCAGCAAGATGATGACCCGTAGGAACTCACTGGTACTTGGGCTTCTCCATCTCTGTTTTACCTGCTTTTGTGCTTGTTCTGTCAGTGCTCTGGAAGAGAAATAATCTTGACAAGTTTGTGGGCTGCTTGGTGTATTAAGCATAAAGATTGTGAGTCCTACTGTAAAGCCAATAGAAATGATTAGCAGTAGGGCTCTCTTTGAACTCACATTTTCCCTTAAGCAGGTCTGTTCTTTTGGCTGCGTGGTAGCAGTAATACTGATGCAAGGTCAGCTGCCACTGAGCTCCCAGCTCTGCTTCATCAGCTCATTGCTGGTTTTTGGGAAGGCAGTGTGCTTGCTCCACACCTGTGTGGTGCAGGCTGTGACCAAGAAGAGGGAACCATTGCGCTACAAAGAGCCATGACCCATTATCAGATTATGCAAGTCTCCAAGGTCCTTTTAATTCAGTGAGATGAATTCACTTTTAGAAGGTGCTAAGGACAAACAAAATGCTTTACTGGGGGCAGGTTTGGGGAACACCAGCAGTCAGTGAGCTAGGCCTGGGTTTTACATTACACTGTTACAGATTCAGTGATAAAAGTCAATTAAAACAGAGAAATGCATAGTATTTTTTCATGAATTATCCTAAGAATTTGTGTTTAATGTTCGTTGAGTATGTGTTAAACCACATCTGTCGTAGTTGAGTGATGCTTTCAAAGGCTGTTTCACACTGGGTGAGGATCTGGCTTTCTTTTCATGCTGTTGCAGTGCAGGTACCATGCACTGCAAGAAGCAGACAGCTGAGTTCTGCTCGAGTGTGTATTCCCAGCCATGATTTACTCAGTGAGGACCAAACTCAGGTCTGATAGCCTGGAGTTTTTACACAAAATTTGGATAATGTTAAGGTTTACTGAAATCCTTTATTTAAAATTGGTGCTTTGAGTTTTTGAAGAACACATGGCATTTTTTTTTGAGCATCATGAAGATGCTCAGTTACACAGGTGGGTCACAGTGCAGCATTTTTCACAAGTCTGTTCCTTCCATAGAACTGCACACAACTCCCAGGAGCAGGAATGGGAGTTGCATCCCTGAACCTAATGGCATACACGACCAGAAGGTACTCAGAAGTACAGAGCTGGAGAGGCATACTTGAAAGAGTTACTCTGGATATACCTGCAGTCAGACTCTGGTCCCTAAGCCTGAAGTCTGCAGTGTAGGTCAAGCCTTTAGGGTAAAAACTGTTTAAGCATGCGAAATAATTTTTTGTTTGCCTATTGTAAATTCATATCAGGTATCTCTGTCTCTCTTGAAATGACTGCCTCACTTCCAAGACTAAGGTTACTCTTCTCTTGCACAGTTGCCTCAAATGGTTGCTGCATTTTTCTAATCTGGAGTGAATTCCTGTGACTCTGAGATATTTATTCTGTAATTAAATAATCATGCAATTTTTTTGTTAAAATTATGTTTTTACAGTTGTTCAGTGAAAAAATAAGTGGAGCAGAAGGAACAAAGTTAGATGAAGAATTTCAAGAGATGGAAAGGGTAAGGAAAGTTACATTATGTTTTTCAATATTAAGTTATTGCAGAATCAAAAATGTTTCATGTTTCAAGTGATAGAATGGTATTGTCGATTTACCTGGGCGGGGGGACACCCCACCATGTGCTTCCAAACAGAAATATATAACGATAAGTGCAAATTTATCCTTGAGCCATGGCAACTCAGCCAAGGAAGAAGAGACATCCACAAAGGCTGTATGAGCAGAGGAAGGAGGTGTGGGAGATTAGAGACAGAAGTCTTCAGTGTTTAGTGAGTCTTCGTAAATATCACAAAGCCTTCCCATCTGATATTTTTTCCTGATAAAAGTCTAACTACTAGGGTCAAATTTTCTCTTGATACATAATTATATTTCTTAGTTTAAATCTATGTTCAGAAATTTACATGAATTGTTGTGGAAAGTGAGATGTTTGCTATCCACTTATTGGTTGTGTGGCAAATTAAACAATGTTACTGCTACTTTATGCTTTTTCAGCTTTTATGTGCTTTTTTTAATTGCTCTTGTCTTTCTGTGTGTTTTTTAATGTTCATAGTAGACTTAGGTCATAGGTTTTATTGCTGGTAGAGTGAGGAAAAAAGTCTTGTGTGAGTTGGTGGGTTTTTTTTCCAACATGCACTTTTGAATTTATGATCTAAACAGGTTTCTAGGTTTTGGTTTCTTTAGCTACAGAATAATTATTTCCTTTCTCTGCATTATAAGGGCAAAAATAATGTGCAGGCCCTAAGGGAGGAAGAGGGAAACAAATGAGAAATGTGATATTATTTTTTTTTAATAGCATTTTAGAAACTATTAAATAGGAAGACAGTGCAAACTACTGCTTTAAATGGCCCTGACCCCAAGATTGTGACGGATATGTTCAGTCTTTTTCACCTGTGGAGAAAAACAGTCTTAGTAACAACTGTTGGGCTGGCAGGAAAACTGTAGTCTAGAATGTGTAAGCAGTAGTCCAGACTGATGGGCTGGAAAGGCAAGCCCACATTTTGAAATAAACCTTCTCTCCTTCCCAGTACTACCTGCCAATTAATATGTTTTTGGTAAAATCCTGTCATAACTGTTACATGGCTATTTATTTTAAGCTACAATACTTGCTTTATTTTAAATAAAAATTTCATAATCAGCTAGAATAGTATATTATGTATAATAAAATGATAAACATTCTAGTAATCGATTTGCTTTTTGCGATCTGTGTTACTTTTATTTTCCAGAAAATTGATGTTACTAATAAAGCTGTAACAGAGCTTCTGTCCAAGTCCACAGAGTATCTTCAGCCAAATCCAGGTAGGATAGGAACAATAGGTGTTGGATTTCGCTTAACATTGTCTTCTTACTTGGAAATTCATCCTAGCTAAATAAAAGCTAATTAGGTCATTGTTGTGAGGCTTCTGGGTGTCCTAGAGAGCTTTACCTGTGCGTGCAATGAACAGCTGTAAAGTTTCTATGCACTCAGTCTGATCTGGGATGCATTCAACTTGCAGCACACAGTGCATCTGATTTACTGGGCATATGTAGGTTGTGCATGCATGACATGTCTTGGACAGCTTGGGCCTGTGGTACAGCACTTGTGTTTATGTTTGTGCTGGATTTCCTGGAGTGGGATATGGATCCCGAAAGTGAAGAGAATGCCAACAGGTTTTTCAGCAGAGATGTAAAAAGCCCTTGAATTTAACTCACAGGCTGCTGCCCTCAGAGGTACTGGTAACCATGTAACCACGGGGAAGTGGGCTGTTACCTGCTTACCCGGTATTTGAATGAGGTTTTGCATTTTCTGAACACTGCTAGGCCTCAGTGGATTTTGGATCGTCAGTCAACACAGGTTTTTCAAATGTTGTTTTAAGAAACAAGAAAGGAGACATGTTTACGTTTGCAGTCAGTCACAAAGTTTACCTGTTATGACCTTGATTCAATGTCCAAACCAGCTGTTGGAAGAACCTTTATTTTTTGAGAACTGACTGACAGAATTCCTTTAGTCAGCTACACCTGTGACTTCAGAGATAGCTGTCTCTTATGGGTACCTTATGAAATGCACATCCCTGAAGAAGTTTAATGGGTTATGTCTACATAAGGATGGTAGGATTCAGTCCTTTACCAAGGCCCAGCCAGCATGTTTAAGATGAAGCTTGTCACCATGGTCCACATTCCTCAGGAATGCCCTGCCTATGGCCACTACTGTGTTGAAGAAGCTGTTGAGTGATAATACTAAGGAGTAGATTGGAAAAACTCTCCAAGAATAAATGCATGTTTTTGTCATGATACATGCAAGATAACAATAAATTAATTTGTATGTAGCAAGCCATTCTGCAGGATAATACTGGAACGAAAATAAAGAAGGGGGAAGGAAATTCTGCAAAGCTCTCGCAAGCGAGAGAGAGAGAGAGCATGAAATTGGCTTTGGCTGTGCTTGTATCTAGTCTGTGTTTGCTTTCTGCAATACTTCTAATCAAGGAGTTTGCAAGCAGAAATATTGAAAGGAGTGTGAGTATTGGTGAATATCCACAGAAGATGACAAGCAATCCCACTATATATCTGTGTGGAGATGTGATGCTCATTCAGTTGGGAATAAAAACCATTTTCATGTGGCCCGTATTGTTGAATGGAATCTTATTTAAACTTTTGACTATGAAGTACTGACAACAAAAAACTTAGGAATCTACAGACCAGCTTTGTGACTTGCTTTGTGATATTGCTTGTTAAATGATTTATTGCTTTAAGTGTATTAGTTTTAAAAGAGTTTTTATAACTTTTTTGTTCTTTTTTTTTTGTGTCCTTCTTAGCATACAGAGCCAAGCTGGGAATGCTGAACACTATGTCAAAGATCAGAGGACAAGTTAAAACCACAGGCTATCCCCAGACAGAGGGACTCCTAGGAGACTGCATGATACGGTATGGCAGAGAGCTTGGCGATGATTCTATGTTTGGTGAGTTTGTGTATCTCCTCTGTGAATATTTCAGCATAAAGTTCTTTGCAGAATATTACACAGTGACATAACCTATGTAAATAGCTACTGCAGGTAAGAGGGAAAGTTAAGTACAGTGATCAGGAGGTGATTGATATAATTAACAGAACATGATGCTTCTGCATATTTGTCCACCTCTCTTGAGGTGGATTTGATAACACTATTAGTGATGCTGTCTGATGATTCATATTATTGCCATAACCATTTTAGTTTCTAAGTTGCCAAACCTAAATAATTCAGAGTGATTCTTAGATGCACTGTATTTCTTTTAAGCTTTAAATAAAAATAGTTACTCTATATTTGAGAAGTAAACTAAGGGAAAAATTTTTCATAGAAGAAAATAAACAGTAACTTTGGGTGATTTTTTATTTTTTTCTAATAATGATCTGGTATTTCTGTGCTTTGGAGCAGTGCATCTTAAATATGCATTTTCTTGGTTTCATGAAAATGAACTCTAGCTTGGCCACGATACAATTCTATGGTAAATCAAATCTTACCTATTACTTCTCAAGATATGCCAGTAGTTCACAGCCAAAATCTTGATAGAAGCCTTGCTTGCTGAGCATGCATAGTGTGTGGGCTTGACTGGAATGAATCTGAAGCATTGTCACAGAGCTACTCAGTGTGTGCTTTTTGATATGGCTGGGATTGAGGGAGAACCAGGGAGAAATACATGAGAAAAGGAGAATCCTGGTTTGGGGAGAGAGAGGGGAGTAGGGCTAGGAGAGAGCTGTATGGGCTGGGACTGCATGCAGAAGCCAATACAGAACTGGCTGGCTCTATGTACTGTTAATATCTGCAATTTTACACACCGTGGTTGTCTTGAAATAGTAACGGCTATGTAGGCGTAGGGACTTGGCACTTGAGTCCAAGTAGGTGCTGCACAGGAAAGATGCTGCTGATAGCCAAAGACTCATTTATTCTCCTCACAAAGAGTGAAGTGGCACAACTCATCTGTGAGCTGGATGTATTTTTATTCTGCAAAAGAAACAGGGGTGCTAAATAAAACTAGGAAAGGGGAAAGAACATTTCAGTGTTCTGCCTGCTGATACTTACGTGCTTAATAAAGTATACAGCTATGTTAAAAAGATGGTTTTGAAGAGGCAGCAACAATTTTGACCAAAGGGAGGTTTGGAAAAAAACCACACTATATGTGAGGAAGCTGTAAAACATGATTTTCTGATTAAAAAGTTATTCACTTTTTGTGTATTTAATAATACCACTAAAGTTGTACAAGTTAATCGGCTTGGTTTGCAGCTCTCAAAGTGGAGGAGGTTTGTAACCTATGCAAATACAGGTGGGAAAATGGTATTATTTTCTCCCTGATGCCCTTCAGGAGAAAAAAAAAACAACTTTGGAACAAAAATTTTCCAGTTCTAGTTTTCTGTAGGAGACAAGCAAGTGCATAGCTTGGATTATTTTTTCACTCTTCAAGGGCCTGCAGCAGATACAAAGATACCTATTTGAAATAGCTGTTTCATCAGACAAATTTTCTGGTTTTACATATATTAAGATATAAGTAGCCTATTCTTTACCATAGGCCTTGCACTACTGGATGCTGGTGAGAGCATGAAGCAAATGGCGGAGGTGAAGGACTCGCTTGATATTAATGTCAAACAAAATTTTATTGATCCTCTACAGTTACTGCAGGACAAAGATTTAAAAGAGATTGGGGTAAGTTTTCCAGGGTAAAGCTTCACTTATCAATAATCAGAGTCAATCACACTCTAGTTCCCTGAGATACTTTTCTTGAAAGCAATAAGGGAAATAAATTTTACTGAATTTAAGTTTGTCTCTCTAGCAAAACAGTGATGAAATCTGCTTAAAATCAATGCCTGGCTATTTCTTACTTGTTTAGCTTACTCAGTTTGCTATATTGCTTGTACATTCAGTACAAGAAGGGTAGTGAAGAAAATTATATTCTTTATTTCTATGCTATTTTATTTTAACTGACATTTTTATTAATTTTTATGAATATGTGAGTGTGCTGTGTTTTTCTGCAACTGATTATCCTATCTTGCCATGTCTGTCGGCCTATGGAGGATGAATATAACTGCTGAAAAAGGCTATTGAGGGCAATCACAGAATGATCTGAAAAGTGCCATAAAATGTTGAAGCACCATATGCCACTATAGGAAAAATATAGGAAGCTGAGGAGCACAGTTTTAACCTTTAGAGTTAAGTTTTTCAGTGCTTTTGTTTACAATGTGACAATTCAAAGAAAGCCAAGCAGTCTTTGTCTGAGTCTGTTGGTTCCAATAGACTTGGGTAATAAGCAAGTTAAAACCCCGATGAAATGCAGAAATGAACATTATTTTATTTATTTACACATAAATGGATGTGGAAAGCATAGCAAAAATAGTAATAATGTCTTGATGTCTGTAGCTGTCTCCTATGATACATAACCGTTTTCAGTTGTAGTTCTTCTGAACTGATGAAAAGAAATTGTTTGACATTAGCTTTAATGAGTGTTTTGTACTGTCACTTTGAGTCCATTCTGTAAGTCTGTCAGTCCCATGATTTTTGGCAACAGAAAAGCTTGTGTCGTTATATCAGATAGAAGTGTCGGCACCTAACAAACGAAAGCAAGAATACAAGATTTGTTGGAGCACTGCTTATGGAATGAGAGGGGAAAATAACCCTTTAACTTTTAGCTGTCATATGGCAAATAATTCAAGAGGTAAAATTGAATTATATGTAGAATATGGAGACACACGTTTAGATTGGATCCTGCTTCTCATTTAGACAATGTGACGTGTTGCACATTTAGTGAAGTCCATTAGTTGCATGGCTAAGTTTAGCAAATCAAGATATAGCCAATTCCCCAAGTGTTAACAAATGGCTGTTTATTTAAAATTTCATTCATGTATACAGTCCTAGACTTCCCTGATGCTGCCTTAGATCAAAGGGATGGACTGGATAATCTGAGCCTTGTGTTTCTTTGATTCTGCATATATTTGCATCCATAACTGAAATTTCCTGAAATCACGTGTTTGGGCATATCCCGTTTGGACCTTCTCATAAATGTTCTGTCTTATTTAGCATCATTTGAAGAAACTAGAAGGACGCCGTTTGGATTATGATTATAAAAAGAAGCGTTTTGGAAAGATACCAGATGAAGAAGTTAAACAAGCAGTAGAAAAATTTGAAGAGTCAAAGGAACTGGCTGAAAGAAGCATGTTCAATTTCTTAGAAAATGATGTAAGTCTGTCCTGCATTTTTGTTTGCTGCAGTACATCCAGGAGGGCAATGTGTGTGGGATTGGATAAAGCCTGTCCCATCCTTCATAGGAGGTAAGGTCTGAAAGCAGAAAGTGTGCCTCTTTCCTCTTTTAATCTCCTGTCAGTGAGGAACATAATGCACAGCAGTAAATGGAAGAACTCAAGAATTCAGGAATTTGTTCTGGAGACACAGTGGCTCAGACAAAATTGTCACAGAGGTCTTAAGTAGTTTTATAATCTTTGAGCAATGAACTACCTGAGAGTAGAATGCAGTTTGATCAGCAGGAGGGAGAAGGTTGGAAGATTAACATAGTCATAGACCTGCTGCTGAAACTATGAGCAAGGGTATGTACCCTGCGCTTTCTGAATTATAGCTCACTTGTAGTCAAAACTTTGCTGCTGATCTGAAGTCTCTGAATGATTTTACCTCTGAAAATCATTATTATTACTATTTGGCTCTGAAAATTACTCCATAGGGTTTGTTTGTGGCTTGGGCTTAAGTACCTGGACTTTGGCTCAGAGTCCAAATCCATCACGAAATTATGTCTAAATAAGGAGCAGCTGTGGTCATGCAGGATAATCCTCTCTTCTGTCCATACACAGAGGAATAGCAGGATGTGCTTTCTCCCATGTAATCACGGAATTGTAGGAAAAGAGAACTGGACCTATTTGGGCCTATTCCAAAGCTTTCTCTCCTGTAGGTGCAGCATTGCAGAAAAACACACTTAGAAAGTAAGAAGCGTGCTGTCTTCTGTGAGCAAATTGCAATGAGGAGGAGCTGTTAAGTGGGAATATTGAACTGCAAGCAACTTCTCCCTCTATGCACAGCCATGTAATGGCCAGTTATAGACTAGCCTGCAGCTCCTAACTTGTGAGTGGGACACGTTTGTTAGAAGAGTGTATAAGTCAGTAAGCCTGTTGCTGTTTTACCAGTGCAAGTTGTATGAAGGCAGCACAAAAAGTAACGTCCTCTATCAACAGTTTCAGCACACTGTTCCACTGTAGGCTCTACCAGTTGCCTGGTTGCAGTGTCTGTGTTTTATAATTCTGCCTTGCATAAGCAGCTGAGAAATGTTCCACATAGTGTTTATCATTAGTTGAAGCACCAAACTGAGGATAAAACAGTGCATGGATTAAAAGGGTTTAGCTGAGCCACTAGAGAACTGATGAGTTATACGTTCTAGTATAACTAATTCTGCCTTTGGGAGGGGGTGAACTGGATGTCCCTTTGAGGTTTTTTCCATACCCACTTCCTGTTGTTTCTGTTTAAAGAAAACTCTGTACTCCTTCCCTTCCATTTTCTGTGCTGAGCCAGTCTGTCTGTCCTCCTCAAACTTCTCATTACAGCCTTGTTGTCTAATCCTAGACTGTCTCACTGGGTTTGCAGAGATCTTAACTGTAATCGCTTCCTTCCGATCCTTTCCAATTCCCCAAATGTCTCTCTTTCTTGGTCTCCTTACCCTGCAATCTCTGTTCTCTGAACTCTGATTCCCAGTCATCTTGGCAGGTGCCTTTGCCAGACTTAGTCCTGATCCACATCTCTTTCTCAGGTTTTTGCACAGCTAGTTCCAGACCTCCCACGTAGACACTGTTGCATGCACTCCTTATCAGATCCATCTTCCTGCCTTTCCCACTCAGCCAGTCCCAGGCTCCTCTTGCTAAGTGGCTTTTAGTCTCACAAGTTTCTCTGGCTCTTTCCCAGTCTCTCTTCTACTAATCCACAATTCCGTATCCCTCCTGGCTTTTAGTCATGTTGTTTGGACAGTCCTTGTCTATCCATTTTCTCTGACCACCTTATCCAAACCCCAGGCACTTTGTGTGTTTTCCTCAGGTGGTTTACATTACTCTCTTCTGACTGTGATGGAATTCTATCAGCTGTTGATTTGGTTCTGTGCATTTCATTTCTGTATGCTATGTGACAATGTTTGGCTCTCTTGGAGTCCCGGCGGAATTTCTAATAATCTTTTTAACTGAGTAAAAGCAGACAAAGTAGAGCACAAAATTGCCATGGGTCCATAAAACATTTGCAGAAAGCTTACTTGGATATCTTCTTGTGATCCGATGTCTGAAGACATCATGATGGAATGGAAACATGTCAGACTTCTTGGGGTCTGTCTTAATGTTGTCTTAAAGGAAGAGGACAAATAAATATCTGTTACTGCTCCATCCCCAGTACAGCTTGAACTTTTCAGTTTGTGTTAGGGGCATGAGGTTATTTGTTACCTCATGAATAAAAATATTCTGATTTTTCTTTCTCCTTCACATTCTCCCTTTCCTCAGCATTCATATTTTTGAATGATTGGCTGATACTTTTTAAATCCAAGTAGATAAATCATGTTTCATTTATTGGTTTATAAATGCTGCCATCTAGTGAGGTAAGTCCAGATCATTTCAGAACTGTAGTTTGTAAACATTGTTAATAAACACTAATGAGTCTGAGTCATAAGAGCTGTCACAGTGTAATTTCTAGCAACATTGCTGATCAGAAAAGCCCCACTTTCACCTGCTAAGGGGTCATGTCCTTTTGAATGTTTCCGGCTTGGGTGTTGACAGACAGCTGGCTTGGAAGTTGAAAGCAGAAGGGATTTGCACATTGTGAGAGGAAATAACTCAAGGACCCAGCCCTGAGCTAGCAAACTAGAAGTTACACGTCAGTTTTGTTCAGCTTCCAACTGGCAATTTCTTTGATAGAATCACAATGCTCTTTTTCAGTAGCCTCCACAAGGTATCACGGTCTTTTGAGATACCAGGTCTATTTTGAATTATTTGTTTGTTTATCCTTCAGCTGAATGTACTGCAGGCTCCTTACAACTATTTACCTCTCTATATTTCAGGTAGAACAAGTTAGCCAGTTGGCTGTGTTTGTAGAAGCAGCACTAGATTACCATAAACAATCCACAGAAATTTTGGAGGATCTGCAGAGCAAGCTGCAAAACCGGTAAGACTGAACCCATCAGAAGATTTTCAACCTCTTTTTGCAGCTGAGGTTCATGAATGTGAAAAGTCACTGAAGCAACAGATCTTGTAGTACCATCTCACAGATGCACATGTGCTGTGCTCTGTGCCTTGCTGGACTTCATTGCTTTAAACCATTGCCACCTGGCAACTTCTTGCAGTGCTGTGAGCCTTTAATGTAATGCAGGGTCTGCCCAGAATGCTTTGAGTGTGTGCAGAATCTCTCACTCACATCTGTGGAGGTTAATCAGGACAGCTTCTGTTTGTTTGTAGGTTTCTTTAAACTTACATACTTGTGAGTTGTGTTTTGGAGGCTTTGCTGAGAAGTTGGCCTATTTTCCTTGAGAGTGAGGGGTATAACAAAATTCTGCAGCAGAGTAGGGAAATAGCCAGCTGGCTAGGAACACAGTTGTGGTGTAATGCACTTATGAAAGGCCCAGATACTTTGTGTCACCCTAATAGAAGAAAAAAATGCTGCTGTCATTAATTTGTTATATGTTGCTTAGAGAAGCAGCAGAGAACAGGAGACCTAAATGACTTGAGTGTCACCATAGCGTAGGCTAACATTACAGTCACAAAGTTGAGATAACTGGGGCTTTCCTGAGATCAGGGTGGACATGGTGGCTGTGAGTATTAGCATAGGGGTAGTTGTTGTCTGTAGACACCCTGCACCATCCCAGCTGGAGGGGCCAGTGAGACAAGGAGGTCTCAGCCGGGCCACATGCACATACAGGAAGAGGTATTGAGACAGTTGTGCTGACCAAATGGTTGTTTCCCATTTTCTCTAATAAAAAGGCAATGTGTGAGATGCAGTCTCTGGGCCTCTGTCCTGGCTGGGTTTCTGCATATGTCATTTGCAGTTGAGCTTTCCAGAGAGCTCATTCGTGGGACTTCTGCTGAACTCAGTGGCAGCTGTGGATGCTCAGCAGTTCTCAAACTCAGGCTGTTAAGCTTTATGCCTCTGTCAGCAGGACCAAAGCATTAAATAAAACAGGGACTTGCTGAAATTGAAATACTGCATGAGAATTGAGCAGCTCTTAGTGAATATACCTGCCCCCCACCCCCTAAAAAAAGAAGCCTAAAACCAAAACCAGTAGAAGGTTTTTTTTTACCCACCTTTCAAATACCTAAGCACTGAACCTGAGTGTAAGCTCTGTAAGTATTTCTTCCT
Organism: Haliaeetus leucocephalus; assembly: GCF_000737465.1. Taxonomy (NCBI): domain Eukaryota; kingdom Metazoa; phylum Chordata; class Aves; order Accipitriformes; family Accipitridae; genus Haliaeetus; species Haliaeetus leucocephalus. The sequence goes on from NW_010972775.1 coordinate 13,350,951, forward strand.
TCGATCTCTTGCCACTCTTCTCTGTGTTCCAGAATAAATGTAGCATCTAGTCGGCCTAAACGTGAATTTAAGCCAAAGCCTGTAATAACTACAACTCTGGAAATTGGTGATAATCAGCAGCACAATGGGATTGCCTATAGTTCTTCCATAAAATCATCAGGTAAGTCTGTGGCCAAAGAATTAACAAGTCTATAGATGTTTTGCCAGGTTGTTGCTTGAGGTATTCCTTGTACCATGAGAACAATGGATCCATGAGGCATCAGTATCCATGCATCAGACTCCAGTTTGTTTCCCAGATTTGGAAATGGAACTGTGAAGCAGGGTTCCTCTCAACAGTCTCTCACCCATCTGAAATTTAGGTGTGGCATTCTGCTTGGTCTTTTAGGTTCCCTGTATTGCCACTGAGGGTGGGAGGAGAGAGAGGGAGAGGCACTTGCAGAAAACAGTTCATTTCTTGCAAAGACAGATGCCTAAGGTGGGTGTGTTCGTTCACTGTCTGGAATATCTCCAGATGCTAGTTTCTCTCCACAGTCTGAGACCATAAATGATCAGGCCAGGATTTTAAGTATTAGACATGTAAAATTCAGAGATGACTCCTACCCTTATTGATTTTATTAACATATTTTACTTTACTGTCCCCTAAAGTATGCATCAAAGTGTGTGCATTTATGAACTGATGTACTTAAGCACCTATTGATGTGGGAGTAGGATCCCTTCCTTTGATTAGGCCCTGATTCCACAAAAAACATCAATTGTTGAAAGTTGCATGAATGGTAATAATTAGTAAGGTTACATGACTGATTGAAATAGCTTTTCCTCATCTCATGAATAAAATTATTTTGCCCTATCTCCTTAATGGCTACAGTGTATCATGAGAGAAGATAAATTAAAAAAAAAAAAAGCCACAAAAGACAACAATATCCAAAGAAAAGAGAATGAAGAAGCTAAATTTTTCCATAAACATTATTTGTAAGGAAAATAGAGGGGAAGCAGTGAGCCAAAGGTTCCTTTCTATACTTGACATGGTACCTAGGATCTTTTTCTAAAGCTTTTTTCTTTTTACTTTTTTTTCTTCACTCCAATTTCTTCCTCCCTCCAATCTTGTTGCTTTTTAAAGGTTGTTGGGAGAGAAATGAGAGAACTAAAGGCAAAAGAATAAAGCTTGGAGCTGTAACTTCATGCTCCTTCTGATGTCTCTCTAATTTCCTTGCACTCTGCTACAAGATGAAGCTATTATACAATCCATACTGAAGGGGATTTGCAGCAGTTTGGCAGCATAAATCCACCTGGCAAAACCTTACTCCTTCATTTGTTTCTTTGGTGCTTCAAGCTGTTTGAGGGTGTGTTAGTGAAGCTCCCCATGCTGCCCAAATGTTAAGAGCAGTTTTTGTGTTGCTGTCAAATGTGGGATTGAGGGAGACAACCCCCTCTTTGCACACTCCTCTCAATTCAGACCACTGGTTCCCAAGACATGTGATTACAAGGACACACTTCATTCAAAGCCCTGGGGATGTTTGCGGCAATCAATAACTTCCTAGTTATTTTCACAGCAGATCTGGATGAAAGTAGCAAAACCATAGCAACCTTTATTAAAAATTCAGCATAAAATTTCTAGGCCCCTATCAATTACTTATCAAGTTATGTAGGCTTTATTTTTTCTGCTTTGCATGTGCAGTGGAGAAAGGAGATTCGGATTCAGCGTTTGTGTATAAACTAGCGTGTCAAATCAGAGTTTCAAACCATATTATAGTGGTTTATCATTGCCATGAAGCAGTTGATCCAAGATGTCCTTTAAGGGTAATCAATCCTGCCTTGGGGAGAAAGACAGACCAGATGACTTCTCAAGGTTGCTCCAGCCCACTTAAAGAAAAATCCCGGTTTTAATGAGCTGAAATTCAGTGGATAAACTGAAAAAGAAATGACCACTGATCACTAAGATAAGGAAGGAGTGAGCCACTTCCATTTATTGATTCCATTCATGGACTATTGCATCAACTGTTTGCATATCACTAAATGATGGGGTTTCACTTGATTTGCTCGCTCAGTGCTGTCAAAATGGAAAAGAAATAAAACAATAATGAAAGAGATGAAAAGGAGAAATGGGATGTATGTAATAATTATTGCTATGCTTAGTGTTGCTAATAGATCAGAAAGACCATGTATCATGGTTTTTATATCCTGAAGAAGCTGTGGGTGCTGTGCTTACCGCCCCAGCAGGTACAATCATCAGTGAAATCATTGTTCATTCTCCTTTCTTTTCCTGTTCATACTCAAAAGTTATCCATATGGATTTCTGTGGAGCTGTGGTGGGGTCAATATGCCCTGCTTGTGAATGGGGAAACCTTTCTGTTCCTGTTTAAAATCAGAATCATGAAACAGATTCAATTTATGGTCTGTGATTTAGAAATGTGAACCAGGCTGCTCTAAGCAAAACTGCGAAATGTTTTAAGGTCTCCATGTGATAAGGGGGATAGCATCATGATCGCCCTCTTTCTTTTTGTTTAGAAAACTGACCTCTTCATCCTACACAAACAAGCACTTTTATGCTTAATTTCCCCTGTTTAGACCCTATCAAAATGCAGACCTTTAATTTCTCTGAAACTGTCACTCAAGGTAAGTAGCATCTTAGTGTTCAGCAAACCCATGGAAATGAACAGGACAGTTCAAAGCTGTGATACCTTCAGCACAACTACCACAGTCCAGTTCTGAGTGTTGAAATGGCTTTTCCTGTGTTTCACCATAGCTTTTCAAGTTAAGTATCAGCTTCTTGGAGCAGAAATAGTATTTTCCTTTGTATGGTCCCTAACATGTGGGCATTATCTATTACTAATGACTTGCACACATTTGCAGGGCTAGATTCACAGAAACCTAATTCTGATGTTGTGAATTATTTAGCTGCTTTGATTAAGCACAGATGACAATAATTTTGTTCTAATTCATTGTTATCCTCATTAATCAGCTGTGGCTATGAGCATCATCTGGCTCATTTTAGAACTCTCTTTAAATGTTGTATTACATCATGCCTTTCATTCTTTTTGTTTGTCAGGTTTGACTATGATATGAAATAAATGGATCTGGTTGGCATGTGCTGGAATTTAACATAAGCATCTAAGTGTTTACTCACTTCAGCTGTGAGAGAGACTTGGATTAATTATCTTAGCAAGCTTCCAGTTTGTGATTATTAAAGTATAATTTTGCTACCATATGTATATAACATGGTATAGAAGACAGAGTAGATGCAGGTACAAGCAGTAACTCCCTTTGGGGAGAAGAAACAAACAAAACCAACATTGAATGGCATTCTGGCTTTATCCTGTAACACTCCAGAAATCACAGATAGCTTCTTGCTTAACCTGTTTTTGTGCTGTCCAGGTTTGAGTGGTCTGGAGATTAATGACAAGTCATCTTTGAATGTAACAGTGAAGTGTGGCAGTTTAACTCCACAGCTGGAGAAATTAAGGAGGTGTGCATAGTGTTGCAAATTAAGATAAACCCTATTTGCAGAAAAAGAAAAAAAAAGTTCAATTTCTTTAGCTTAAATATCTGCAACAGGAAATGATGTGCAAGTATTTAATAGACAGGAAAAAGGCTGGAATCATGTCACCATTTCTGTGATGTTAAACAGTGTGTGTTGCAGACTGTCAGGCAGTGCTGCCCCCATTACCTCTGTCAGGGAAGCTTTGTCTCATTGGATTATACAGTAGCAGCAGCTGCCTGACTCTAATGAAGACTTTGACTGATCCTACAGCCTGGAGTGAAACCGGTTGCACTGGCTGTGACCATTATTTAAAAATCTTTCCAGGCTGCCAGACATTTCTTTTCAGTTCTTTGGAGCTTAAAATGAACCAAATGTGATCCATCTCATATCGGGTACCTTACTGTCAGAAATTAACTGGCTTGCAATAATAAATTAGCCCCATCGGAGCAGCTGGTGAAAGCAAGGCACTTTGTCAATTATTCAGAGTGCTGCCTTCTGCTGTTGACAGTTCCAGTGAGCTGGTACCAGTTCTACCTTGGCAAAGACTGAAAATAACTCAGCTATTTTTGAACACAGTCAGTCCATTTTTGCTGGGAAACGGTGGCTCATCATCTTTTTTTCTGCTTGGACTGTTTCAGAAAAAATATGTCTAGAACCAAGCTTTCACCTGAATTGTTGTATTAGACTACCTGTAATTTACTTTGTTCTTGTAAAACTTTGTCGCTACCCCATGCCTTCCACAGGCAGAGGACTAGTCTGGCATTGTTACAGCAGTGTTCTGGGGAGGTTTGCTGAGGAGGATCTCTGTGTTGACAGCTCTCTCTCATTGTTATAAATAAAAGCTCTCTTCTATTCTTATAAAGGATAAAACATACCCAGAAAATAGAAGAGTAATTCCTACTTCTCAGTTTTAACACCAAATATTACCCCCGATTGTATTATTGTCAATTAAAAAGATGCTTTCACCTGTTGTCCTTTACTGATCACCAGAGTAGTTGTCAGCTGGTTTACTTAAGAGACTTCTCCTAATTCCTTTTACTAGAAAATGCCTGAACAGTTTTCAATAATTTCCTACACGTTACCATGATTAGCAGATTAAAATGCATTTTTGCACGCATTTTTAACACCTTAGCTATTGTATCTGTATTGTATTACCAGTTGTGTGCAGATTTACCCAAACAAAAATTATTCAAGATGATTGCATAATTAGCATATGTGATAGCTGGGAGAGAGAGTCAAGACTAGAATATTTGAGAATTGTTGCAATGTTCCAAATAAGACAACCTGAATAACTTAGTATTTAAGAGATTTAACTGCTTTAATGGAAGTACTAGAGTGTTCTAGAGTTGTCATGCTACAGTGTGTTTTACTACTGTTTATATGGCAGCAGCATGAAATCTTTTCTCCTATTCTTCCTTTATAAATATACATCAAATTACCAGACTTTTACTTGGATATGCTTTACATGTTTTTAGAAATCTGTTATGGCTGAACTTCAGTTGAACCTCTGGCTAGTCCTTGGCCACAGAGCTAAGCTTTACAATTTGAACATTAGATTACATTTTATTAGAACCAGTTATTATTCATAAATATGAATGAATATATTACATATGTATCCATACCACAAATCCAAGCCAAATAACACCCCTTCCTGAGAATATCTTTTAAAAAGGTGACTGCATTTACAAGCTTAACTTCTTTTGCTAAGGGTGATTCTGTTTTGTACTTTAATTTATATTTACTTGCTTTCCTGTAAATGTATGTACTTACTATTATGTTTGCATATGGTACCATCAATATTTTAAAAGAGTAATTTGGAATGAAGATCTTTATAGCAGGGCGAACAGCATAAGTCACAAGAACAGCCAGATACTGCATCAGAAAACTGTTTTCATCTGTAAAATAGTTTGACAGGCACCATTGTTCCTAGCATAACCTCTGCTTTAGTTCAGATGGATGTGTACAACAAAGGATTTGAACACATGAACTTGGGGAGCAGTAACCCAGAAATGACTGTCACTGCTCAAGTGAGGTGAGGGTGGAAGCCTTAACACAGGAGTGGCTGGAGTGGCTGATGGTTCCCTTTCCTCCTGCAAACACACACGTAGCATAAACATCCAGGAGGCTGCCTGCAGGCTGTAAGTGTGCGTGTAGGACTGGCTGTGAGCCCCTGCCCTCTGGTAGGTATTCGTGCAGTAGCAGTGTGCTGCAGTGCCATTTGTTTTAATGATTACTTGTCACTTCTCCTGTCTACTCTTCTACTCCCTCAACTCCTACCCTTCCAATTCCTCTAGCCACCACTCCAAAGAGACCACACTGCTTTTGACAACTGTGATTACTGAAACTATCAGTTTGAGGTAAACATCCTTTCAAAAGGGAAGGCAACTAGGAATGAAAATAGAGTAAGTAGTATCTGAACTTAAGGGAGAAACAGAATTATGCTTTAAACTAATTATCACTAGTATTATTTTTTTTATATGTAGAAGCACCAGATGTTAGTGGGTGAAAGCAATGGAAAAACTGTTGGGAAGAATTCATGGCAGCAGGGCTCTGTTTTTTGACCCATTGTTTTATGCTTGGTGGCTGATAGGATGCTGTGAAGCTCTATTAATGTGGTGTGTTTTTTCTGTCACTGGGGGCAGGTTCTTCAATGCACATGGATCAGCCTTGCTGCCAAGCTCTCTATGACTTTGAGCCAGAAAATGAAGGCGAGCTTGGGTTTAAGGAAGGGGACATCATAACTTTGACCAATCAGATTGATGAGAATTGGTATGAGGGGATGTTAAATGGAGAGTCTGGCTTCTTCCCCATTAATTACGTTGAAGTGATGGTTCCCTTGCCTCAGTGATTGTGTCATTCAAGCTGTGAACATGATTTCATGACTGAAATGGATTCACAAATGTTCTGTCAGTGTGGCATTCTGTGAAAGCCTTGCTATTTGACTGACTTACTGACTTTTGTATGCGTCTTTTTAAAATGTATTTATTTTATATTCAAAAAAGTTTCACCTTCCCTGACTCATCAACCTGCAAAAAAACCCATACCCAGTTTTTTTGCTTTGTGCCTTGAAGATCACTGTATGAAGTGTTTACTGGTAGCTCACTGTTGCTCCAAAAATGCATTTCCTTGCTACTATTGTATGTGGATTTTTTTTTTTAATCTTTGGCTGCAATGATTTTACTATTGAAAACCATTTTTAAAAATACTGTAAGTGAAGCTAACTGTAACCAGTTCCTAAGTTACTGATGTCACTGAGCTCTCTTCATCCACCACACTGTAATTTATTGTGAGCAAGTTAATCCATGTTTCACATTGTATGTTGACAAAAGGCAAAGTGGTTGTTGTCAATATTATGATGTTGTTGTACTAAGTACAAGTTCTCAGCATTGAAATTCCTATAATTTACTGACCAAACTGAATAAATATTTCTGTGGGATAAGAACAGTGGTTGCTGCTTCTATTCCTATAGTACTGGCATTTGTTTTTGAGCTGGGGGTCACTTGCTAAATTAAAAATGCATGAATAAAGCCTAAGTAGTAGTTTTATGACACCTCAGCCACTGGAATTTTAATAATCTTGTTCTCTCCCTACTGACTGTGTAGCCTTTATAATGTCTGTTAAAATTTTCTTCTAGCAGGAGGATAAGAGAAAAATTCCTTTGAACTAAGTACAAACTGATCCTAGCTCCACAGGGTTTGTATAGAACTCCATTGAGATAAATAGGTGAGTATCACTGCTGACTACTGCAAACAAATGAAAAGTCAATACACTTCTACTTTTTATATTTATATGAAAGGGGTGGATATGGAGGAAAAAGAGAAGACTAAGTGGAAAGGGAACTTAACTAAAACTAAACTTAACTAAAAATATGCAAAAAGAAGCTTCAAAATGAAGGACAGACAGACTCAGGCATCTTAAGCACTACTAAAATGAAGATAGAATTAATTTGCTTTTCTGTTAGCCTTCTGCTTTGCTTAGTAAAGGCAGATGTAGTAACGAACAAAAAACTCAGCAGCCTCAGGGGAACATGTAATCTTTTGCCAGTTGCTCTCTGTACAAGACAGAGTGATGAGAGGGGAGCTGAACTCTTTATGGGCAGACTGGCTTGAATCCAGGTTCAGATGTTCAAGCTCTACTTGGTTCTGTAGTCCAGTTGAAAGAGCATTCCCTAGAGCAGTGTTGTGGTTTAACCCCAGTGAGCAGCTAAGCACCACACAGCTGCTCACTCACTCCCCTCCAGTGGGATGGGGGAGAGAAATGGAAGGGTAAAAGTGAGAAAACTCATGGGCTGAGATAAAGACAGTTTAATAGGTAAAGCAAAAGCTGTGTGCGCAAGCAAACCAAAATAAGGATTTCATTCACTTCCCATCAGCAGGCAAAACCAGCACAAGAGGAAAGAATTTCATGTGTATCACAGGTGCAGTAACTTTTCCATCTAAGAAGGATAAATAGCCTCTAACTGGCTCTCAAAACCATGGCTTTCTGGTTTCTCTCATCTCTGGCCTCAGCTTGCACAATGGTTGTAAGTACAGGGTTATTCTTTGCAGCTTTGGCTACTGCCTTCTACTTAGGACACATAATCTCAGAATTCAGACTTACTCATCTAAAGAAGAAAATTCGTCAGCCCCTTTTGAAATTCATGGGCAAGTAGCTAGTAGTTATTAGAACAGCAGCAGGGAAAGCAACTTGTCCTGATCTAGTTTTTCCATGAAAGTAGCTATGATGTTCTGAATATAAAAAGGTATGGGACAACTTTCAAAGGTTTAAGTATTTGGGATTCACAGCTGCTTTTGCTTTTCCCCCAACTTTATCAGAGGTCTCACCAGTCATACCTTTCCATAGCAGGGAAAAAAAGAGGCACTGAAATCTTTCAGCTCACCAGAATTCCCTAAAGAATTGCATATGCACATGTGTGCATACACACACAGATATATACATAAAGGTTTGAATTCTCAATATACTTTGCAGTAGGCAGTTGCCATTTAGTATAGAGCTCCTAGTCAGGTGCAGTAGACGTCTCATCTAACAGAAGTAGCTATTGCAAAAGTTGTAAGCTGAAAGCCAGTCAAGAGAGCTATACTGTTACTGATTAGGGCAAAGTATAGAGAGAGGTCATAGGAAACCAACCCAACCATCTTTAAGGTTTGCTACCAGAAAGACAATTTGCACAATAGGATCTGTTGCACATCAGAGAGTCAATTAATATGTGCCTTTTTAAGATTGTATGCTAAGAACAAGTTTAATACACTGTCATGTAGGTTCTGTAGTTGAGTAAATAAAAGTAGATCTTGTTTCCTGGACCACTGATGGCGTTACCAAACAACATCCTGTACCACTGCTATTTCCTATCAAGACTTGTACACTAATTCAAATCTTTCATGGTTGTTGCTTAATACCATCCTTCCCTTGTGCTACAAAAAGGTTTCATTTGAAATAGTGATAATTCCTCTTAAGTTCATAGCAGTTTAGCTTTATATTTATCACTCAGTTCTTCAAATACACAGGGCAGCATACTATTTCTGAAGGTTTCTTCAATCTGCAGGGAATCTTCCCTAAACTCACTTATTTTATTACTTCAAAGTCTTTTGAGCTACTCTAAGATCAATGAACAAAGAACTTCTTTATTATTTAATCTGCAAATATTAAAGTACAAGACTGCTTTTATATACATGAAAAAATATCTTTAATAGTTAAAAAAGTTTAAGAAATCAAGATAGCAAGGTTGTAGCAGCAGCTATTTCTATGTGGGCCATAAGGTACAACAGGAATTCAGATCTGTTAAAACGCAAGTATTAAACCAGCATCTACTCTTCACATGTCAAAACTAGACTTTTTAAATAACTTGAGAGTTTAAGCTAGTATAAGGAAAGCCTCACCTTAACAACTGCATCCTAAGACAGAACAGGTCTTAAATTCAGAACTGAATACTTTGGCAAGGTAAGAGGCAGCATTTGGAGAAATCTGCATTCTCAGCTGCTCCCCTTCCCTCATACTCTTAAAGAAGAGTGTACTTTATGTGGCTCATCAAGGCCCTTTACCATAGAGACAGCAGGTAAGCACTTTAGTAAAAAGAGGTTAAAAATAACTGAATGCAGTGGCCCCAAAGGCCAACTGCCTAGTTTGAGGGTTATAGGTCACGCTTTACATGGACTACAGAGCTATTCAAGTTACAGTAAATTACATACTGGCCAATACAGTATTCCCCCAACTGTTCCATTAGACATACACAAAGCAGTACTGCAGACTGCACAGAGATTTAGGACACAAGGATTCCAAGAGCAGATGTTTTTGATGCACCTTTTACTACAGTTGGTGCTTTCTAGTTCTGATTTTTGTTTCAGCATGTTTTTCTAGCCCTAGAAAGCTGGCTTGTTGGGACCACAGTACTAATATTGCTAGTTACAGTACCTTCTCTGTTGGAATGAGATGCTTTTTCACATTTACGAGATACATCTGTCCAAGTTAAGGCTGACACAGCTATGCTGTGATATAGTGTATCTAGGAATATACAGTACTGAAACTGGTGGATTTCCAGGTGCTAGAATACAGAAACAGTACATTTAATAAGAGACAAGAACATTTTTACAACTTGCTTTTAATTTTAAAATGTCTCTCTCTAGCAAGTGATCTAGACCAGTTTCAGATATTACAGCATCAGGATCTGAGCAGGAAACATTTCAGACACTCAGCACTCTTCAAGATAGTGTTTTACTTCCGCCAAGTTCAGACTTGCTCAAGGTGCAAGCTAGGGTGTGATCTGGCCCATGTAGTTTCCCCACTCAGGCTTGAAACAGAAATTACCTTTGGAGAAACCATATTGGAATATTGAGAAAGCTGAGGCAGCCTCATGCTCATTGTCAAGTATTTAGCATCCTTCTAGGGCATATGTTTAGAAGCTCTGTAAACTGTGTACTCTCCTCTGTTTCAGCAGGTCATGGAAACCAGATCCTTGTGTTAAAGTAAAAATAACTTCACATGGAGCTTATATTCTACTGCTCTTTCTATCAGTGAATCCAAGGACAGGGTCCAGTATCAGAAGGTAGGAAATTTCATCATGTTATGGGCAGTGTTTCTTACAAAGAGGTCAAATAGGAGATATGAATTCCAAGTTTCAGATATTGCAGAAGATACCAAAACACATATAGTCTATGTCACCTGGTATTGAGAAGTTTTTTCAGATTATCGTCTCTTTGTCCACATTACATGATATAACAGCTAGGATCCTCATTTTGCTGCAGAAATAAAACATGAAGACATTAGGCTAATCAGCATGTGTACAAACTTAGCATTTATTGCTGGTTACCTATTCAAACCTCAGGTAGGCATATGGGGGTTTTAGTGTTTTTGTAGATTTAGTTACATATTAATAAAGCAAAGCAGGTTTTCAGGGGAGGCAGTACCTTAACTATACTAGATGGTTTGAGGGTGGGGGGAAAAAAGAACACAGGCTTTTAAGAATTTGAGTCCATGCAATACATGAGCCTATGCCTTTCTTAATGAAAAGCTATCAGGCTATCAGTACCTCTGTTCTGAAATATCAAAACTTCACTGGCATGCAGATTCATGCTACCCTGGTTAGGATGGTAAAAGCAGAAGCAAAATCCACGGAAACCCTGCCTTCCCTTAAAGCACAGCATGCTTTCTTTACATCATTTTACTGCATGCAAGAAGTTAACTGTGTTTCACTAAGCTGCCATTATTTCAGTACTACCAATGCAGCAGAAGCATATAGATACTACTGACAAGAGTTTGATAGAAATTCAGCAGACAGGAATGACATTAATGTTTGAGTGGGAGTATTAGAATTGATTCTTACCATAAATGGCACACAACTGTATTGTAAAGTTGCTGATAAAACAGATTAGAGGTGTAAGGAAAAAAGTTAATTCCGCTTTCCATCACTGATTGCTAAACAAGCCATATTTTAGTCAATTCAAATAAAGAGCCTTAAAGAAAACCCACACCTTGAGGAGAGGCCCTACTCTGAACATGAAGAGAAGCTTGTATCAGTAAGTGTCTTCATCAGCCTAAAGCTCCACTGGTGTTACTTCAACCATTTTGGTGTATGCTGTGCATTAAGAGTCCAAAGGCCAGAATAGCATTATAGAACCATTCTCAATAGCCTATTTAACAGGGTCTCACTCAGCCTTCTTCAGTGAGAGACTGAAAATATTACAAGAACATGCATGTAAGTCAGGAGACTTTGATAAACATCCTTTAAGCCAGATGGTATTATAGTAATAGATATTTACCCAGATATTCTTGTTTGAAAGCAGGAACAAGGAGAAGAACCAAGCAGCAGGCAGTAACTGCCTGTTCCTAGGTACATTTTCTTAAGACAGTACCAACGTACTTTTAAGTTTTCAGACAGGTATATTATGAAAATATCTAGGAAATGGTGGTGGCTTTAAGACCTGGTGCAGTAAGAAGCAAGTCCTCCTTGTAACCTGTGTAGGATCAGTTTTAGGAAGAGCTGTGGTAGCTCAACATGCTGTTTCAGCAGGAGGGAGAGAATGAATTTTTAGCTAGGCATCCCCTTGCACTTAGGGCCTTGGAGTTTGTACTAACAAAGGGGACTTGGTGCTATTTCAAGTCAAGAAACAAACCAACTCCAGAGTCAAGTACAGTCTGTAATTGTTCAGTTATGACCATTTTAAAGCCCTTGTATTAGTTCTGGTTTAGACTACTTCAGCAATTAAAGATACCTGACTACTAGTATATCAAAGTACACTAGAAGCATCCAATGTGCAGCAGTTCAGACTTGTAATATTGTCAGTCAAAAGCCATTTGGAGGGGCTAGAGTGTCTTTCACAGGGCATTACAATGTGCAAGTTGTGAGTAATGCAAAGGGTTATAAGTATATTGAACACAAAACATTCTATTTAACTACATTAATTCCATTAGCATGACCTGCATCTGTGCTGAAGTTTCACTTGGAAAGTACTGAAGGTAGTATTTGTAACTGAAGCACAGCTAAGATACTATTTTTGCACAGCAAAATAAGAAAAAGTAGTTCCTGGAATAAGCTGTAACAGAAGTGCTTCAAACTCATGCCTCAATTTAAGAGGAACTTACACAATCAATACACCAAGAACTTTGATTTCAGCCTCTTAAAACTTTTTGAATGGAAATATTATATTTCTTCAGTGTGAATTTAAGTCAGGGACACTGTTTGGAGTGTCAGGTAAGTCACTTCATCCCACAGAAATAAGATATTTGTAGTAAGTGTTTGCATTCTGTTCTTGGGTTAACAGCTTTTAAGTTTATTCGTAGTCACATGTTTAGATGGAACAGACATTAAAGCCAGTATTTTTCTGTGTGTCAGTAATAAGAGACCAAACAATTAATGCTACTATTTGATCATGTTCAAGCAGAGAATAAGCAAAACATCAGTCCACTTCTGATGCAAAGCCATGCAAGCTATATCCTACGTGGGACAATAGGCTGCAGCAGTATTAATGAAGCAAGTTTTACTATGAGATGACAAGCATGATTCTCACCATCTCACCTGCTTAAGGATGCTCACAGGAACCACTATCATGAAACCAAACAACATTTCTTTTTTCTTCTTCTTTTGGTCTGACATCAAGAAAAATGTTAGGAGTTGTAGGATACAGATAGTACTTGGGAAAGTATTTTCATACAGTAATGAAAAGAAATTGAACGAGACTGTTGATAGCATGTATTTAAACTTCAGGCAGCTTACCCGAGATGGAAACTCTATTTCACTTCCAGTTATTTCTTCATAATCATCATCTTGCTCACTGCTTTCTTCTGCTCTGGGTACATGCATTATCTTCCTCTCTGCAAGTTCCTAAAATACAATTGACTTGCCACCAAGAACCCTCAAGAATTAAGCACATCAAACAAGTTTAGTATTAGGAGAGTAAAAACTATTTACTATCTCACTTACCTCACCATCATCTGTGATGAGTGTAACACCAATACTATCCCCAGTTCCCCAAGACATCTGAGACTTCCAGACCAGATCACTAGGACCTGGGCTTACGCCAGCAGCTGCACCCCAGATCTGCAACAGATTCAGAGTGAGCTTCTGAAGAATCTTATTTATAGTTAGATTAGGATTTAGTCTAACATATGTAACTATTAAGTACTCCAATACAAAAGATGTCCAGTAACACAAACTGGACTACTGTGATCCCTGGCAGATTAGTTCTTCCAGGACTACCAACAACAGTGGTAATGGTTTTTTGGGGGGGGGAGGTTTGGGGTTTTTTTGGTTTTGGGTTTTTTTTTGTTTGTTTGTTTTGGTTTTTTTTAAACAGAAGACTGTAAAGCAGTATAGAAAAGGCTGTTAACAGCTTCTGCCTGATGTAGAGGTAGCCTTGCTTGGACATGCATACCATTTGATTTACAGAGCCAAGCCAGAGTTACAGACATATTCCTATCAGCAGTTTGTGTATACAAGATAGCCCCTAGCTTGGGGTCACTCACAGATCTCTTGAGCAAGCTCATGCAGTCTGGAAGTACAGACTGTAGAGTTAGGCTTTGATCACTATCTAAATGTACTTGGAGTATGATTTTAGAGTTAAAATCTAGCTTAGTACCATAAATGGTGAGCTCAGCATTGCTGAACTGTAGTGGAGTAAAGCTTTTAGCAACAGTATAAGTCTTTGCACAACTTTTATCAAATCACAGGAGTATGGGGAACCCTAAGAATAAATTAGAATATATTGATTCTGTTCACAATAACAGCATGTCCCAATCTGGGATGATCCAAGTTCAGTCCAAGATCTAGCTTTAAAGAAAATTTAATTGGCATTTAAGATCAAGTCACTGCAAGGATTTTTCCCATCTCCCTCTCCACATAAAATAAGGATTTCAGTGTTTTAGGGACTTGCAGTGTCAATTTAGTTTTCCTTATTACATGAATCTCTATTGCCATCTAACATAAGAACAGACCTCCGAGTAAGTTTTACAAAACCACTACATACTGTAACTACTTGGCCTGCCTGAAGAGTGAACAGTGAAGGAAATTTATATGTTACATCTGACACACTTCCGAGATGTCGTCTTAACACCCATCCATGTAGTGGCTGATCCTGTGGGACAAGAAATTTCTCTTAGCATTATAGACCAATACCACATCATACAAGTGCAAGGTTCTTTCAGACTCAAGGGTCAGTTTTAGTCCCACTCCTGTAGCATACAAGAATCTGATCAATTTTGAGGAAGCCTTCAAGTTTCCATTAAAGCCTCCCTATGATTTCTCCCTGTTCTTCCTTAGAATTAATCTTAGTCCCACAAGTTTAGGCACACCTATTCTTGCCTTCTGTTCAAGGGGGATCATGATGCTCTTTACCAGAGAGATTCTGATAAATGAAGTTTGTCATGCCCATCTACCAACTTGGGCCATATATACAACACATACATAGAAGCCTGTGAAGGTTTAAGGCATCTCAGGCTGAAGTGGCTAAGCTACCAGCCACAAGTTTTGAAGCTCTGAGAATTAATTCAAATAATTCTGGATTTGCAGACTAAACTAGTCAAAGAATTATGTAGCTGGTCAGATAAACCCTCTGTATAGATTAGATACTGTCAGCTGTTTTAAGAATTTAAGTAATAAGAAGCTGTCATTAACCAATTTACTAAGTACCTTATTTAGTTAATCGAGGATAAGTAGTACTTCTGATGGTGCTAGCCTGAACCTGATGAGAAACAACTGAAGGTGTTAGATTTCTGCATCATAGAACCCAGTGCACCTCCCCTCAAAAGCACCTCCCAGACAGCCCCATGAAAAAAAACACCTGCAGTACCCCCCCCCCCCAAAAAAAAAGTCTCTAGTCTTCTCTTCACAGCAGCCAGGTTAGCTGAGAAGTCCCCACTTTGCATTTTTTTGGCAGTACTCTTCCCTCATCTCTTCATTCTTCCCTGTTGTCATCTCTGACTAAGCTACAAGTTGGTTCACAAGCAGTCATACTTTGCAAGGGAGGCCATGCAGACTTGAATGTACCTCATCAGAGTTGTTTTTAAGCCTGACAAATTTCCCAGCTGCATCAATTTCTTCAATAGATACATTTCCAGAAGATGAAGCATGATGAACAGTCTTAAATCCAGCACTATGGCCTCTCTCTTTAGCTTCTTTCATTTTCCTTTTCTTCCCATGTAGGAACCGTCGCCCTTGACTTGTTGCTTGAGTTGCAGTGCTGTGTGAAGATGGACTGGGTGACAGCTTTAGCCTAGAAGGGAGTCATATAACATTCACTTGACTATCTGATGTGCTTATTTCTTCTCACTCCTATCCTCCCACTATAGCCAAGCCTAAGAGCTTCTTATATTCAAGCTTTCCATGAAGTCTTGAATATAAGATTTTATTTTTACTGGCAAGAATAGCTAAGTAGCTTGTTATGTTTGGAAGACAGCCCCAGCCCTAGAGTTCAGAGGAAGCTTATGTCAGGAAAAGAAGATTCCCAACTGCAATAAGTATTCCTTTAAAGTCTCTACAGAGGCAATCTTTAGTGGAAGTAGTTTAAGTCTTTGACCCTTCTTAGCATGTATTGAGAGTTCATGTTGTTCTCACCAGGCAGTATCTGGATAGTTGGGAGTTGATACAATTTCCCAGTTTCATTCATGAAATTTGAGGACTCTGATATGTCTCTAGGATGTAGCATAAAGCTTTGAAAAAGTTGAGGGATATCTAACGGACCTTTGAACTTCTATCAGTTGTGTTTATCAAGTTACTTGATCTTACTACATCATATGGTGGATGTAGGATATAAATACTATCTACAGAAGATTTTGCTTCAGGAACTATTATGGCACTAATGACATAGCATTTATTTCTTGCCTCCTCCACATTCTGAAGAATATATGGTTAGTTAGTGTAGGGATCTTTGATGAAGCAAGTTCTCATATGAAGATTTTGTCATAGCCTACCTCTGTTCCTCTCCCTCCAGCATCTTTCTGTAGCTACTTATTTCCAGATCTAGAGCCAGTTTCACATCTAAGAGATGCTCATATTCTTCCAACTGTGCTTGTGTCTGCTGCTGGGCTTGTTCTATTTCTTTCTCTTTTTCAGCCATATGCCTTCGATAGAGATCACGATCATAATCCAGCATCTCCTGTAGCTCTTTTATTCTGTTCTCCAAAGCAACATTCTAAAATTAAGATGATGGAAAAATCAATTAAACCATAACTGAAGATTAGAGAGGAGAGGCCAATATTTTGAATTGGGTATCTAAATTAAAATAATTCTAAGGATATACAAATAAAGATAGTACCTGGCTTTGATATTGATTAACTTGAGACGTCAAAGTATCAACTCTCAGCTTTGTTTCCATCAGTTCCTCCCGAGCAGCATTGGCAAAGTCACTATTTCTTGCTGCAGATAGCTGGGCATTCTCCATCTATGGATAAGTCACTGTTAGTAGTGAGTTGCTTGTGACCATGTATTTTAAATAAGGATGGAAACCCAAGTGATTTCCAGCTGTTACATCTGGAAATAGTTATGTTTCACTTAAGTGTGCAGATACCAATAAAGTCCAGGTCAGAAAGTTTTTCATTGCTTTTCAGGAAGGTTTACACAAGTTTGACATTCATGTCAGAAAAAAGTCAGCAATAATCAGGTAGTGAAAACTGCTGGATTAGGATATTTCAGGTACAGATGCATGAAGACTTTGTATAGATATTAAGTAAATTCATTCTCCAGAAGAACAATGGAGAATGTTTAGAAGCTGTTTGTCAAAGGATGGGCCTACAGGATATTATGTGTTTATCAAACTATTGCTCTTCCCCCAAAGTTTATTACTAAACAGTTCCTGCATCACTATAAGCAGCACAAAGCTATTTCTAGAGCAATTCAATCTTGAGCTGTTCCAAGAAAGGATAGAGTAGAGCTATGCTCCTACAAGAGGCACTCACACAATTTCCAGCAAAAACCTGGACAGAAGCATCCAAAGGAATTCACTGAGTTGGCATATAATTTGGAGTATAGAGAAAACCAGAACCACCAGGAAGAAATGAACACATGTGCTTGTTGACAGTGCAGAATCACATGATCTGGTACTTCTGAGTATTAAAGAAGGCTTAAGATACTAATACTGTACACTGCAACCAACCCAGAAACCCCTGGGATGTTACCTATCAAGAGTATAAGCCTAAGTATTACTTTTTCCTGCATATGTGGCTGATGCTGGGAAAGAGGTGACAGACCAGTTCTGGAGGACACAGTCAAGCTCCTTCCATAGCCACCCTCTCCCCCTTATCCAGTACTAGCAACTGGGAAGGGACATTTACACTCATACCTTTAAAAGTGCTCTTGTAGAACTGTAAGAATACCTTATTTCATGCATTTTATTAAAACTATAATCAGCAGGTCCAGTTTTATTCAATACTGAAATTGCTTAATAAAAATAGCGCACCTTGGTCCTGAACGTGTCAGACAAGCTCTCAGATTTGTCAGAAGTCTGAATTATGATCAACTATTACATTAGCCATTCCTACACACTCCCCAAAGGGACAGTATTTGTGCTTGAACCAGTTTTGTTTGGGACCAAGTGTTTGTAGAAGTTCTATTGTCAAATTTGACACTGCTTTGAAATTCTGTAACAACTTACGCCAAGAAGCTCTACACTGAATGCAAGGGCTCTATCAGCCAGCTATTTATGCTAGTGTCACTTTAACCATATCAAGGTGCAGCTTAAGCTTTGTTTTATTGGCATTTTTACAGACTCACTTTTGCACTGAATGTTCGCTCCAGCTCCTCTTTGTATCCTTTAATTTGTTCTTCCTGTTGTTTTCTGAGCCCCTGCAGAGCATCTAAGAGCTTACTCTCAAATTCTCTCCGACGGCCAGATTCTATTTCTGCTATCCTGCTCTCGTGGACTCTTTTTGCCTCCTTGAGCTCCTAGGAGAAGAAATTTCTCAGAGAATAAGCAAGCCAATACAGTTTGATTTGAGACTGGACTTAACTGTACCAGCTTAACAAGTAATTCAGTATTGAAGCAGATTTATCATTGAGTGCACAGTAATTCATCTTCATTCAGATCTTAGATATTCATCCATTAGGTCAGGTACTTCCACCTTGCTAGTTGCACTGGGTTGTTTTGCTACCTCACTGCCAACACTGCTTAAACTAATAAATGCGGTAGTTTGTCTAATTCTTTGAACTAGAATGATTTCCCTGCTTCTCTTTACTTAGAACACATGCATATACACTTCAGTTTCTTTAAGCACTGTTACTGTTACTTCACCTATTCTTGTTTTATTCAAAAAGTAATAGCAGTTGGTTAGAGAAATTTGAATTCTCTATTGCTTAAATCACACACTTTGAGAATCCTTCCAGCCAGAAGGAAGTTGGTTTACATTCACATGTTTTTTAGTTCTATGTACTGCCTTCTTGCACAAAGGTTACCAGACACCTTTGATAAGTGTTAAGGAAGTAGGGAACATAAGTTGCTTGTTAAAGGAGATTTAACATCTTCGATTATTTTAGGCTTCTAGCAAACATCTGGAATCGTTTAACTTTAACTGTAATATATGCACTTTCAGTTACACAAAGTAGTATATTGGGATTGTAGTTACCTTCAGAAGTGCAGCATGAGAAAATTATGTCATATTCCAGATACCTGTTGGTACTATGCCAGTTAACATGAGGTTGTGTACTTTTTTGAAGACTTCCTAGTTCGGTGGATTTTATTGGCTGGTGGACTGTCATAGGTTGACTCAGCTAGTTACCTTTTTAAGGATAAAGCACATCTTAACATTGCTTTTAAGTGCATCCAGGGATCACAGACACCTAAAGAAATCCTTGTTAATAAGCTAAAACTTACATCTTCGTGAAGACGCTTCTGGAATGTCATTTGTTCCTGCAAAGTTTTCATATGATTTTCCAGGTCCACCCTCCTCAACATTTCACTGTGGAGATGCTTTTTGGTATCTTCCAGTGACAGCTTCAACTAGAAAAGACAGACATCAGGGTAATCAAAATTAAGAGGTTATTTTTCCAAACTAAGACAGTCAACTTATTACAGGTCATGCAACTTCATTCCTACAGCAATCAAAACACACTGCTTAAGTGAAGAACTTAAGTAGAGTAACCAACTTATTTCAGTGGGATCCAGCATATTAGCAACAGAAAGAATCC
Organism: Haliaeetus leucocephalus; assembly: GCF_000737465.1. NCBI lineage: Eukaryota > Metazoa > Chordata > Aves > Accipitriformes > Accipitridae > Haliaeetus > Haliaeetus leucocephalus. The sequence goes on from NW_010972775.1 coordinate 13,370,534, forward strand.
TATTTAATTGTTATGTAGACCAGACTTCCCACAAGGCAGACATAGAGCAGCCCTTAATCCCACCAGCTCAGTTTGACAACTCAGAGTAGATTTCCAATGAATCAGTTGTACCATCCATACACATTCCTCCCCTTCATAACACTGAATATTCCAAACTTCCCCCTAACTTCCAGTATTATTTGTTTGATGTTTAACAAGTGAAATCCTTCAAATACAGCCTATGTTGAAAAACTATTGTACATCTCCAGTGTTGGCGTGTGTTGCTTTAATAATACAAGTTGTTTTGGTTTTGTTTTTTTTTTAAGTTTTCATCCTAAAGATTTGAAGTTAGCTTATTCAGTGATCACGCTAAAGCACAAAGATAGAAAAGCTGCGCTCTTCGAATCTTAGTAGCGCAAGAGCCTACAAAAAAAGTAGTTAGAATTTTACTTATTCTACCTAGATTTAAGCATAGTGAAGCAGGGGTCATCAAATGCTCCCTTTGCTGACATGTTAGAGAATGCTATAGGGGCTATAGCAGTACAACACGTTTCAACTTGCTTTGTCCGTAGAACAAGAAACATTACATACTGTGGTCATAGAAGAGAATTAAAGGTACCTACAAGAGTTGCAGGTTTTAACAGACCAACTATCAGTAGCATTTGCTTTCAACAAGATTGCAGAAATCTTTTTGTCCACCTGTCATTGCCATTGTCTTTCCCTGCTTTTAAATCTCAGTAACTAGTTGGGGAAAAACAAGCAAAAGCTTCAGGAACAAAAGCAAAGTTTAAATTCCAGAAACAAGTCTTACTGTGACTACTTGATCCTTTAATTCATGAAGGCCAACTCCCAGACTTCGGTTCTCAGTCAAAGCTCTTGCTAAGTCAGCTTCCTTTGCGTTCAGCTGAGCATCAAGGTCTCTGATACGAGCCTGTGCCAGGTTTAAATCAGCTTCCTTTTTTGAATTCCTACAAGTGAAAGTTTTACAGTCATAAGTTGCAGCTGGTGAGGGAGAAAGTTTGTTTTTAATGTGTTTATCTTCACAGGGGTCTGTGGCAGAACTGAAACAGAAGAGAGGTTAGTTAACACTTGTGGGAAGAGCACCGGGTAGGCTGTAAAACAAACCAGACGGGCCCCCCAGACAAGCATCATTTGTTTAACCAGAAAGACTTCTGACCCAGTTTCCAGCTTGTTTTGTGCAAATCCTGCACAGAAGCCAGCTATTTTCCATGCCATTACCAACCAGAGAGGGAAGGGATGGCACAGGCCACCGTCTCCACAGGGAAGGACTAGTCACACTCAAAGCCAAAGCTCACCAGTCCACAGTGACCCGCCGCCACTGAACAAGCTGCTCACACGGACACCTCCTTTCAGCAGCAGAGGCCACCGCCGGCTCCCTGGCAAAGTGCCTACTGGCCATTAAAACACACCACGCCACCGCTGTGGCCCCCAGGGCTCTGAGCCCTGCACCCCCCTCCCCAGCGGGGAGCAGCCATGGAGGCCGCCACCGGCGCCCCAGGGGGCGGCCCTGCAGCACCTGGAGGCAGGCAGGCTGGGTGCCAGCAGCTGGAGGCCTGCCTGCCTGAGGCAGGGTGGCAGGTGGTGCTGGTCACGCATGGGGGCAAAACACCCCCCCTCTGCAGGCAGAGGCAAAGCACAGTTCTGGCTACCAGGTGGTGTCATCCCTCTTCCTCTGCAAACCCACCCCCCCACGATGTTCCTGCCCACAGCACAGGAGGAGTTTCATCCCCAGGAGGCCGCCGGCCCAGGTATTGTCATCAGCCCATCCCCAGCTGGGGCTTTGCCCCCTACAGCCCCTCAGCTCCTGCCACAGGGCAGCGAGCCCCTGCAGCAACCACCCTTCCCTCCCAGCACCCTTGCAGGGGACTCTTCCCCCTCAGGAAGGGTCACAGAGTCTTCCCTCCTTCACACCGTGGTGGAGTTACAGGGTGAGAGAAGCTTTGCCCTCAGAAGACGGCCATTTCCTTGCACAAATACCCAGGTACAGGGCCCTCGGGTACCACCTGTGTGGCCAACAGAGTTGCTTAAATTGTCAGTTTTACTTGGCACCACAGTGGAGAAGTGCTGGCCTCACAGTGAATTCCTGTCAGAGAAAGGGGTGATCGTTTCCCAGACTGCTCTAACTCCTAAAATCCTTGCAGTTGCTCAACAGCTATTCAGAGTCTGACTTCCTGCTCAAAACTCAGATCTGAGATGGCAAAGAGTAAAGTGTTCAGTTTATTTTAGCAAAATCTGTTCTGCCAAGTGGCCAAGTTGAGATAATTCATACAATGAGTTTTCCAGTTGATAACTGAACAGACCAGTTGGAGAGAGCCCAAAGTCATTCTGCAGGAGTGATCAGCTCTAGAAAGCCTGGAGTGCAAGGAAAGATTGGAAAAAAATAATGGTTGTTTAGTCTAGAGAAGAGAAAAGTGACAGGAGACATAACAGTCTTTACCTACATGAAAGACTGCTGCATAGAGGAAGGGAATCTGTTTTCCATGTCTGTTGTGGAAAAGATAGGAAGTTGCAGGCTTAAATTGCAGGGAGGAGTATTTGGGTTAGATGTTGGGGAGAGGAAACTAACAGTAGTTCAACACTGAAGCACATTGCCTGGGGGGATATTCTGGAATCTGCATCATCTGGAATTTTAAAAAAGGGTTATGCAAACATCTGCTGGAAGGCATGCAGGTATGGTTGATTCCAACACAGGCCTGGGGCATGTGGCTACATCAGGTTCTTGCTCAAGGTCTTTTCTAGCCCTGCTATTCAGAGACATTTGTTGATTGTGTCCTCATATTTCATGATCATGACACAAACCCAAATGTTTTGCTAGCAGAGGTTATTTCTTCTTTACTCAGACTCTAGGAAAAAAGTAGCTTTACTGGGGTAACAACGAAAAACAGGATAATGTGTTGTAGGTTTTTTTAGCATTTACAGGTTTCTTTCTTTTCTAGGTATTAATTAGCCACCTTCCTTTTGGTATCTCTGCTACCACTACCACTTATTATGAGTATTAGTTGTGATGTTAACAAGTACATCAGTAACACCACTTAACAATAACATTGACTGTTTCATCCTACAATAATGTAAATTTCATGCTGCAATCAAAGCATGTGCAAGACTGAAATTCCATCAGTATCGGTGTTTTAAGAGTCCACTTTCCTGATGCAGGCCTCTGACAGCCAGGTTCAGGTTTCCTATATTCCTTCCTTACAAACATTATTTTCAGAGAACCCTGAAGCGAGTCTTTTCATCCTTAAGAACAGCAATTAAACAAGCCTGGCTTTGACAAGATCATTTACTACCCTTTTAAACCAAGTCTTATGTTCAGAACACCACATTATTATGCAGCAAGCAGTGACAGTTACAGTACTCTACAACATTCTATATACCAACTATTCCAGAACTAAACACAGCTTATTGACTATCAATTGCAAGCAATAACTTTGAGGCACTGCCAGTCACATTCCTTGTAATTCAGGGTTTCATATATGCTTGACCTGGAGAATTTAAATATTTTTACCAAAAGAGTTCAGGTATGTTTGAAACAGACTCATTTGTCAGGACAAGAGGACATTAACAGCACTTGCAGAATTCATTCTTACAGCTTCAGCTTGCTACACCACATATGTCAGGTTCAGTAACAAAATGCACATCTATACTCACTGGTGCAGAAAGAAACTGGTCTTGTCTTTCTCTGCTGTGCTACTGTAGTTGCTTTGACCTTCCTCAGGCTCTGAATTCAACCAACTGATATGCTTATCCACAACTTCTCCTCCGCAAACATCTTTGGCCTACTTCCAATTACCACTGTGAATAGTATGAAAAAAGCTGAAATGCAAGCACACCTCACTGTTGCTGAAGCTTTAAGTCTCTTTACCAGCGATTAGTAAGAGCCAATGGTTAATGCTGTTGGGAAATTATCTGGTAACATTCCATCCTATAAGAGTTCCAGGTTATTTAAAGGGTATACATATAAAGGGCACGATACCCTCAAAGTAGTTTGTTCCAAGTCATCTGAGACATTTGCAGTTAGGCAGCCCAGATACAAAACACTCATTAATATTAGTACTTCAGTCTAGTCCTTTCAGAAAGCAGCATGTACTACGTATTATTTCCCATGGGCTGTAAAGTTAACCACTTCTAAGACCTAGTTACTTGAAAGAAAAAAAAAAAATCAGTCCAGAGGATTGCATACCTGCCAAGCCTAAAGCTTTATAAACAAAGCCACAAGAGTTATACAAACACAAAGAGCAGCAGAAAAGTTTTAGAACTGGCATTACCCCTCTCCTTACTGTCCACTCAAGTGGCTGGTTAGATTTACGAAACAGATCTATGAGCCAAAACCCAGCATGAATGAGACAAGCCCAAGAACTTCCAAGCAGCTGAAAACAGAAGCTTAGAGTAAAAACATATTTTATTCCCAAGCAGAACAGCTACTTAAGTCCTACTGAGCCTGTGAGGGGGCAGTATTTGCTCCATACAAGTGTTAAAAGAAAAAGCTGGTGCCTAAAGTTGCTATGATGCAAGTTTATAACAAGATATTGGGGCCCTGTGGACACGCAAATTGTTTTAAGTCTGTAATTGATTTAGCAGTACAGTGGCACATTAAAGCGACGAGCAATGCTAGCACTCTGTATGTATCCATGAAGGAAGATTGTTGGCATTCAACACTTCTTCTCACCTTCAGGAGTATTTAATTGCACTTACATTGGGCAACCCCTTTGTTCCAGGCTTGGCAAGACTAGACAACAAGATGATTCCATGCTCAGGATACACAGCTTGCAAGAAAGTCAAACCTGAAACAGCAAGCAGTTCATCCCAGTAGCATGTAAATCAAGACCTAAAAGCCACTAGGACAATTTCTGTGCAGTACCAGCCTGGACCAGGCAAGCTACAGTGCTTACAGGCCTACCTTCTCTGTGTATTCCCCTCAAGGCAATGTCCAAGCTAAAAAGCCCCCAAAAGATGCAAGCTGACTCCACACAGAAACTCCTCCCCCTACCCCCGTAACTTTCTAGATGCTTTGCCAGCATGGCAGCTTCTTGAGTGTTTATATACACAGGTGTAGAGCCAAACCCAGGCAGCTACACGTTCTCGCAATACTGTCCCCATAAGGCTACCCAACACCCCAAATTCTGGAGGAGCCCCATGCCCATCACAGGGAGGTGCTGGAGCGGCCCAGCAGCACTACAGCAGGAGGCACTCCCAGCGGAGTCCCTGCAGCGCATCTTCAGGACGGACATGAGGGTTTCTCCTAACCGAAGGCCCTCCAACCCCACAGGGCCCTGCCTTTGGGGCGTCACCGCTGCCGTGACCCAGCCACCCTGCAGCACCGAGCACTCCCGCCCCAACACGCAGCTGCCGGCGAGCAGCAGCCCCTTCCCCTCACCCTGCAACAGCCCCGAGGCGGAGGCAGCCGCAGGGGGAGTCCCAGCGGGGAGGCCCGCTCGGGGCCAGGCAGGCGGGGCGGGAGGGCCGGCGCACCGACCTGCTGTGCAGCTGCCGGTGCTCCTCGCCGATATTGCCGAGCTCCACCTGCAGCTTGGCCCGCTCCATGGCGATGTTGTCCAGCGCCCGGCGGGCGTCGGCCAGCTCCGCCTCGTAGCAGAGCCGCAGGCTGTCCAGCTCCCGGTGGCTACCCGCCTCCTGCTCGGCCAGCCGCTGCTGCAGCGCCGACTTGTCGGTCTCCAGCGCCCGCGCCCGCTCGATGTAGGCGGCCAGGCGGTCGTTGAGCTCCCGCAGCTCCTCCTTCTCCTGCAGCCGGCTCAGCCGCATCGGGCTTAGCGGCGAGTCGGCGGAGGAGCGGCTGAGGGAGCGGCTCCCGCCCGCCGGCGTGGAGGTGAAAACCGTGTCCATGGCAGCCTCCGGTCCGGGTCCGGGCCCAGGCCCCGCCGCCGCTACCGGGACCGCCCCCCGCAAGGCGCCCGGCGCTCGCCGCCGCCCGCGTATAAATAGCCGCCAGCTGCCGCCGCGGCCTTGCCGGCGAGGGTGGGCAGCTTAAAGGGCTAGGGCTGCTCCCCCGGCAGCTCCGCGTAGAAAAGATACTTTCTTCTTTGGCTTTATTTTTTTGACATGTGCCTTGCCGCGCTTCGTGGGCGGCCCGGTGGTCCTGCCCGGAGAGGGCGGGGAAGGAGCTGTCAGGAGAAGCCTACTGCGGCCCGGCGTTTTTACAAACCCGTGCGGGGGGTCGGGGTGGCGAAAAAAATCCCAGATTTAGGAAGATGCGTGACAGCTGCAGTGATGCGAACACTCCAGCCTGCTGCCATGCCAGTACTCCGCCTGTTCTGTCTGGCTCTTTTTGCAATTTGTTCACCTGATGAAAATAAGCTAGTGTCTGCTCTTTATTTTTGTTTTGTTGGTAGTTTGTGGGCGGTTTTAGCTTTTGGGTTAGGCTGGGGTGGCTGTCAGCCCTCCCAGTGCTACAGTGTTTCGGTTGAAAGCTGATGTTGCCTGAGCAGAAGGAAGAACGGAAAGGGAACCTGCATCAAAACAAATGTGTGAAGCAGTCTGCAAAGCCTTACGCTAATTACATTTTGTAATAAATAATTGTTCAATAAGTAAGTTGCTTTAGCCCTACTTTAGTAGCGATGCGTACTGGGATAGTTGTCAGTTTTCTCCAGTAGCTAATTAATTTACCCTTTTCTTTTTCACTTACATTTTGGAGAGCAGATGCTGTACAGATCTCATTCCATATGAGCATAAAAATCTCTGAACATCAATAGAACTGTTAATTATGGTGTTTGTTGCAGCAGTTACCAGAATCTTCACTTAAGAGCTTAGCTTAGGTCTATGTTATTTCCTACCCAGAAAAATAGCCTTGACATGCTCTTAGAGTTCTTTAAATGTAAAGATAGTTTTCATGAAGGTTGTAGGCATAAATTCAAGCTTCACTTTATAGATCAGGAGGCAGGTAACATAGGAGAACAACATAGTTGGCCCCAAGATTGTAGCTGGAGATTTTAGAATTGGGTTATGTATGCCCCTGGATACAAAGTTACAAAGTAGATGAGGACATAGAAGGAGATACGGGTGCTCATCAAGTGGATGGTTTTTTTTTTCTTCTGAACTTCTTTACACAGTTGTATAAAAAACAAAATACAATTTCAAAACTCTAAAACTACATGCAGCATGGTAATGACATATGGCCAGACTGAGCTCCTCTGGTTCTAGTTCTAGAAACAGCACCAGGAAATTCTTTTCTGCAGAGCAGTTCCAGTTTCTTATTTTGATATAATGAGTACTTACTTGTCTGCTCTTCATTGCCAATAGAAAGCTGAATTCAAGAAAAATAAAAGGTATGATTTAAATCTGAATATGTACCTCTAAGATCAAGATGTGTACATTTGAATGTTTACTTCAGCTTTGAAACCTCAGTCGTCTACGAAGAACACTGTGATAGTATGTCAGTGCCATGTTTGATAGTTGCATGTTACTGGCCAGCTGTTCAAATACAATTGTATGGTTTTGGAACAGATGCAGAACAAAGCAAGAAATCTGCTATTCTAAGAATATTTTCCTTGCCTGCCAAGGCTTTGTAATAGTGCAAACAAAAACAGCTGAAAGAAATAGTTCAAAAATAGTCTGAGCTAGTTTTATCCTTTGTATTCTTCACCTACTCTCCCTATGCAAGAACAGAAGGTGGCAACTTAAGAGCATAACAGAAGTCTGTTACTGATTCTTTTCTTTCTGACATTTTTTCTGACTTTTTCTTTGATTAAGATTGTAGTTTGTCCTGCTTAGACCACAAGTGTAGCTGAGGAATTGCTGCAGAGATAAGCCTGTGCCATCTTTTCCTACTGTTTCAAGTATAAAGATATCAGGAATGTTTCAGGATTAAGAGCTATGGAGGGTATCAGGAAAAATTGTGGGAAAAGGTACATATCCCAGACTAAAGCACAGTAAAAGCTTTTCTAGAAATAGTCCTTTTGCAGGAAAACGTAGATATGGGAGATTTAGACAGTATTAGCAGATTCCACAAAGTTGGAATAAATCAAACAAAAATTAAAATGTGTGGACTTTTTTCAAGTATCTTAATCAGGCCTTGATCTTGAGCTGGTGAAATTAAGTGAAGAAAATACAGCAATACAGCAGTACAATGAAAACCAGGAAAAAGTCAACTGAACTTTTTGCTATCTTTTTCCTTAGGTATCTGCTAACTGATTGTAGCCATGTGCAAGCAGTCTGTTAGTATTGGTTCCAAAATGTTGTTAGGGCTCTGAGTGCACTAGTATGCCTTAATGACCTTGACCAGCCTCAGCTGGGGCTTCCACCCACGCCTCTGCCCAGAAGTGCAGGAACTCCATTTAAGCTCTGGCCTGGCCCTCAGCTTCTCTTTGAGCTCTGTTATGGTTGTATCTAGCTATAAGGTTTGTTGGCCCGTGGACTGATTTTTTTTGGCTTGACCTTGCACCTGCCTAGTTATTGCAGCTTTGCCTGAGCTCTCTGCATTCCCTGGCTGTCGTCTCTAGCCCCCTGCATATCTTGCCTAGGAACAGTGGCACAGGGCTGTGGCTGGTGTGACTTCTGCCCTGCCAGCCTGGCTACCTGACTTGGCTCTCTGTCCATTAGGAAGACACTGGACCTTGCCACTCCTTGGATGACAGATTGTTAGAGAAAGGGCTGCTAAATACTTAGGTAAGGCCAAGTTTCTTGATAGTAGTATCTCTTCTTAGACTTTTTTTTGTGACCAAGTACAAAATGTTCAAATTCATATCTACTTTCCAAGTGTTAAATATATTTGAGGCTGTGCACAGTAAGTGGACAGGCTTGACTAGTGTGAAAATACTGTGCTGGCAAGTGTAGGCATAGATGCAGAATCAGCATAGACAACAGAAACTTTTGTAGCATTTTAGTGTTTTTCTCTGATAGTTGTTCTGCTCTCTAATTCCTGAGGGTGTCTTCCTAAATATCCATTGGGAACAAAACAAAGTATCACTGGACAGCCTTTGTAACAGTTCAAGAAATCTGTACATATAATAGTAATGTTGTTTCAAAGGTTATTATTCTGATGCATTAGAATATATCAATAAACACTTTGCTAAGCAGTCTGTTTACAGACAAATGTTGGTGACTTACACGTATCTAGAGCTAATGAAGACCGATTGAGTTCTACTAGCCTGATAATGATTGCCACAGTACTAAAGTAGATATGGAGGGTCCCTGGAAAAATTAGAGATTACCCCCTAGAAAGTTTAAAGGACAGTTTCTGTTCCTATGTCATTGGTGGTAGTATACATAGAAGGAGATGTCCCTTCCAGAACATGTAAGTGCACAAGTGATCCTCCGGTGTAGTACTTCATATGCCCCTACTTGCCTAGTTAAATTAAGCAGGACAAGTCAGCTTACAGTGGCTTTTGCCTGTGTTGCAACAGCCTTCTATAAGTTGGTAATCAGTAAAGAATCAAAATTATTTGTGGCATTACTAGATGCAAAAGTAAACAATAGATTTTGTCTGGTAAAACATGAAATACAGAAAATATACCCAATAGCAACATTTTGTAGGTGACACCTGATAAGATTCTGTCTTAGGCTGTCCTAGTTTCCAGTTGCTGGTGACCAAATTCTACTCTAATGTATGAATGCAGAGAAGCTGTTCCTATGTACAGTTTATATTGGTACTGCTACGACTAGAATCCGGCTTACTGTCTGAAGATACATGCTCTCTTCCAGTTTTATGTAGAATGCACCTTAGGTTCTGTAAGGAAAGTCTATACAGAATGAGGAGGAAAAGAGGTCTTAGGTACTGCATGGCTCTGCAAAAATAGAATTTTGTTCTGTAGGCTTTACTAATACCTGTATCAGACTTTGAAGAAATGTCACAGATTATGAGGAGTTCTCATAGCATATGGCAACAGAGCCAGCAAAGTAGAAAATATGAAGGAAAGGGGAAAATAAGCTGTTTTTTCAGTGAGTATATAGCTCCAAACTGTCAATCTGGTGCTTTACAAACTTTCTTTCCTTCCATCCACCAAATCTTGCTAAACCTTCTTCATCCTCATTAATTGTCAAATAGATTGTATTCAATTAAGTCATCACTGACTGTTAAGAATAATGAGTACAACTACTGGCTCCCACAGGAGCCAGGAACCACCTCTGATCCACCAGGGCTAAGTCAAATCTGAGTCCCTTGTGAAAACGAAGTCACTCCACCTCTTTTAGTAGAACATAATAACAAAAATATCTTCACTTATATCCAACATTGCTGAGTTGAGATGTGCTGAATGCATTTTATAGAGAGCAAATAGTTTATCCCACTATTATTGCACTTGACTCAATACTTCACTCAATATGGAGCACTTGGGATGCAGCCAGGCTGTGGTGAGGAGAATGGATACTTTTCCTTGGTAATGATTCACAGTATAGTCTCTTAATGAAGACTGTAAATGTGCAACTCAAGAAACAAGAGTATTTGCCAACATAGCAAAAGAAGTTGGCAAGTAGAAGAGAACAGAAGAATCAAAAATGAATTTCAAACTTGCTTTCTGTCCTCACATTTACTTTCAACTCTAAGTATACATAGAGCTGGGGGTTCTACCCTCTGTTAAAACATGAAGCCCAAAACCAAGAATGCAATAGTGTACTATTTGCTGCTTTGTTCCCACCCTGTTGTGATTTAACCCCAGCCAGCAACTAAGCACCACACGCCTGCTCACTCACTCCCCCTCCCCCACCCAGTGGGATGGGGGAGAGAATTGGAAAAAAGAAGTAAAACTCATGGGTTGAGACAAGAGCAGTTTAATAGAACAGAAAAAAAGAAACTAATAATGATAATAATAGCAATAATAAAATGACAATGGTAATAATAAAAGGATTGGAATATACCAGTGATGCACAATGCAATTTCTCACTACCCGCTAACTGATGCCCAGTTAGTTTGCGAGCGGCAATTCCCCCCAGCCCCACTCCCCCCCAGTTTATATACTAGATGTGATGTCACATGGCATGGAATACCCCTTTGGCCAGTTTGGGTCAGCTGCCCTGACTGTGTCCCCTCCCAACTCCTTGTGCCCCTCCAGCCTTCTTGCTGGCTGGGCATGAGAAGCTGAAGAATCCTTGACTTAGTCTAAACATTACTTAGCAACAACTGAAAATGGTAGTGTTAACTTCTCACACTGAACCTAAAATGTAGCACTATACCAGCTACTAGGAAGACAATTAACTCTATCCCAGCTGAAACCAGGACACACGCACACAAGCTTACAGGAGTGTGTGACTGTTTTATGTTATGGGTTTTGTTGTAGTTTTTTCTGTATTTGTATTGCCACACAGAATGTATATGAGAAAGTGGAAATTTTGTTCCTCTTGCTGCCAAACATTTGATGTGCAATGTCACTTTTCTGAAGCTATTTTCTGGTGACTTCATTTTTGGTTTGGGAATTTAATTTTTTAATCTGTTTCAACTGTTACCCATGCTTATTCTTTCCTCTGGTTTTGCTGCATTTTCCTACATTAATTATTAATCTTCTGCTTTCATAACCACATTGTCTTTGTCACTAGTATTCCTCCCAATGATGTATCATGTATTTCTTCCAACCTTGTCCTTTTTTCATTCCTTCTCACTGTTTGCTCCTTGCTTATGTTCTCCTGTTTCCGTATTGGCGTGCATCTCTAGACACATGTAGTGACATGCAGAAGTCATCTTGTGAGGTGGAGGTCACCTACTTTACTCTTCTTCCTTTTCCCCAGTGAATCATTACAGTGAGGGCAGTAATTGTCCTGCTGACCTTTATCTGTTGCTCATGACTTGCAACATAACGGATTTCCTCAGAGCCCCTGTTTATCCACCAGATGTTGCCTCTTTCACATAGCACTCAATAACATTTTATTTTTGATAATCACAGAAGTAAGGGCCATCACAGACTGAGGAAAACAGACTGTTGTCACTGTTGTATAAGAAGAAAATGGCAGACAAGTTCAGGAATTCAAATCTGGCATATCCACAGTCCTCAGTGGGGTTGCATTTTTTTGCAACCTAGGAAAAAAAATCTGTTAACACATAGCTATGTTTAAATAAACTGAAGCTATTTTACTTCTGCAATGAACTTTTCATTTTGCCTTATTTGCATTCAATCTTCATCTATACAAGTTCATATTTTCTAATTATGCCCACAATAAGCACCTAAATCCTTTTGAAAAGATATGCTGCAAAACCACAAAATGATCATGTAAGTGTATTATGAATTTATCTCTAAATGTTTGTTCTAACATTTTAGTTAGGGCTATGAACACTGAGCTACAACAAAAAGTAAGTATGTGCCATCTGAATCAAGATGTGTTTGTTCTGGAGAGTCATGAAATTTAATACATCTGCTACTACTGTACAGGATCATAAATATGCAAATGAGCCACAAGTTGTTTTGCTTGAGGATAAAAAGGAATTTGAGAGACAAGAAAGGACAGATATTTATTCAAATACTTGAAATAGTGACCATTTGTATATACTGTATTGGTTAATGCTACATTCATTTAAACACAAACTGAGAGGAAGCCAATAGTTTTCCTCTATAATGTTAGGTCTATATATAAAGTAGTTTTTCTTTCTTTAAGGCACAAGAATTTTTTTTCTCCTTACTATATTGAAGGAGCTGTTTCCAAAGCCCAGGGCAAGGATCAACGTGGAACGCAATGGGTTCCATAACACCAAGAAATCAAAGACACACTGCTGTAGCTGAACTTTGTACCTTTATACTAATAGAGGTTTTACTCTTTATAGCGTAGAACATATTTGTGAAGTGTGACAGTGCATGATTGCTCTCTACCCCAGAGAACTTGTTATTTCAGGGTAAACAAGCACCCCGTACAAATACAATGCAAGGCCAAAGAACTGATTATACTGTGTCAGGGTTCTCATGACTCTAGTTACAGGAAATTTAACATTTTCCTTTTATTAGTCAATCAGGTGCAGCTCTATTACTGATAACTTTGAGGCCTCAACCCAAAATTCAGTTTCGGCATGGGGCCTCGGCAGGATACTTCCAGTTTTGGTATTCATTAGACATAATCCTGATTTATGAGCCAAATGTTATTCTGCACTGTTTCAATGGATTTTAGATTTGTAGTTTAGCCAAACATATTTTTTCCTGAGTAGCATAGACTTTTGTTGTGATGAAAGTATGGTCTTCACGATCATCAGATTTGCTTAGCTGAACTTGTTTTGAGAGAATATTTATATATAAGTGGAGTCTGCTGAAGAAGCGTGTATACCTGCATTTCAGGACAAAAATAAATAGAGAAATGTGGTTTTTCTCTTTTAGATGTGAAGGTTTTCTATTAATATTTACTGAGAGAGTGAAATCTGGCGGTTGTCATGTGATCGAACAGAAGTTTTTGTTTACCAGGCCAGACATTTAATTTTCTTCAATTTTGCCCTTAGCTGTATCTTGCAGGATCTTTTTTTGCTGTCGTTTCTGCCTGCGCTGTTGAGTTTAAGTTGAAATTTTCTATTACAATTGAATGTAAATCAACGAATGACAAAATATTTCATGGCTGTGTTTGATAGTGAAGACACATGGTCTTAAGTCAGTATAAAACAAAGGATAAGACCATCATATTTCCCAGCCAGTTTCCTCATGAAAGATCATGCCAGCTGTACAGATGGACAAGATCATGATTGCGTTCAATGAAATAATAAGTGCAAATGTCCATATTTCACAATTTTATGAACAGCAAGGGCTTCACAGCTGTCATATTTAATGTCATTTAAATTATTCATATTTTAGACATCAGTAAAAGAAAAGCTTATATGTAATAAAAAAGCATTGCTAATAACAAGAGACAAATACAGGAATTATGCATGTGAACTCCGAGCATTAAGAGCATTGCTATAGTTTCCTATTCAAAAATCTTACACCAGCTTTGCCAAGCTAATGTGGCATGAGCGGGAATTAGAAGACTGTGTGGTAAAAACTGCTAATAAGGTAATACCTAAAGGACTTGACACTGGACCAGGGATTGTGGAGACATAATGTAAGAGACAAAGAACAATAGTTCCTGCCTTGAAGAGTTAGCAGAAGAGAAGTTAAATGTTTTTTTAGAAAAGAGTGATTACTTTTAAACTTGAATGGTCAATTAGTTTTTGCAGAATTGCTGACGAACTTATCCAGGGATGAAAATTAGCCATCCAGAACCTGTAGGTTTGTGGCCTTTAAATTTAGGGTGCGTATTGAAGGAGTCTGCCATGGAGCTGCAAGTGCTGTGAATTTTGAAGTGTTTTTTTTTCAAACAGATCTTGCCTGGACACCTGAGTTTCATTCAGTTTTTGCTTGGCTTGGCAGAAGGGGTTATGGAGATCTCCAACAGGAGTCAAAATCTCAAAGCTTCCAGTCACTGGAAGTCTAGAGAGACAAGAGTAAAGTGGCAGGGGGGTGGAGTGAGGCTGAGATGAAGAGTTTAAATTGGGTAAAGGAGACAACAAATCTGCGTTCAATGAGAATGAGCTTCACATAGGAAAAGCCCTGTTAAAAGCTGTCCAAACCCCTGTATATTTTCCAGCAGTGGGCCGTGGCTATTTTTATGCCTCAAATACTGTTATTTCCTGGGTGCTCATCTTCCTCACAAAAAGGATGATTTTGATGGAATAAAACCAAAACCAGACCATGGGTGGTGGAGGAGAATGGGATTAACAATACTATGTCATTTCAGTAGCTTGGGCAAAACATATTGCCAATTGCTATTTTCCTAGGTAGGTACTACAAGGTACTTGCATTATTTATTATAATGCTGCTTTCTGAAATCTCCCTGATGGGTAATGCTTGCAGGTGCTTACCTCTGTTTTCTTACATGCTGTATAAATTCAGACATAGAACCTGGACCAAGATCACACAAGGAACTCAGTGTGTATGTAAGCAGCAGCCTCGCTTAAGTCACTGAATCTGATGTGAGCTAACCTAGGCTACTTCCTATTACACAACTTCTTTTCTACGCTCAAATTTATTGCAGGAGATGAACAAATGTTTCTAAGACTTGTGCACATGATGTTTGATTATCCTTTATGGTTAGGGCTGCACACAGCCAACTGATCTGAAGCAAATGACCAGGAGCAGCATTGAAGGAAGGTATCAGAGTAAGCCAGCAGGAGAAAGTAGAGAACACAGAGATGAGTACCACTGAAAAAGGGAAAAACAAAGAAATGCTGACCAGCATTCAGATTTGGAAAATGTTATTAGAATCTCAGGGCCAAACCTTTCAATATAATCTATGGCTAATACAAGTGCTAGGAACATAGCCAGGGCTATTTGTCTAAATACGCCCATCTGGCAATCAAATTAGTAGCCCACTCTGCAGCTTTTGCTTCAGGGACCCAGGGGACTGCTTCACTATTGAGGGGTAAATAATTTTAAGAGAAGCGGTATTCTAAATAGGGATGGTGCAAGCTGTGTACATTCCTAACTAGATGGCAGGTCTTGAGGGTCAGCTTCATCCCGCGATTGTGAACATCTTTTGGTTTTTTGTTCCGGTAGTACTTGCAGTACTACCAGCCATAGTTTTGGGACAGGAGAATTGATTTTTGGCCTCAGTTGATCTAATGGCTAAATTCTGGCTTTAAAATCACTTGCCATCAAGTCTGAAGTATAAGCTGACTGCACCAATATATCTTTTTTGAAGGTAACAAATTGCAGGGTTGTAACTGAAGCCATGGTTAAAGGACTGCTGGGTTGTTTAAGTAACTGTAGCAGCTGAAATGGATAGAAAGCAAAGCTTTCCAGGAAGTTGATGTACTTTCAGCTGACCAGTGTTAGAAAAAGAAAAGATCAAGTCCTTAGCAGTACTCTTGCCTGCTACGCAGCCTGTTATCGTGGTAACGTGCAGACTGGAAAGAACAGCTCGCCTCAGCTGTCAGGGTGAGCCTGCAGGCAGCGCAGCCTGCGAGTCTTGGAGTGGCGTGGAGGAGGCAGAGCGGGCAGCGCAGGTGTTCGTGCGAAGTCGGGGCTGTCCCGGAGAGCCGTCCCCTGCGTGCCGCAGCGAGCCGGGTGTGCAGCTCTCCCCCCGGGGGTCCGCTCCCCGGTCCCTGTGTTGCCTTTGGCCGGGCTCCCCTGTCAGCCGAGTTTCAGCAGAGGGCACTCTGTTCCTAACGATGGAGGAGGCGCCTCCCGTGCGGGTGAGAAACCTAAACAGATTGGAAAAGTTTCCAGCGCAACATATTTGAACAAACTCTTCATCGGTTATGTTTAGTTCACTGGAGCGTATTTTTAACTTCAGTGGCAGGGATAATAGCCCTTTCTCTACGTGCTGCTCTTAGCGGACGCGACGCAAGCTTGGGACATCAGTGGAAGCCGTAGCGCGAAGGTAGAGGATTTTAGTGTTCCTGTTTAGCAGCCCAAGGCTGTCGTGTGAGACATGCTCGTCAGATTTACAGTAGGAAACCTAAAAATATCGTAGAGGGCAGCACGATTAAAGACCTCCTCGGTGCGCGAGCAGATTTGCAGCTGTCTTGTGAGAGTTACTTGGAGATGAGACACGGGATGGTTGCGGTTTTGGGAGCTGCTTTGCATCAGATCTGGGGGCTGACTTCACGGTAGCTTTCGCCCCTCGGGGGAAGACGAACCACTTGGTCGCGGGCTGCCGGGGTCTGGGCCGCCGACACCGGAGCGCCGCCAGTGCCTCCGCAGCCGAGGCGGGGGGGAGGGTGCCGGGCCCCCTTGGCCGCCCGCCCGCTCGTTCGCGCCGGCCGGGGAGGCAGAGGCTGCGCG
>NW_010972775.1:13387399-13426058 GCF_000737465.1 Haliaeetus leucocephalus
CGGGCCGGGTCCCGCGGGCGGCTCCCCCAGACGGGCCGGTCGGGTTCCGCGTCAGCGGGGGCGGGCGCCGTGCTGGGCGAGGGTCGTCCTAGAGGAGTCTCCGGGAGGGCAGAGCGGCGCGGGTTGCTTGCAGAGCCCTTGGGGAGCCCCGGCGCCGGCACCTGCGAAGTACCGGACTCCGGTGTGTTTCGCCAGTCGTGGCTCTCAGCAGTGCCTGGCGGAGGTGTGTGTGTGTGTGTGCGTGAAATAAAAAGAAATCTTCCTTGTCTTACTGCCGTAGTTGATTGAAACTTTCGAATGACAAAAGCATCCAGGAGAGCTAAACCTTTTGGGAGGGAGGGGGACTTTTAAATTTTTTGGGGAGGGAGGGAATAAAACACTTCCTTGTGTAAGGAATCTTAATTATGTTTAGTTGACAGGTGCAAGAACTGTTTGGATAGATGGTTTTCCATTGGGATATCTGACCTTTTAGAAAGGAGTACTTGTTTTGAAGGAGGGATGTGCATTCACTATGGGGCTTTGCACAATAGTGGGGTGGTGGCTGGGAGGAGGGGAGGGAGGGCTGTTTGTGTTTGCGTGTGTATGTGTTAGGGGTCCGTGGAACTTGTACTGTTTTGAGATCACTGTGGTAATGAATAGTCTGAAGCAAAAAGATGCATTGGCACTAGGAATTAACAGAATTAGCAGCGTTATTACATGACTTTTTTCTTGTTGGCAGTTTTAAGTTTTTAGTAAAAGTGACTGACAGTTTTGTGTTGGCCCTGTAATGGTGATGATAACTAAATTGATGTTTTGTTTGGTTTTTTGTTTTTTTGTTTTTTGTTTTTTTTTTTCCTCTGCCCTGATCACTTAGTCTCTGAGCTGTTATGATCAGAGCTTTCAAAGGCAGTGCAAATGACTGCTTGAAGTCCTGGGGCTGGGCTCTCAGCTTTGAGTGGGTGAAAGTGCTGGAACAGTACATCAGAAATCCTATGCTCCTTGGATTTTACCTTCTGGAGATCAAGATGGGAGGGGTTCCGAATTTGATAAATTCTCCTACATTCAGGAGATAATAAAACTTGCCCACTATTGCCAGCTTCCCAATATCTTTAATTTTCCTCCCTTTCTGTCCCCTAATTGGAACTACCCCACCCTGCAGGCAGTGCTCATGGCATGCACTGCGCGTCTGCTCCTCTGGCCAGCACAAAACTCTGGTGTTTGCATTGCATTTCTTCCAAAGGCCAGTTCCATGCCTTTGCCCAGTTTGCTTTAGTCATTGAAATTCTGGCGGAGCCCACTTGATTTTGTTTGTAACTTGAAACAATTTCTCTCAGCAGAGCCCCAAGGCACGAGTATGGCCAGCCCTAAAGCCACAGGGCTCTTCTGGGAGATCACTTGGCTTGCTATTGCTATCTATGCTCATCTACAGGTAGGTAATGATCTTGTTGCTATTGTCATGCCTGGTCCTTTATCAGATGATCTTGCTGCACACTTTGAATTACTCTTTTTTAAACAGAAAACTGCTGAAGGAACTGCACTGTAAATAAAAGGCTCCCGATGAGAAGGTTTTCCTTTCACTGTACTGAATTTCAAAGACATCCATGTGGGAAATTAATATTCTTTCTCTTCCTAGTAATATCGTACCTGACTTTACTATATGGAGACCAAAGGGAGAGATGTTGCCAGATGTGTAATGCCATGGGTCTTTCTAGGCAGAACAGCTGCTCTTTGCCCTGAGGAGGTTTAGCACCTGATAAATGTTAAGATACTGTAAGTGACAAGGGTTATATAAATACCTGGGTAGAAACATCTAAAGCACTCGGAAGTCAGTGTTGGGGCAAGGGGGGAAGGTGGTCCAAAACGGTCTTTGCTTCAAGTGTTCAATGAATACAGGAACCACAGAGGAAAACCATAGCTGCCAACTGATCTATTGCCTGACACATGAGCCTAATCGGTTCCAAGAAGTGAGTATTTCAAGAAATATGGTGTGCTGGCATGCAGCAGAGATGTTGTTATAGTATGTCATTCTCTATACTGATAGTTGCCACAGCACAGAACGTTTCAAGGATTCTTCAGTCTTAAGTACACCCAAATCCAGAAATCCTTAGAAAAGGACAACTAAATAAACTGAAAAATATCTTTTGAAATAAATAGCATTGTTTTTTGAAGAATTGTAGTAGTTTTTGTTTGTAGTATTGCAATGCTGAGAAATGGTCATTTCAAACTGGAGCCTGGTATACTGGGCATTATATAAATGTACATCCTGAAGAATTTTGAATTGAGGGATAATATAGCAGGCGAAAGTAAATTCAAAAGGAGTATGAAGAACTGAGGAGACTGTACTAGACAGCTGAGTACGCTATGATTGATTTAGGGTGGACTTTGAGGTTTAAGGTAGGGGGAATGGGGCTATCCTCAGTAACACTGCTGAATGCACAGTCTGCTGTGAGTCATTTGGCAGCTACCTGTTGAGGAACACCTCCTGTATCTGTATTATGGTTGCAGCTAGTCATGAAAGTACGCTTGTTACTTGAGTAAAGGACTTGCCATTAAAGTAAAAATTATTAGATTCATATTAATTGTGCAGTAAAACGCAGTGCATTCAGTGCACGCCCAAGCAGATAGGGCAAGAGTGGGATCTTCTGCTTTTTGCTGTGCCTGTTCAGCTTGTACTTTTGTGTGCAAGCAGTTGAGTGATGCTGTAATAATGGGCCCTATAAAATGCTCAAAAAGTAGTATGTAAAGTTCACTTAATAGTTCTCTTCAAGATGAGAATAGAAGTTCAGAGAAGGGAAATGTCAACTTTGTGTTTGGGCCTTTTGGTTATGAAGAGACTTTTTTTTTTATATACAATATTTTTCTTGTATTTTTTTCTTTCATATTTTTCTTATTGTAGAACTGGAACCAGTAGTGGCATAGTTTCCTTTTCTCCACGAATGGTTTGGCATAGCTTCACTTGTCTCTTTGTAATAAAAACAACCCAAACACATTGTAGTAATCAATAGGCTATTGTGAGTAGCTTTATGAACATTTCAATCCAGGTCAAATTTTTTGGTCTTGATTGTCCTTTAAAATATCCTAATCTATTTGGCATATTTGAGTCATTAGCACTTAACCCCAATCTTGTAGGAGGCCCTTGTGCTCCTAAGTTTTAGGTGTTTTATCACAATTTTAGGCACATTAAAGATATTTTATATTATTTAACATAACATTTTTGGTATCCAATAACCATTAATTCTTTAATTGGTTGCTTGGGGCCATACTATATGGACCACACACAGTCATTCTACCCTAATATTGTACCATAGGTTCTACTTGTGTTGTTTTTGGCTATTAAAGTGCTTATGTCTGGAGCTAATCAATTAGAAACAATTGGATGCTGGGCAAGGTCACAAGTCTATGTCATGTCACTTATGTGCAATTGATTAATTTCATCCTGCTTGAGGCAGGTACAGAATAAAATAATGACCATTTTAAAAGAATGTGGTGGAAATGTGGTATGAATGTAACGCAAAGAAAACTTTAACATGAGAAGTTGTGAAAAAGAGGTAGCTGTTACTGTGAAGAAATGAAAGTTAACTTTGGTTATAGGAGCCCTTTCTGATTCTTCATAGCATGGTAACAAGCACAGCATGGTGTATAGCTAGGCTCCAAACTGAACTCTGCCCTTACAGATACATAGCATCTCAAGTTTGACAATTATTTTTTCAGGGGCAGATTAGTCACAGGTAAGTTAGATTTCATAGGATAACCCAATGAATAGTTTACCACTGAGCATTGCTGAGCTGCCTGTTCATTAATTCTGCTCTGTGACCAAGAGCAGTGGCATAAATGACTCAGGAGATCACTTATGGGCTAGCCTTGGCTGTGTTCTTTTGCGTACATAGAGCCTACTTTCTCTGATATGTACCAATACAAATGAAATTATTGGAACTGTGTTAGTCTAAAGCCAATGGTGATCCAAGCAAATGAAGTCTGTATGTTTTTCTTAAAAACAAACAAAAAAACCTCCACCACCAAATGGTAGCAGCAACATGGAATAATTCATTTTTTCTAAAGATTTAAATGATGAATCTATCCAAAGAAGTTACTGTATTCTACAGACTGTATGTATTTGTGAACATTAACTATACCCTTGGCCTTGAATGTAACTATTCATGTGTATTTATTGCTAAATATGGTGTAAAAGGCTCCTAATTTTTCTCACATGATAGCAGGTGAGCTATCAATACTACAGATTTTAGGAGATGATTAAGCTAATAGACGTATCCAAGTCCAATTTTGCTGCTTTCAAGTGATCTCTTGAGTACCTGTGGCTCCATATTGGTAACTGAAAAGGCAGAATGCTCAGCCTGGTAACCAACTCTTTCTTAACCTTGTGATAGCATTTTATTACACCATTCAGCTAGATGCTGTTATATTTGTTACAAAATGTATGTAAGACTGTGTATCTCTATATTCTTACTAATGGATTAATGGCAGCAAGAAATGATGGTTAGGAGATTCATATAGATAAATATATATCATCAAGAATTTTACACATGGGTTCATTTTAGATTTAATCTCTGGTATGTTGTTTTCAAATCAGGAATATGCTGCTATTTTCTTAGGTTCCTACAGTCCAAATCAAACCCTGTACAAATCAGTCCGTTTCACCTCCAAAGACCATAGGGTTGCTAATGTCTGAGGAGGGAATAACAGGAAAGACGCCATGTCTGGATATTTAAGAAGCATTAGCTGTGGGTTTCTGTGGAAGGAGAAGTTTCATAGGTCACATATTCATTGAATAAATTGTTGGTTGCTCCCATGATTTATGTTTCTGCAATTCCTGCCTGCATTATGGTTTTTTTCTATCTATTTTGGATATAAAGGATATACATGCTGAAAACATTATCAGATTCAAAATGATTCTGCCATAACCAATCTGCCAAAAACTACCAACATAGTAAATGTCTTTAAGGTTGAGTTTTGCAAGGCCAAAAATCTGATGTCCATTATATGACATAGTGGACTTGGACTCCATCTTTGTGGATAACCTTTGGAGTATTGTTTTACAGTCACTGAATGTATTGCACACCAATGTTCAGAAAATACACTATGATCTACGTGCCATACAATGGTAAGGATTCTTAAATCTCCAGTAACGTTAATCAAAAATATTAGGGTGAGATTTGCAAGTCCAGAGTTAAATCTGAAGCAGTTTCCCTTTTTTTTGTAGGCAGGTTGCAAATTCTGCACCCATCTGGAGTTTTAGTATCAGCCTCGATAGGCCTGTGGTTTTGTTCTTAGTTTGAAGATTGAAATGCTTCTACTATAGAAAAATAACACTTTTGAGACTCTGTAGGAGTGTTCTGACTTAGAATATTCGTTGTTATTGACAAGGTTGTAACTCAGTGACAGCGTTACCAGAAAACTTCTGTAAGTTTCTGAACTTGCTTTGAATTTATGACTAATAATGATTGCTCAGCCGGTGCTCATAAGATCTGAACTGCTGTTACCCCCAATTTACAATCCAAAAGAGTTGAATTGCCAGAAAAATTGTGATGAATCTGTCTTGTGACTTGAGACACAAACTGTGTATGAATACTTATTTTTTTAAAATGTACTCATAAAAAATTTAAATCAACTATGGGAGGTGACCAAGAGTACAGATGATACCAGTGAAGGCATCCTTTTACTATCTAATTTATTTGTTTTCATTTTCTCAGTAAACATTTTTATCACAGTGATTATGAATGATGCTTGCAGTGATACAACTCAAAATCAATCTTTGGTTATTCAGCTAAAGCATGGTCCAAACCCATTCATTCCAATGTGGCAAAGGTGGTTTAATCTCAATATCCAGCTAGATTTTGAATTCTCTATCTACATCTTCAGACATGGGTATCAATGGTCACTGTGATGATAATTTCTGATGAGGTTACAGAGACAGGCAGAGATTCTCAAATCACTTGTGTGTAGAACTGCAAATTGCTGGTTCCAAAACTAGGTATCCAAGAGTCAAACACTTTTAGAGAAGCCTCAAGTGTAGGAATAATCTCTTACCACAGCCTGTGGCTTCTAATTTCTCTTGAGAAAGTAGTAAAGAAATGAAGGAATAGCTCTAGGATGATCTTTGGTTTTAGCAGATACTTGAACACTTAGTCATTGATGATTACTCATTTAGGTCTGCTTGGTGCATCTGGATCCTTCATATTCCTTACCAAATTGGGGCATAAACAGCACTGAGGTGGCAGTTTTGCACAGTGTACCAAATTCCATTCCTGCCTTTGCATCACAGAAAATGTACGTGACTGATTGTACTGACATTAAAGCCCTTTTACTGTTCGTTCAGAAATCATGATTTGGCCATCCAAAATAATGAGTTTTGCTTGAAAAGAACATAAATTTTAAAATCTGAGTCCTTTTTATTTGAGTTTACTTCTAGAACCAGTAGGGTTCACGTATTTATGTCTTTATCTGCAATTTTGGGGCCTGAAGCTTTTCTTAAAATATTTCTCCGTGCTCACCTGAATCCAGGAGCTGGGGTTTAAGTAAACACTGAATATAATGTGGCTTGCAATTAAGTAGTAACATACATTAATTGCAGTGATAGTGGGAGCAGATTTATAATTGTGCCTCTATACTTGTTTGTGTTGTAAGGCTGTGAAAGAAATGTCTGGGCATGAGTTACATCATACTGTGCAAATGTTGTACTTTACTGTTAAGTCAGTTTGTCGTTAAGATTTTATATAGTTGATAATACTGATGATAAAGTCTTGTGGCTGTGTACAGTCCAACACAGTCTTACTTGACCAATTCCAGTGTAATTCGTATTATGCAAAATCTCTGTAAAACAGAGAGAGTTTGTGCATGGTGGAAGAATGGGTTTGTTTTTGAAGTACAGTTTGCTAGTGAGCACAGCATTCCAGAAAGAACACTGGATATAGCCATGGCAACTCTGGAGAGACAACCAAGACCCACACAGGAACTGTATAGAACTGCAGTTCTGATATGCCCTCTGCACTCACTTTTGTCACCGACAGATAAATAATTCCTTTAGATTTTGAAAGCACGCATATAACTTTCTTTCTCATAAGAGGAGAACTTTTCTTGATGTTAGCTGAAGTCTGTAGACTGTGAAGTGCTCTTGAATTTAAAGGTCATACCTTCAAAATGGCCTCACTCCCACTTCTAGGGGGAACTACAGTTTTATGAACTCGCTTTTTGATGACCGTCAGCCACACAAGGGTGCTAAACTTAATGCAGATATAGCAGCATTTTCAGAAGGGTCTGCGTGATGTGGAGCCTTTGTTTTGATGACTTCATTAAGACTTGGGACATAAGTTAAACACAAATACTGTTAAGTACTTAGCTGTATTGGTAGGTGCTTAGCTGGATTTTTTGAAACAAGTAACAAGGTAAATTTCAATTAATCCAATGGAAACTAAGCATTAGGTGCCTTAGGCACTTTCAAAAGTCTGGCTAAGCATTTGTCATCATATTTAGCTGACTAAACCAAAACTTTCATGCTTAAAACTCTTTTGAAAGAATTGGTTTCTGGTGTCTAAGTTCTAGTACCTGGGTGTGTAGATATTTGATAATACTCGAGAAGTGCAAGTACAAGCATCATGTGTGTATAAAGGGAGGGCAGTTTTTGAAAACTTGGCCTAATATATCCCTTCCAGACAGCATGTTACATAAATTGTTTAGGAACAATGTTATTTCTGTTTCTAATTTTATATTTATTAGATTTAACATCATTATGGAGAGAAAATGAAAACAGTATTCTCAATCTGTTTTGAGAAATGTGGTTTCCAAGAATTGTCGGTTTGTCATGCTTCTGGATGCACTAGAAACACAGTGAATGCAAGTCAGCTCTACTAAATTGTGAAACAATATTAAAAATGCATTTATGATTGCAATTACTAGATTGTTGTTGTATGCTAACTGTTATCATTTGTGTCATGGTGGGAGGTCCCAACTGGTTAATGATACTGTTTTGTGGCATTAAATAAGTGGAGCATTTGTTTATATGTGGAAACATGTATTTCTGTATTTATGTAATATTTTTTCTGTCATCAGGTGCTTTGCCAAAAATTGACGCTGCTTAAAATTTATAGGATACAGTCTCTTGTCAGTGCATGCAAGCAGAACAGGGTATCGTTTATAGTGTGTATATGTGAAAGGAACTATAGAGGCTCGCTCTATAGTAAATGCAGACATAAAGAACAGAGTTTTAGCTGATTTATTGCCTTTTAGTATCATGGAAGTAAGATGACATGGGCACACCTGCACTGCCACAGAATGTGAAGGGTAAGGGATTGTGTTCTCTCAAGCTCTGTTTGGCAATAAATGTTTCCTGGCCTGCACCTTGCAGAAGCTCTGAGAAGGTTGCAGAAGCTGGCATTATTCCCAGCTGGCTGATTCAGCAAGAAATTAACTAGCTCCAAAAAAATCCCCCCCTTTTTCTTGCAGTTTCCCTGCTTGTATATGGGGCTGCTCCAGGCCATCTACTGTGAAAGGACAATGCAAGTACTGGTTCCGATACATTCAGATTTGCCTCTTCTGATGGGAGTTTTCCTTGCTTTCCCAGCTACTGCAGCCTCTTGGTGGTGTAGCAGTGGTGTGGAAGCAGAAGGCTAAACAAGCTCAGTGCTCTCTCTGGATGTATAACAAATGAAATATGCTAAAATATGATTTGGCTTCCTCTCTTGAGAGTCTGCTTTTATTAGATGGTTTCAAGGTCTCATTACTCATTTGGTCTCCAAGTAGTTTTAAATTGTTCCCTGGTTGACTAACATGGATGTTGGCTGAAAAAAACAATAGCATAGTAGTGTCTTGAGTATTGCCTGCTTGGTAGATGATGTTCTAGTTGGAAACTGCCAGGTACATCCAACATATTACTGATTCTGTCAGCTGATCTCATCAACACTTTTGTTAGAAAGCAGAAGAGGGAATACATCTATCACTGGAGAGATGTGTTGTGTACGCTGTAGGCTATGTAGGGATTTTACTAATGCCCCTAACTGATAAGACTGCTTGAACAGGCTCTGGTTTTGTGGCCTGATATTATGGCTTGCTTTATATGAATATAAGGTGCTTTACGTGACTAACAATTACACTTTTCCTGCAGACGGGTGATTCTCAGGTAAGTCTTTTCATGGAACAGACAGCTCATAGCTTGGCAGCAGTTAACAGTGCAAACTGCATGGTAGAAAATGCTATGAAGGGAAGGTGTGAAACAAAGCAAAGAGTATCATCCTTTCACTGTATGAATTCCTAGTTTGCCCACACTTGAGTACTGTATACAGTTCTGATGCCTTTACGAATGGGGTGGAAAGGCTAGACAGGAATCAGCTGGTAGCTTGTTTCTTCCAGCGTAAGAACTGAGTGCCGTTAAATAAAACTACTAGGAGACAGATTCAAAACAATGAAAGGTGGTTGTCCTCCATCTAATGATCTTTGGCACTCCTTGCCATAGATTTTTTTTGAGTAGAAGATTACATGGATTTCAGGGGAGAGAGAATGAGTACTGGGAAGATCCACCAAGTACTGCTATGTAAACAAACCACAGCAGGCTAAGAAAAGTAGGTGAGTCCGGGAAAGTCTTCCAGGGAAGTATTGTACGTACTTGCTCTGGACATGCTCTTTGGGTGTCCGGTTATGGCTACTGTCAGAAGCTGATGGGCTAGATGGATCCTTGGTCCGAACCAGTTCAGCTGTTCATATGTCATTTTGATGTTCCTTGGGGCTACACTTCAACAAGGATCTTTGAACCAGAAGTTAGAACCAGTCCTAGACCTACTGTCACTTATGACTCATAATTTAAACACTAACAAAGAAATACATTCTCCAAACTCCAAGTGTATTGGGGGGTATGTCCTGGATGCATAAGAACTTGCTTAAAACCTGCGTAGGTGAGGTGCGTCCATTCTGAGTTTCTTTGTGTCTGCCTGGAATACTTTTTATTTTTACATGGTTATTAAATTTTTTCTTTACAAACAATTTTATTATGTATCTGGTGCATATTCAAATTTTAAAGTTTTGGAATGGTTTTTAAAGTATACAAGGAAGTTAGGGTCATATTGCTTAATTGCTGCAGTAGTTTCTTGTTTTTAAACAAATGCTAGTATTTCCTTGAGCAAGATAAATAGAGAAATGGTTTCTGATATTTTACTAAATAAGGCTTGGCTTAAATTCCACTTTCATTATGTGGTCAGTCCTTCTGCAAGACACAAATATTCCAGACATTTTTCCTGCAGGAGTGAGCACTTGCCTTCACCCCAGTGTGAAACTGCGCACCCAAATGCTTTTCCCATTTCCTCTTCCTACCTTTTTCAGTTAAATTCAGAACACAATAGGTTGGTTAAAGCTATGAGAAAACCTCCAGAATGCCATCTTAACATATGGGTTTTTACCATGCAGCTGTTTATCTTCTGCTAAGAGGAAACTATAAATGTATTTTTAATGCCAGGAGTTGGGCTTAAAATGCCATTACTTATCCAGTGGGAATAGATTTGAAAATTAGTAAGCAATTAGATCAGTAGGCAAATACATTTTACTAAATGTTGCAAGCCTCATGGGCCTTTCAAATATCCTGTTAGCATCACCTGTTCTTAACTTGCAACCTTTTAAATCTTTACCTAGTCTTAAATTGCAGTGTTACTTTGAAAGGGAAAATTTTCTGTATATTTTTAATTTTTATTTGAGCTGAATTTTAATTAAAAAAAAAAACTTGCATGGTTTCTCCAAGGGCAACAGAGATGTACTGGGAACACTAAGCTTTTCTTGGAGAAAATTTCTTCCTGTAGATAACCATCTTGAGAAGGGCCTTAGCTGGGATAACAGAACATGTGGGTCTTGTTGTGATCTTTTGAACTTGCTTGAATTATGTCCTTAGCAAACACCAATGATGTATTTGTTTATAATTGGTTATTTTTCTTGCTGAATTTAGTCCTCTGTGAGCCATCTGTCATATGTCACATAGAAGCCACTATTTAGAAATGGGGAAAACGTAGGAATTGTAGACTTTCTTATTATTTCAAATGTTAAGGCCAGTCCTTGAAAACACTGAAGAAAAGACCTTGTCCCCTGCAACTGTACTATGTGAGTGTCCTATCATTCCTTGTCTGCCAAAAATTCACACTGAATCAGTAGTAGTATGAGGACTCTCAGCCTAGGTACTATAAAACCTCAGTCCTGAAAAAGATCCAGGCTGGGGAGTCCTGTGGACTTCATTAGGTTGCTGTGCCACAAGTGAGACCTTGTTTTGTAAAATTCGGGCTTTCTACTTCAACAGTACAACGTTCTGCACTTGAGTAACAGTGCCAGTGAAGTCTGCAGGCACTTTGTGGGAGTTTTTCTTGAGTAAGACCTGCCCATAGGAAGCAAACTGAGGCTGAATTTCATTTGTGCTAACTAGTTGGTTATCGTATTTCCTGTTGTGTGGTGTGAATCATTTCATCTCTTCTTCATGTAACTGCTAAGGACAGATGGCATTTAAATCTGTGTCTGCAGCTGTTAGTTTTCTTGAGAATTGGCTGTATTTATCCCTCTGGAAAAAAAGCAGAGATGATAAAAAAGATAGTTTGCCTGTTGCTTATAAACCTTGCAAAATTTGAAGTGATTTCCATTTTTTTACATGTCACTTTTTTATTGTGTGCCATTGAAGACCATTTTATCAGGTGTTCCAGACCATCCCTGTTGGCAGGAATTTCTCCAAACTACTGCAGAGGGAAACATCAAAACCAGTCCTTAAAGCATGTACACTATTTTTCAGGAGAACTGAAGCAGAACATGGAAATTCACTTTTTAAAAATCAATGTGACTTTTTGCCAGATTTACTGTATTCAGAATATTCCTTTGAACCTTTTAAGGGGTTGCAATCTCCACTGCATGGTGCAGTTCTGCTAATGAAAACAGAGGGAAACACAAGCACACCATAAATAAGGAGGATATAGAGAGTTGATTTCTACATGCAGCATTTTGTCTGTGCATATGAAAATTGACATCATGGTGTTGGAATGTTGACCGTGTTTTGCATTTTGCTAGCTGCTCTTACTGGAAAGCATGTGTTTCAAAGGGAGTTTTCAATTTTTATAAGTCTTTGCCTTCATAATAGCCCAGTCTTATTTTGAATGTAGGCTTCAGCTATGAATAAAATTTAACTCATGAAGTAAGAGATTCCTCTGGCATAAAATGTGAATGAATTATGCAAACATTAGCCAGTAATGTGCACGTCTGGATCAGTATAGTCAAAGCCAACCTTTAGGTTCCACTGTTACCACTCAACATTGTCTTACTCTGTTCAAGAATGCCTTACTCTGAGAGTAAGGATACTGAGTTCTGAGGAGCTCCTCTCAAAAAAAGCTGCATTAAGTGTGGGAAAAGCATAGCTGGCTGCACAAAAGCAACCCTTTGTGGGAAATTTTCACTAATGTGCTTTCTTAGCTCCAGATGGGTCTGTGAAAGAGGGGAGCTGAGAAATGAAGAAAACAGACTAGCAGCAATGAAAAAGTGGCACTAGCCCTTCATCTTAAGAGTAATCGTCCAGATAAAATTAGCAAAATTCAATTAGATTATCTTTTAGTAATGGGCTGGCCTCTCTCTTCAACCTTCATAATCCAACTCATTTTCTCAGTTTCAGGGTTATATACTCTGTAGAAAGTTGGCAACCCAAGTTTCCCATGTCATCAACTCTATCCAGTCTCCTGAGAGAAGAGTTTTCTGGTACAACATCCTTGCACCTGCTAGTTCTTCCTCAGCTCTTCTCAAAATCAGGCCACTCTGAGCCCCTTCATGAAATTATTCCATGCTACTTAAGCAGTTTACTAATTTTTATAATAATGTGATTCTGCAAGTGATACAAGGCAGGTCCAGTTCCATTAACCTGTCCTTGTGATGAAGGACCCAAATTCTTGCTGATATTTACAGTGTCTAAGATTGACGAGTTTGAAAGAGTTAGGCATCTGTATTATTCTGAGAAATTACGTCTGCATCTTCAAGTTAAATCAAAAGTACCAAGTACCTGTCAAAGTGTATATACCTTTGTCTGCAGAGAAAAGCTAGCACATTTTTTTTAAAAGGAGCATCTCATACCCCTAAAAAAAATATAATTCCCCTTTTTAGGTTGTGGTGTGCAATGTTGAAAGCTTCAATGCACTGCTAAAGTTTTAGACTTTATTTGTATATGTATGCTATATGGAAATATGTGCATGTATAGTGTATGTAATTGCACTAACAAAGTCTCAGGCAAACTGAGATTGTCTTTAGTTGAGTTTTAGTCTGAATTAAGTGTTAGATGCAGGTTCCTGATGGACTCTTCTCTGCATGTAAGTTACAGGGCTGCTGTATAAAACAATATACAATGATTTACCCTGGTTTTATTTTTAGTTGAGAAAGTAGACACAATCAGATCTTTTTGCACAGCTAAATGAGAACATGGGTCAAGACAAATGAAGAATGATATTTCATGTTGAAGGGTGATGCAGCTTGCTAGGCTGAATACGTGCTTGAACTGGGGCTTGCAGTTGCATGATTGGTCTTGTAAAATCAGGGCCTGCTTGCCTGATCTATATTTTGGGTTGGAATTGGCTCTTTTAATAAAGTAGCTAAGAAGAAAATGCTGTTCAGAGCTGCATGATTAACACCAGAGAGGTCAGACATAATATATGGAGCACTTGAAACAAAGTTTAAATTGGTAGGTATGTGCTTGATTCTAATGCATCTTGCTTTATTCTTTGTGGAGGTATTTGTGTCGATACTTGTTAAGTTCTGTTCATCAATACTTGTTAAGTTCTATTCAGCTTTTAAAATGCTGGTGTAGCTCATCTACATCCATTCCACTTTTCAGAGGGCTACTCTAGCAGCCTGTGCTGTTTATATGGGCTGTTACTACCAGAGGATCTGTGCTGCAGTAGTCATTTTTCTCTCTCTTTGGATTTGCATTGAGGGTTGGTGCGGTACTTGGCTCTTCTGCAAGGTGCTGGAGTTGCAAAGGCCTCTCAGTGGGATCAGTCCATTCATGGCTGCTACAGAGGGCACGTAAGAGCTCACATTTTTCAGAGACATGTACACTGACTCACAGGGCTCTCACCTATCTCTTATTTTACTATATCTTGTTAAGGTTTATGTTTTCTTTTATTTACCAGTTGAAAAAATATTCATAATTATTCTTAATATTTCATCAGAACATTTCAATGTAAACAGCTAACTTTACATCTCAAATGTTCAATTATTAATTGTCATGATAGCTACCTATGACTTTTATTATTTATTTGTAGAATTCTATTTCAAGTATAGTAAGATTTATGCAAGCTTTATTGTTAGGGGTGAAATTTAATCTTTATTAGGATTAAGTGTTTAAGAGTATAATTTGCTGCATATGTTGCAAATACAAGCTGCTATGAATAGATCCTCTGTAAAAAAAAAAAAGCATTTGATATGTTATGTATGGCCTTAAATCTAGTATGTTGCTATCTTTACCTAAAGGAAATTAAAAGAAGAGATTTACAGAGAAGGGTTTATTCTATTAACTTTAATTTATTTAAAACATTCTCAACTGAAGTTGAATTTGGTTTCTGTATTTTGACTTTGTTTAAAATGTGCTATACATAACTTCCTTTGTGCCTTGAATATTATTCTGAAAATAGTGCAAATTGGCTGTTTTTCATATACATGAAGAGAAAAATATGAGTAGTAGTAGGTGGAATATTTATTTAAGTGGGGTGTCCTGTTAGAAAAACTTGTCCACTCACAGTAGACTTGAGGATTTAAGTGCAAGGTTTCCTGTTATATTACTGTTATATTTACTGTTATATTACTGGAATTTTTTAATGTAATTTTTATACCTTGAAAAGTACTGGGAGAAAGGCTCTCATTTCCTACATGTCTTCAGCCCCCAGCCTCCCAGGAAGCAATAGTGTGGAATACATTGATTTAGAATAGGTATCAGGTTTTTGCTTGATGCTGAAGGAGCAAAAACAGGAGGGCAGCACAGCCTTGTGTTTTCCCAGTCTGCATGAAGCATTTGATTAATCTGTGAAATGCTGGTGATTGGTTTGGATTCTTATGGCTTTTAGGCAATTTGGAATGTATATGTGTTTGTAAATTGCAGGAATGAATAGTTTTGGCTTATTTTGAGATTCAGAGACCATATTAAATCTTCTTGGCATAGGCATTTTGACTTGGAGATTTTCTTATTGTCCCATACTTCCTTTTAAAGTGTGTAGTTGCTTCTTTGAGGATTTTATTTAAGTAGGTAATCAAACTTTTTTGAGAAATTGGTTGTATTTTTTAATAGAACAATTTGCAGTCAGCTCCTTTCTCTGTTATTAAAGCTGGTGTGACACAAAATGAGGGAAATCGCTGCATACACCATCTTAACTCTAGGAAAGGAAAAGTACATAAGGAAGGGACAAATCTCATTCAGTCATTTTTGGATGGTTTTCTGCAAGCGGGCAACAAATTTCAGACCTTGTGTGGATGTGTAGGATTCCTTTCAGCCTTTCTACCAGAAACTATAAAAAGGTTGTATAAAGGCATAGAATGACTACAGCCTGAGTCAGGCCAGCAAGTTGGCTTTTTTCACTATAATCAGGATAAAAGAACATCTCTCTTGGCAAAAAGGACTGGGCTCTGAAATAGAGATGTTCTGGACTGATAATTCCAAGTACAGCCAAACTTGCAGAGAAATACACAGGTTAAGATTTATATTCGGGTCTTGTTATTTAAAATGGATGCTGTTTAGGCTTCATATAATAACATTTTACTCTGTACAGAGTGCAGAGGAAGCCAGGCCTGTAAAAAGTGCAAGGGAAAATAGCACAGCTTGGCTGTGAGAGTAAGACTATCTTACTGTTTACAATTTGTAAAGCAGTGTAGAATGTGAAGAGATGTATAATTATGCAGAATAAGAGTAGATCAACTGAATCAGTAAGAGCACAGTATTTCACACCACTGTTTGCAAACTCACTAGATTGTGTAGGTTCTAGTTTCAGTAGTTTCCTAGCATCATGGTTGTCTTTAGTCTGAGAAGTCGTAGATATGTAGGGCAAAAGGAATCCTCTGCAATTAAATAAAAGGGCGGATGAATTTATTTCCCTGCCTTTGCACAGTCCATTGTTCTTGGATTCTGTCTATATTTTGAAAAGTCTTAGAATGCTAAAGACAAACATATGAGAATCTGGAACCATGCTAAAGCTTTAGATATTGAACTGTTAAGCTTGGCCTCTTAGCTCACTTTAGCTTGTACTGGCAAACTAAGAGCTGACTGCGGATAAGAAAATTCAGGGGAGGTTATTGCCACAGATCTATCCAAAAGTGCTCAGGAATAGTTGAAAAATTTTCTGTAGGAATAGTGCCCTTCTGTAAATCTTTAAAATTAAACTATGCTGTCAAGAATTCTGTTTAACATTATGTGCAAATGGTAGTGGTAAAAGAAAAGCTGCTAGAGAGGCAAGAATAGGTGATTTTGCACTGTTGGTTAGAAATCAGGCATGTATTGGGAGCTCCACATTTCCTCCTGCCCTTGATGTTTTTAGAAGGAGTGAGCGGAGTATTCCTTGTCCTACAAGAGGCATGAAAGCTTTTCAAAAGACAAAGTCAAGTGGACAAACCAAGATTAGGTCTACTCTTACAATTCAGTATATAAAAGCTGCTTTTGAAAAGCTGTTCCTTAGTAGCTGTCCCACTTCTGGAGAAAAACAGTGGTGTTTTCCACTTTGCTGGAGCAGGGCAGGCTGAATGACTTGCCTTCTAAAAGATGTCTATGTCACTTAGAGCTAATTGCTTATTTTGCATTCAAGACAAATGCGTTAAGAGATTTGATTGTACCAGCAGCAACAATAAGTGTCAGTCCCCCCACAACCTTTCCTGTATTGGTCAAGGTAGGAGGCCTTTTTAGTAGCTTAACTACAGCCTCTACTTAGTGTTCAGTTGTGTGTCTGATTTTTAGTTGCTGGTAGATTCAGTGAAATGCCAGTAACTAAGTACATACTGAAGAGTTATCACCCCCTACAGTTAGATTCTTCAAACTGCTAGAAAAGAGAAGGAAGCAGGACAGTTTATCTTACTAGCCATTTGCTATGCCATCATAAACTCCAATGTGGTATTCTGAAGGAATAAAATTATTCTGTTAAGTTTCCCATAGAAAGACAATCATTATTGGAAAGCATTGCATGACTTATGACATGTCTCAATTCATCTGTCCTGGGAGCTATCCATTGTACATACACATCTGCTTCTGTACACCCACACAGGATGGGAAGATATTACTCCACAGGAAGGTCTTCCGTTCCCTCAGTATGCAGGTGGTATATATTGGCAAATCACATATTGTGGATATGGTAGCCAAGTTCCCAGAGTAATGCACACATAGTGAAGCAATTCACTTGACTTCAGCTGTTCGAATGAGAATACAAGATGAGTGACTACGAATACAATCACATGGCCTATCTTTCAATGTTCCTTCTGTGATACCTGTTTTAGTCACTTATACTTGCTACTGGTTGCATTTGAAAAATAGGCTATTAGAGCATTAAAAATGGTATGTTAGTGAGACCAGTCACAGTGAAGACCCTTGGTGCTAAAAATATTTAAAAAGAAAATGCAGAGAATTTAAGAGGGCAAAACAGTAGACAATGTCTTGCCTTTGAATTACAGATGTTCTTCAGTGTTGTCCATTTTTCATCCTTTTTCTGTTGTCATGGTCATTGAATGTCTTTCCGTAATCACCTGGATCATTTTAGAACTGCTTAATGAAATTTATTTGCTGGTCATGGAAGATGGGTAATAAAGTCACAGTGTTGAAACTATCCTGATTAGAGCAGGCATCCTGTCCTGAATTAGCAGTTTCTATTTTCATTTTCTGTCTGACTTGCTCAGCTGTGTCTTTTAACATTTCAGCAATTCCAGTTCATTCAAAGGATTTATTTCATTCTTTCCAGCAGCAGATCCTGTGTTTATCTTTTCTCACCTCGGTAAGAGCCCTTTCCCCTTCACCATATCAGTCCTCCAGCATTACTATACACATCATGTAGAACAAAAATGAGAGTCATTAAACTAATGACCATTAGTCTTAACAGTTGTCAGTGAACAGATGCCTACAGTGCCTGTCATGTGAGCTTCTAATTGCTCTGTTTTTTACTGCTAAAGCATAGTTATCTAAGTAGTGGCTTATTAGTAAGTGTACGTGTGAAATACTGTCAGTTAATGCTAGTAGATAAATTGGACCAGGAAGGGGACAATCTTCAGATTAATGGTAGGTCCTCTTTCATATTTGGTCTCTTCTGATTTGGAGACTTGGCATTTTTGGGGGTGCTTCTGCTTCTTTTGGTACATTATTTGCTTTTTGTTCACTTACTGACCTTTTTCTAGTCAGCCTTTGCTTTGTTAATGCTGGACAGTGTGGCTGGCTCAATATAACACACTGTTAAAACCTTGCCCTGTTTGAGATGCTTTCACTGGCAAGAGACAAAGGCGAAGTA
This sequence comes from Haliaeetus leucocephalus, assembly GCF_000737465.1. Taxonomy (NCBI): domain Eukaryota; kingdom Metazoa; phylum Chordata; class Aves; order Accipitriformes; family Accipitridae; genus Haliaeetus; species Haliaeetus leucocephalus. The sequence goes on from NW_010972775.1 coordinate 13,405,846, forward strand.
CACTCAGAGAACCCCCCCCCCCAAAAAAAAAAAAAAAAAATTAAGAGGAAACGAGAAAATGGATGGATCAAAGATATCAAGACCGGCATCTCTGGACTTAGGGAATAGTTAAGCTGAGATTTAAATGAGGCTAAATTAAATATGTAACAGTATGGATGCATGCTTAGAGAAGTGAATTGCAGTGTTTGAACAGTGGGCCTGGGTCAGGAAAAGCATTTCAACAGCAGCAGATCAGGTGGGAATGATCAAGATACTGGAAGTCAGTGGCAATAATCTCAAAGTGGTAGATGACAGAGATGCTAATAAGACAAAGATAATTTCTTAGGGGAAAATGGCTTACTAGGAAGTAGCAATGCTTCACCTGATGGTTGGTGTATCAGTATTCCTGACATCAGTAAAGCACAAAAAGCTTAGAAGCTCTAGAGTATTTGCAAAAATGCATTTGAGACTTAGAGGCTGCATGCTGTGAACAGTTTCTTTTGGGAATTTCTCTTTAAAATTATGCTGAAACAGGTGTGCACGCGGGGAGGGCACTTGGCTGAAAAGCATTTACCTCATGTGCCTTATTAATAGCCTTAAACCAACATTCCTACAGCAGAGCTATGACCATTTAACTGCTTCCTTATTGTGAAAATGTGCCTGACCGAGTCAATGTGCTAGGCTGCTCAGTCCATAAACCCTGCAAAGGGACTTACTGCAATGGAGAAAGAAGAGTAGACGAAGAACTGAGTTAGTATCACTAAAATTATCAGAAGTGGTGGAAAACTAACAGTGGAAAAATCATGTTTTCCTCACCATGTGTTAGACACATTCATGTGCTGAGCTGTTGTAAATCATAAGTTAGCCCGAGAGTGAACATCTGGCTGTGGCATTCTCGGCAGTCTAATTTCTTTCAGGTGAGAAAGGATTCATCAGCTAGAGGTCACAGGGAGGAGAACCATTTTGATTATTTACACTCTTATTCAGGATGGTCTGTCTTTGTAACTAGAATTTTGGGACACCCCCCACTCCTGGCCCCTCTTGGAAGATACATTGACAAAATGGTAGCAGGTGCTCTCAGTGCTCTGCTGAAAGGTGGATGAAGAGCAGTGCTAGCCCAAGCTCTCCTATTCCATGGGACAGCAGTACCAGGAGTGTGTTTATAAGTATTTTGGTCATTCATGGTTGCTGTTAGGCCACCACATACCACCTTTCCCATCTTGTTTGTCGAAAAGTGAGAAAATTATTTCTGATAATAAAGGATGGTGTAATACAGCACAATCCGCCCGCCCCCCAGGCTCATCCAATGGCCTAGATCAGAAGCTAGGCAAGTTCAGAGCAAAAATGTACAGAATTTTAGCAATGAAGGTAATTAAATGTAGAAATAATGTATATATTGGGTATATTCCCTTTTCCTTGATAGACTCTGAACTGACTGAATCTTTTAGAAAATGTTTCCTATTTTTAAAAGAAGTGGTGAGCTTGCTGCAGAAATTTCCTCAGCGAGTTCTGTGGGCTGTGTCGTGCGGGTCATGTTAGTGCCTTTGGAACATACAAGAGAAGTTCTGGCGCCACTGATGTCAGTTCTCCATTTACTTGAGCATTTTTGCTCTGTTAATCTGTACATGCACAAGCTTTTACACAGACTTATCTATGTGTATTTATTCTTTGTGGAAGTGACAGAAGTAGGTCAGCAAACACCACTGATCAATAAAGATTGTTCTTGCATCTTGTTTTATTTTAGTTTTAGTTATTTTAATACAGCTGAGTGACCTTTGTGTGTATGACGTAAGTACATTCTTTTTTAGAAGGATATTTATGTATCCTACAGTAAACATTTAACTTGTCTCTGAAGAGGAATCTTGCCACCTTATTCTTCAAATTACTGAATTATACCTGTTTATATGGTATTTACAGGATTCTGAGGATCTCATTCATTGAGAAATTTTCTGATGGTAGGTGTTGATTGTCAGAAACTTTCTATCTTCCTAATCTGTCAAAGTTGCTTAGTTGCATGCTCTTTTGGTTCTCCTACTTGAGTTTTGGGCTACTCGATCTTCAAAATAGTTGCACCAAAGTTTATTTTCTTATTGAGAAATTGTTCTAGTTTTTTTGTAGCTGAGAGCTTGCCTGTTTCCAGGTCTATTTCTGTTATGAGAATTTGTAGTCATTTACAGTAGCAAAGCAATTCCATACATTTCATCTACCGTTCAGTTCATGATAAACACCATGTTGTTGCTGATGACAACATTGCATAAACAGTATGCAATGAAGAAAAATTACTAGTGCTAGGGCATGCTTTTTTGGGGCTGAATACTTGCCAATTTTCCCCTGCCACCTGAATCAGAAGCAGATGTACTGAGATTGAGGGCAGGGAGAAAACTCCCTGTCATTAGCAATGAAAGGCATGGCAATGCCCCGCAATGTATGATAAAGAGTCACTGTTCAGCCTTCCCCACATTACAAAAGTCTCTGTTTGTAATTGCACTTGTGAACATCTTTAATGACAAGATCTTCAGTATTCAGCTCTGAAGTATATCGTGGTTTAGGATTCTCCCCCCCACCCCCAAGTGCCATGGTTTTAATACCATTCCGTTGCCCCACACATTTCCCTTCTTTGTGTTTTCATTATGCAACAGGAATTCTCTTAAAAATCTGGATCCGCCACTAGTTCTAGCAGGTGTTTGACTTCTGAGTGCCAGAGTTTTTTTCCTTACACAGCTTATGGATGAGAATTTCACTGCCCTTAGGCACAATTTCAACTGAAGTATATGAAAAGCATGTTACTATGTCAGTTCAAATTATATCACTATTGAAGAAAAAAACTCAAAAGGAAATTAAATACAAATAATCACACTAACATAACATAACATTAATAACATTAAGGTTATAATTTAAATTGAAACGAATCACGAAAATCTGAGTCAGGAGTCTCATGTCATTCTTAGCCAGACTCTCCTGGGAGCAGCCATTGTAAAATGAGAATAATGACAACTTTGAGTCATATGAGATCTCTTGATGAATAGTACTGTAATACTATAGTATATAAGAACTAAGTGTATTTTCTCTGTATAATATACTGTATAGGAACTAAGTATTGTGTGAAGTCTAGTATCCTACTTTCTCTCATCATTAGCCTATTTATCTGATAGTAGCTAACACTTTTTTTTGCAGCACCCGACAATGTGCTAGGTCCCATTTTGCTCACATATAAATATTTATGAATTGCTTGCAACCTGTATTGTCTACCTTGGTGTCTTTAAACCTGTATGTAGAAAAGGTTGGTCGTGTCTAACTGAGGATATTGTTCCTTAAATCCTGAATCCTGCAGTCACATCAGTGTGTGTACGTCACTGTGGCCAAATGAAAACAAAGGGGCTTTTTGCAACTGCTGTGCAGAATTGCTTACAAAATGGTGCCATGAAGTTTCACCTGCCTCAAATTCTTGTTTTCTGTTAGCTTTTAGGAAGCTTCCCATTTAGATGCAACTCTTGGTTACCTGGGAGCATTCACACCTTTCTTGTACCCTTTTTTCAGCATTACTAGTGCAATTATTCAGTCTCGATACTGGGGAAGGGGATGAGAAGGAAGTAATCTATTAGAAAAGGGTGATGTTGCCCTTGCAAGCCTATTTGGTGCTATTCATCTCGCTAGAAAAGGATTTGGCACCTGCAGCCCATAGCCTGCTACAGCCTCTTATTCATCTCATGTAGCCCGCAATCATAAATTTATTTTTGTGTTGTTATTGAATAATTGTAAGGTCTATGTTAGTGCATGGCCTGCCAAAGCTACTAAGGTGTCTTGCCTCTATGTGATAGAGGCTCCTACCGCTCATTGAAGGAATCACACTATATCCTTTCTCATTTCACCTTGTTCTTCCTTTTACTCCTTAAGCAATGTAAATCTTCATTCAGTGCATGTATTGATTTGCTGGGCTTTATAATTCCACTGCCTCTGACAGTGAGTGATCCTGCATAGCCTTAAACTATGCTCCTTTCTTGCCTTTTTGTAAATAAATCTTTTGTTCCTCAAAGATTATGCTTCCAGTCTCCGATGTGTTACTTACTGGAGCTGCAATTGTGTCCATAGATGGACAAGCAAGATTGTTTCCTGCAGATGAGTCCAGTTGTTAGCAGCTTGCCAGTTCAGCGCAAAAAAGTTCTTTCACTGCATGGTGTTCATGATAAAGGACACTTTAAAAAAAGTTTAAAAAAAATATTACAGATTATCCTGGTTTCTTTGCTAAGGATGCTGACAGTACTTTTGTAGCATGTTTTTTCAATGGAGATCATAAGGACCCTTAGAAACCTTCAATGAATAAGAGATAGAGTTCTGTGAGAACATGCTCCGATAATGCGGAAAGGACTTGATTTATGACAAAAGTTTTACCAATTATTAGGTTACTAAATAAAGAATGAAAAGAAGGGTTTTTTTGGAATAGTGGAACATATGGTGAAAGAAGGGATAAAAAAAGTCTTTTCAAAGACTTCAGTCACCTATGTCTGTCTTGCTTGCAAGACTTGAAAAAGAGGTTTTAATGAAAGAGTATTTTCTGTCTCATTTCCAGATTTTTTAACAAGATATTCCTTCCCATTCACTGTTTTAGGCACAGAGGAGGGTTCATCAAAAGGATTTTAGTAAAACTTCAGTCTTCAAAAAAAAAAGTGAAAACATCTCCTAACCACTCCCCCTGCCCCTAGAGCACCAAGCCTCAGAGAACGTGAAGGTAGAATCTTTCTTCACCATTCAAAGCCGTTGTTAGAATTTCACGTTATCATAAGGCAGTGCTTTATTTAAGATAAATTGTTGAACAAGACCTTTATATAAAACACATAAACAAGTAAAGAAACAGAAAAATGCAATGGAGCAGTCAAGGTGTGCATACAGGAGGTATGAGTTCAAGAATGAATTCCTTTCCCTCCATACAGCAGGTACAGTCCCTCCTCACCAGACTGCCAGCACCTCTCAGCCTTTCAACACTATGCCACTGGCATACTTAATGCAAATTCTCAGCATCTGTAAGTAGACAAAGTAGACATCCCACTATGCTGGGAATATAAGTAGTATCACCACTGTGTCAGGAAATCAGAGGACAGGGATTAAAATTACTGTGGTTTTTTGTTATCTAGTTTCTTCTCTTTCTACTGGTAAATCCATATCTTTGCAAGCCTTTTTTCTTGTTCTTAAGAATAGGCTTGTGCACTTTGTATGTGAAACTCTACTCTCACTGGTAATAGTAATACCCAGATTTTATAGTGTATGTTTTATCCGTATACTGTAAAATTACTTTTATGTTGGCTCTAAATATTGTTGTGCCCATACCCCCAAGGCTAAACTAAAGACTTAGGGAAATAATTGGGCATTGCATATTTTGAAAGCAGAATCTGATCCACAGTCACTAACTTTCTGACAATAATTGGAAATGAACTGCTCTAGGGTCATCTTGTCTGAGTGCTGTATTTTTCACCTTGGCTCTTATTTATGCAAAGCTAGAAAGCGTAGAGTATCTAGTGTTATTACAATTCTAATAGTAAGTGTTATATTGCAAGGGATGTTGTCCTGCTGCAGATGTATTTGGGCCCTGGTTCTGTAAGGATGTTGGTGGGAACTTTGCCATTGATATCACTGGGAGCAACTTCAGTCTGCTAGTGCAGCTCATTTAAAACCAAGTATTAGACACATCAAATCAATCCTTTGGAAAGAAGGCAGAGTCTGCCTAACACAGAGTTTAGAAGCAGCTTCACTGGAAGAAGGAAAACTCCAGGGTTCGTATTTCTTTTGAAAATACGAAACAGAGTTGATATTTAAGCTGGGTTTTGAAACTAAATGAGATTTTGGCTGAATACTACTGCAGCCTTTCAGTGAAAAGTTTAATCTTTTAGCCAGACCATAGTAAGAGAAAACACAAGTAGTTGTTGATAAATATCCAAAAGTCTAATCTCTGGTATAAGTTTTAGAAGGTACTGAGAAAGATTTTCAAAATGTGTTGATCTTAGCCTGCAGCCCAAGCTATACCAAGGAAAATGTATTTACATTTAATCAAGAAAAATTTTGGTAGAAATGTCCTTTGAAAAGACTGAAAGATAGTATCTTAATTTAAAAGCAAAATGATCTCCATTATTATTCTTGTGTTCAGTGTTGGCTTTAAGTTGTACAAACCTACAGCATGAAAAAAGGTTTAGACTGAGCACTATTGTTTTGATGACATGATCTTAAGCACATTCAAGTCAGTGGGATGAGTCCTAGTGCTTAATGGGCACAGGATGGGCTTGGTCTGATGAGCAGCTGAGATGATGTAGGCAGTTGCTTTCTTGCAGTTGTGAATAAGATTGGAGTTGTAGCTTAAATTCAGTTTTCAACAGTAGACACTATTCAAGTAATAGCTGAACTTGCAGTTTCTAAGTTGCTTGCTGACACCATTTTGCTGTGTTATAAATAGGTGGCTTATGCAAAATACTTAAGAATTGTCTTTGACTTATCTTTGTATGTATCTTCAACTTACAGGCGCATTTTCCCAAGCTTGTTTTATTTCTACATGTTCTAAACAGATCTAGAATGACAGATGAGAGGAAAAATCATTAGATTTGGTCTTAAATCAGATAGGTCTGAAGTCTGCCTTTAGCTAGTAAAGAGCATGCACCACGGAAAAACAATCCTTGAATCACACACTTGAGTTCTGTCCCTGGAAGAATTTTGGTTCAGTCTTTCAGGTTGTCTCATCTTCTCACTTGTGACTTCCCTGATGAAATCCGACAGTCATGTTCAGTGTTTCAGGGTTCTTTTATGAAGAAGTGCTTGGCTTTCATCAGTTCAGCTGAGTTTTTTTCTTTTTTTAGAAGAAATGACATTTATAGTTTAATTCTGGTTTGAAATGCTGACCTCTTAGTTTAACATTAATAATTAAATAATTGGCCTGGTCTCCAGAAATGCTGAGCTGCTGGCAGCTTCTGTGGAAACTCAGTTCACTTGAAGGGTCTTTAAATGTTTCAGAGTGTCTAGCATTAGGAAGTTGGTTTTGTAAATCTTGGCCATGACAAAAGCTAATCTGAGTCTTACTAGATACTTCTTCATCAGTGTTGCTTGCTCTGGAGATGTTTGAAGTTCTGAACTGTTAATGTGACTTTGTTTATCTGCTAACACATCATGTTGTGATGAAGCTGGAGTGCTATGCTCTATCCAACATTTTTGTACTGGAGTCCTTGAAAAGCCATTAAACTGAACTGCTACTTAGCTGGTATATTACTTCCCTGGGGCGTAAATCATATGCTACAGCAGCTTAGTAGACAGATATTTAACTTGAATTAAATCAGAAGGCATACATTTTGGTATATGATTGAACTTGCCATGCATATTAATCTGACCAAAAAAAAAAAGTATTTACAGGTCATTAAGAATGCAGACAGTTTTTCTTACTTTATCTGCTTTTCCCATCTTTTTCCCTAAAAGCGATTTTGGAAACTAACACTTTCAAGACCCTGCCCAATTTTCCCCTTCCAACAAGAACTAATAAAAGAGCCACAAAACTATGGGAAGCAAACTGCCTTCACTATGCTGGTCTTTTTATAACAGAATTTACTTTGGGCAGGATAGTGCAGTTATGCATAACTAAAGGTTTAGGTGACTGGACCTTTATCTTTTGTCTGTTCCTCTTTTTAAAAACAAGATATTGAGGCAGTTTCAGGAAGAGTGTGGTATTTTGTCATCTTGGGCATTTAAAATAGATAATTTTGAAGTTTTCATCTTCTTCATTACACAAAACAACTTGTTCTCATTATGCTCCCAATTTTAGCAAGCATGCAGGCTTGGTTAGGGAATGACTGATTTAAGTCTAGGTAATGCTGATTTGCATTAAGAAGTGTACATGAGAGCACAGTTCTTATTTTTCTCTTAATGTGGTTCTTGGTGCCAAGAAACTCTGAAGTTAAAAATTCCTCTGTACCTGCAAGATTAGCGTTTTATTTCTAATTACGTTCAAGTTGTTTCTTTGAGACATTCCATCTCTGTTTTCTCATCTTCTTGACCTTCACAACTCAGACTTCGCAGAAAGCTCACTTTCTAAAGCTGCTGCTGTTTATATATAAATATGGAACAATTACTTTCCAGTCTCCGGGTGGCTATGATTAAATAGAATAGTGGCATGTTATTATGAGGTTCGGTTGAACTTTGTCATAGCCTTTGTATCAAATGATCCCTGAGAATTGTAGACTAAACTACATTTTTTAAATTTATCTGAAATTACAATAACAGTTTAAATCCTTTGATGAAATTGTTAATCTGTACCTTGGAAGGAATGACCAATGATTAATATTTGTAATTTTTAGTCATAGGGAAACTCCACATTTTAGTAACTGTTCTGATTTGATAATTACAAGTGAGTTGGATGGCAGTAGTCAATGTGAATCCAGGGTATCAAGGAAAAAAAGAGCTGTTAAAGTAGTTTGCATTGTGTAGCGGTTTCAGAGTGTGCTAATGGGATTCCTTTTGGATCAAACTGAACCAGAAGATGTACCCCAGCAGTACACCTACTGTGCTTCAGTTGCTAAGAGATACTCAGTCCATAGGATTGACTAAAGCTAGTTTAAAATAAGCCCCTCTCCTTCAAGTATGCTTTGTGTGGGCATTCGGTCCTGCACACCACTTTTATCTGCAGATTCAGCCCTACTCAGCCGTGCTACTTGCTAATGTCAGCATTGGCTGCGAAGCACTCAGTAATCATCCCTCTTACTTTCAGTAATAAAATAAAATATAAAATCCCCAAATCCAGCAACTTCAACTAGGGCAGATGCTTCTAGTCAGAGCAGTATACAGAGCAATGAAATCAGGCAGCAGTAAAAATGACAACATGCAACTCTTGGTGGAGAGAGATCTAGAAACCAGAGGCTTGGATATAAGCTATTCATTTTGTCTTCTGCAGTTGAAAGTGGAAGAGTAATTTAGTCTTTAAGCACTGAGGTGGGGAGTGATGAGTGAGGAAGCAATCATAACCTAAGATCAAAGCTGTGCTCAGAGCATAAACCTTTGAATAAGAACAGTGCCATTTTACACTTCCCAGACCCTACATACATTGTCTACTTACCAGGATAGTTCTCCTTGATCACATAGGTAGAATGATGTAGCATGGAAGACCTTATGTTTTTTCAGTTTCTGACTAATAAGTTACATGTTCTGATTAACCGATAGGTAGAAAGATTTTCAAACACAAACCTGTTTCCAACTTTTAAATTTTCTTCTTTGTCAGTATGGTAGTACACACTTCCTTGCTACCTGATGTATTAATTTAAATGAATTTTAGGCAGTGATTATTATTATATCTGGTTTGGCTACATTATCACCTTCTACCGTCTTCATATGTTTAAGAAGATCATAAAAGCTGGTTTAAAATGCCCATTCTAAATCTTAAGTGTACTTGTAATTTTGACATGTTTAACTTAAAGCTATTAATATTAAACTGGCCATTAAACAGACTTAAAACACTAGCATGAAATGTAATTGTTTTCTGAAACTTGCACTTGCAGTCTTTAGTTTAAAATATGAATTTATATCAGATTAGCTAAGTCATTCAGAAATGATCCCAAATATACTATAAACCCACAGATGCTTGAAATTTGAATTACATTTAAGCAAAATTGCCCATAGGAATAGAAAAGCCTCATAAGGAACATTGGTAGATTCCTCAGTGGGGAATAAAGTGGACTAAGTGGAAACAGTACAATGTATGAATGAAAGTGCATTGGACACATGCAGCTTATCTGAAGGTTCCTGTATCTAGAGGGAAAAAAATGTTTTTCTGCTACTTTGAGTTGATACAGAAGAGTTCTTTGAGCATTTGAAGCTTTGATTTTTTTTTTTAAATTAACTTCTTGTTTTGGGTTGTTTACCAGCTGTAATTACTTGGCTTCAACTTCGATTTGCCATGACAACTCATAGTGTGTTCTTAGTAGATTTTTATTTTTAATTAAATGCTTTGCTGCATTCTTCCTTACTTTAGTTATAGTGGGTAGGTAGCAGTACCTATTGGTGTAGTCAGCAGATCAGTTTCCATTGTAACCTCCTGTGTAACCTTATAAAACATTCATCTTTTACATTGAATTTTTCCATGCCTGGAAGCCAGATTTTACTTGCCTTAATGTAGCAAGCATTCTTCTGCTTCTCCTGTGGCTAGCTGCTCATTAGCTTTTAATATGAAAATTGAATGTGTGTGAGAGAAGCCTTTAGTTTTTCATGTCATATTTATTAAATTGTTATTTCAGCTTCAAATGTTGGCATCTTTTATATTCAAACATAATACTGATGAATGTCCAAAGACTTCCGATTTTAAATGTTTAGCTTATAAAGATGAGAAACACAAGCAATCTAAGAAGTGTGGTGGGGTAATTTGGATTCTCTTCTGTCTGTAAATTAGGCAGCTTTTTCAAAAATATTGTTATAAATCACTAGCACTTAACACTATTCTTTTCCAAAGTATTTTACAAATATAAATTAAACTTTGCAGTACACCATTAATGTAGGTCAGATGGTGTTGTAATTGTGTTTTACACCTGGGGAAACTGAGGTAGCAATGTTATGTACTTTCACCCCAGCCACTCGAGATTTAGAACACATATCTCTTATCCATTAGTCCTGTGCTGAAATCATAGGATTACATCATTGCCATATTCCCTCACATAGGATCTATCGATAGCCCATTGAAACCAGTGGGGAAAAATGCCAGATTATGTCAGCCAGTTTCATGTCTGGGTTATACTTAACATGTCAAGGTTTGCATCTGCTGCAGCCAGCTTGGATTCAGCATGAAGCATGACTGTGGACCTCTCTTGGTTGCTTTATGGGGAAACTATTGTTATCAAATGTAGATTTATTCTCCATATTTTATGATTTAATTCTGCATAAATAGAGTCAGTTGGCTAAAGTGTACAAGTGAGACCACTGCTATAATAGGCTTTATAGAAATGTCATGATAACATGATGTGAGCATGAATTACTCTTATGCAGGTCTGATGAAAAAAGCCTCTTTAAAATCTTGTTCAGTCTTGCATGCTAAAATATGACCTTTTACCCTAGTCTAGACATGTCCTTTGCAAGCTATTTCTAGTTGATATGAAGATTGCTTGATTTAAAACAAGTATGTTAATCTAATGCTGTCACGAATGATGGGGTTTACAGTCTGAAAAGCTGACAGCTTCTTCTTTGCAGAACAGAGTAAGCAAAAGCAACATGAACATCTCCAGACCTATACTGCAAATGACATGTCGTCTGCCTTTTGTGAGATGAGTTGTGAGCTTCAGAAAGTGAGCTTACTGCAAGAGAGAAACTGCAGAAGGTCTTGCCTTCCTTTTCGACCAAAACCTGGTTAAATTATGTGGATTACTTTTGAAATCTCTAGTTATCTGGCACTGAGATTACACACCTATATTTGGTACAGTTCTAGCTGATAGTCTGGAAACTGGTTGATGGCCACTGCTAACTTTCATGTAAAATTACGATGTATATGTCAAAATATAACAAACAGTTTAATTAAACCCCATTTATTAAGTTGACTAATTGGGAAATGTCCAGCAGTAACTTATACATTTCAGGCCTTGTTTTCTTCCCTGAAAGGTGTCAATGTTTTGGAAGGTAATTTTCATTTCCTTGCCCTTTCCACTCTCCCCTAACCACAGCTGGACTCAATACTCTGCATTCAAAAGATGATTGCGTATTTTCTTTATTATGCAAACCAATTAGCTTCTCAGGGTAGACTTCCAATGTAGTAGGAATAAGGACATAAGAGTCTGTGCAATACATTTGCCATATATCTGGGATGCTTTAGACCTACAATGCAATGACAGGGTATCCAACCAGCATGTGTTCCTCATGTCTAGCACATTTCAGGTGTGTTATGATACTGAACATGCATAGATCAGTAAAGCAAAAGCCATTTGTCTAATAAGTGCCCAGGTGTCAGACAGCCCAGCTGGAGGTACTGACTCTGATTCTGACAGAATTAGCTCCTCTGTAGCTCAGAATGGCCCCTTCTTCCTCTCCCAGTCTGTTCTCAAATTGCTTTTCAACAACTGCGAATAGCATACAGAACTAATATGGACCACTGCCTTGTGTTCAGTCATTCCCCATTCCCCTGCAGGATAGGATAGTAATTCACCATGTCATGTTTTCATAGGTTACCCTACTTTGAGGAGGCTGGACAAGATGAGCTCTCAAGATATCTTCCAAGCTGTTATTCTGTGATTCTATGTCTTGGTATCTTCCTGTAAGAATAGTTATACAGTATTGAACCAAAACCCCATTATCTGCAGCAGCCAGTAACTGTCTAGTGAAGTGTATAAGGAAAAAGAAAGTGTAGTTTAATGTTGCTTTTCCAGTGTGGTTTTCAGCAGTGATGGTTGATAAGGCAGGGATAACATCCTTTTGATTAATAGATGATTCTGCTATTGAGGCATCTTCTTTGGTTTTGAACCCCTGTAAGCATTTGGTATATCGTCGTCGCACACCTCTGTAGCAAAGTATCCACCCAAAATACTGTGCCTGAAAACACATAACTTCCCCCCTGCCCCCAAAGTTTGTGTCTAGTTTTTGTAATTATATGCATAGAGATTTAAAATTTTGACTTGTGTTTGTAGTAGCTGTAATGTGACCTTTCTGAATCTCTTACAGACAAGAGCAGAGCAATCCCAAGGTGCATACTTCTTGCCTGAGTTTGCACTTTCTCCACAGGGGAGTTTTCTTGAGGATACCACGGGGGAACAATTCCTCACTTATCGTTATGATGACCAGGTCAGTATGCCATATGTGAAAACGGTAAGAGATTGTCACATTCTTGTAACTCTGAGATATAGATTACTGTGAAATAAAGATACAAAGTGTGTGTTATCTTTTGAAGACACATCAAATTTATAGCAAATTGAATGATAACACACTACATGAAATGAAAATTAAGACACTTAAGTGTAGAAATAATGGATCAAAACCACTTATGGAAAGTATTATTCGGATGTAGTAGAGATGAAAGCAACAATGTTTTATTGATGTGTTAATAGATGTTTATAGTTAGTTCTCTAAAATGTGTAGAATTAGAGGTGGTTGTCCTTTCTGTGAATTGTTTGACGTATCCTAAATTGTTTTATTTCATGGATAAATCAGTACAAGACAGACCTTGCATTTCCCAGCTTGTGAAAAGTCAGCAAATTTTATTACTTCATGAAGTTTTCAGAAGGGAAGGTTGAGTGAATTATAAAGAACCAAATGCGAAGCATAATAATGGATGAAGCAGAGTGTTTAGAAAGCAACAAATTATGTATTTTAAAGTTAAAGATCTTTAATGCTTTCTCCAGACCCATAGAAACATTATGTTAAACATAGAATATAGATATAAATGTAAAGAAAGCAACATGAAAGAAATGCTGTTAATCTTGGCAAAAGATCTAAAGTAGACCTAGGAAATGTGTGGCATGCTGTGGAAATTTACTCATAACACAATGTGTTCCAGAAGTCAGTTGAACTTCACATCAAAACTGTCTGAGTTACATTCATAGACACTTACAGTACATTTCTTAATTGAAGAGGAGGGAATTTGTTAGGAAACACTCCCTGTAAAAGGGAGTGAAGAGCCAAACTTGCCCTGCAGTCACAAGATATGGTTCTGTCAAGTGATTGGCAGCTTTATTTTGAAAGATGGTCTCCTTGTAGGAGCTACTTTGCGGAAAAATAGTTTGCTTATCACTAGTCTAAAGAGAGAAGAGAACTGAGATGAGTTTATTAAAGCTTTAGACCAAGTATCTTTTTAGGAACACAAAAGGAAGCAAAAAAGATACAATAGAAAGCATGCTGAACTACTGTAATTTATTTGAACTTAGTTGAAATATGTTTACAATAATTCATGCTTTTGCTACCCTAGAGGGTCTTGATTATCAACAGAAAAGGTACTTAGATAAGATGTCCCCTGGACCAAACACCCGGGAAAGCAGTAACTTACAGGACAGTAAAATGCAGCTGCAACTCAGGCTGCATTTAATGACAGTAGTCGAAAAACACTATAAAGGTAATACACTTTGATTAAAATAGTTTCCATTAAATGGAGCACATTTTAGAGAAGGTTATAAATCAAATATAACAGAGGGATAATCTGAGTCTTTGAATAGACTGTTTGGACTATGTGAATAGCATAGGAGATTAAAAATCAAACAAAATGAACCCCCCCCCCCCTCCAAACCCTCAAATACCAGCATAGCTCTATACAGAAGCCAGTTCTCAATTCCATTTGATGGAAACTTTTCCATTAATTCCATTGGGAACTGAATTGGATCTGGGATCTGGTCAAGTTCTGTTCTTTCACAAAGGTGATCCAGCTTTGAAGCCTGCTCTTCTCAGACACTTGGTGAGCAGTATGAAATTAAGTTTGAATTCTTGGAACTGAAACTGGTGCTAAAACATGAGAATGTTGAAAATAAAAGCAACTGTGTTAGTAGTAGTTCTTTTAATCATAGGATGGTGATAATGTACAGTTGTAATTTACTTATGCTTTTGCTGAAATGTTCATACAAGTGGTCAAACCGAGCCAGAAAACTTGAAATTTTCTTGTTTTCTGTGTATCATTGTACTCTTTCATATGACGTTGTCGTGGTTTAACCCCAGCCAGCAACTAAGCACCATGCAGCCGCTCACTCACTTCCCCCCCCCGCCACAGTGGGATGGGGGAGAAAATCGGGAAAAAGAAGCAAAACCCGCGGATTGAGATAAGAACGGTTTAATAGAACAGAAAAGAAGAAACTAATGATGATAATGATAACACTAATAAAAAGACAACAGCAATAATAAAAGGATTGGAATGTACAAATGATGCGCAGGGCAATTGCTCACCACCCGCCAATCGACACCCAGCCAGTCCCCCAAGCGGCGATTCCCCGCCCCCACTATGAGCACTGCAGCCCAAATGCAGTCTATCCAAACTAGGACAGACGTTTACTCAGTGAATGGAAGAAAGTCTTAATCCAGAGGGTGAAAATCCTTCATCACATAATTTCTTGAATTTTTGTAAGCTGGTATGGATAGGCTTGGTATGTGGTAATTGTGATAAGGATATGCAGGTGAATAAAAAGAGAGGAATGTATGTATATTCAAAGGCCATTTTTAATTACCTAATGTACCCAGCACAGAAATGGAATCGGTACAGGAAAGTTGCCACATAATAATAATAAAAAAATGCAGTAGCATCTTCTCGCACACCTTAATTCATTTTTAGCAATTCACTTTCTGTCCTGCCCCACTCTGAAGGGGTGCTTGCCTGTGGGAAATACATTCCCATCTTTTCCCTCAACACCAGAATTGACCTGTGGGCATCCCTACAGTGTCCTGGTTTTCCTGTACGTCCTAAGTTACATTAATGTAGTTGAAAATTGGAAAAGTGAAATAACCTTGTGCACTTGACCCCAACAAAACAAGAGGTCTGTGTTTTCTGATCTACTGTGAAGATCATACTTCCATCTGTATTCATGGAAGGGAGCAGAATAGATAAAAGGGATGAGAGGTTACTAAGACTGTGGCATGGGGGTGGGAGAAGAGGGTGGGTCACAACCTCTGTTCTTTTGGCTAGCCAACAAGATGTCGAGACCCTTGCAGGAAAAGTCATCCTTCCGTATCTTCCCAAGTGTGCCCTTACCCCCTTGTACTGTTCCTCATATCCAGGCCAATAAAATTTCCAGTTTGTTGGGATAGATGGATATTATTTTTATATAGCATCATCATCGTCATGATCCAAGATTAGTTTCCTTACACCCTCCAAACACAGGAATGTTTCAAAGGGGTTTTCTTTGGCTGTTGTGTTTGATATTTTTCAAGCAGGGAGCCAGTTTAATCAGGATCATTCATTCCTTTGTTAGTAAGTAATCTCAGTAAAATAGAACTAGCTGTTACTTAAATATCCAAAAGTATTTGCTATCTGAAAAGACGCGCTTACAGTTTGAAATGGAAGATGAGTAAGTATTAATGGGAACACACTGTACTCTGTTCTAGCCCAGCAAAATTACATACGGATTCATGTTGTACATGTAAGATAGTACATTTTGTTCTGGTTTAATCTGGCAGGACTGTGCTCTCATTTTTGTACAGGATTGTACTAAGCCCTTTGCATATTCAGTTGCTATGTGTGTACTTAAGAATTACATGCAGATGAAATTCTTTGGCTAGATACTTTCAAAATTCAGTGAATATATGTTTGGTTTTGTTTGTTGTTTTTTTTTTACCGCCTCTATGACTATAGAAGACCTGAATAAATACTGCCACCTTTATTCACTGAGGTGACATCTGGACAGAATGGTACATTATAGTTTTGACACATTTACTGCTTTATCTTCAGGGAAAAAGAAAAACAGTGATTCAAAGCAAATACTTTTGAGGCCTCCCAAAGAACAGAAACGTAGAAATGTTTACATTGAGCATTTTCTTATAGCTCCTGCATTGTTCAGCAAGCTATGTCTTGCATCAGTGCATTGCGTACTGCATTTCTAAAATTCTACTGAGTCAATGTAATTTAAATCTAACAGTACCAAATAGATTTTGATGCATAGCCAAAGACTTCATTTGCCATTAGAAATTTGAGACTGAAAAAAATATGCCCCTCTCCTATCATTCTTGAATGAGTTTTAAATAAATATATAAGTTATAGTTGTTCCCCCAACTTTGAGATACAAGTTGAACCTTGCCATAAGGAATAGTTTCCTAGTTTTCTTTCTGATTTCTTTTGGCTTTTCACCTTTTAATCTACTACGAGGAATTTTTTTCTTTTCCAGAATACTAGTACTACTGGAAAGCTTTCCTGCAGAAATAAAATGTTCTTGTTTTCTGACACTTAAGGTATTGCTTCCAAGTATTAAAACCATTCCATATGACGGACCACCAACAAGGACAGCAGTGAAAACTTGGTTGGGCTGAGTATGTTTGAAGTACCTTTCCACTTTGATTGGCTGGCTGAAAGAGACAGCTTGGGGCAGGGGGAGTGGGGAAGAAAAAAGAAAAAGAGGTTATCTTATTTTAAGTGAGAAAATGTTTGCTTGACCACTTAGTTTTCTAGCTGACCTTGCTCCTTCTAAATTTTATGATGTTTACCAGTTTAAACTCATAACAAGGACACCCCGATTCCGGAATTAGACATATGGCACTAAGTAGTCCAATCTTGGCAAAGAAATGCAGCGTTTCTAAACAAATCTTTTTTTTTAAAAAATACAGTCAGGAAGAGTGGTAAATATGGGCATCTTTAAACCACCCAGCAAGCAATTAAAATAATGAAAAACTGCACTTTCAGACTTGAGTGTTTAGCCATGCGAGGTAAAGTAGAAACCAGTGAGTCTGTTTTCAACTAGATATGCAAGTTGTAATAAACAGGCTGAGGCTGTTACAGTTCTTTTAATAACTAGCTTTTCTTTGGGTTTGCTAGAAAAGTCTGGTATAAAGTGAATGCCAAAATTGGGAGAGCAAATATTCTGATATATGCCTTGTCCTCCAGAAAGAGAAATACTCTGGCTTGGTTTCTGCTTTTTGGGGGTTGGAGCAGGGGGCAGAAGCATGGCATTTAAAGTGTTAATTAAAAAATGGCAGTGGGACCCAGGATCTGGATGACTTCAAAAATTAATGTAGAAATAAACTGATGGAACCTATTATTCTACCTTTTTATTTGTAGTCAGCCAGCAATAAATGTTGGTGTTCGATATCATATAAAGTAAACTATTATGTGGACAGAAGTTGTCTTACGGATCCAGCTGGGCTGACAGCTATTTTTCTCCCAAATTCTCTCCTGCTTTCCCCACTCCACCTGCTGATGATTGCCATCCTCCCTGGTCTGTCTGCCTCTGGAACTGTATGTGAGTCACAGCCTGGTTTTGAGTATCAGCTGCTTGCTGGCTTCTGCTCCTAGTCTGAGCCTTTTTATTCCATTGCCAGCTAGTTTGCATGTAAATCACCAGTGAAATGGAGCTAGAAATTTTTGGGCTTGGAGATGAGTCATGTAAGGGACAAACTTATTTCAAATTAACACATCAGTGAAGACAAGCTCTAATCCTGAGAAGGGAGTAAGATTTGTAGTTAGCAGCACGCTTGCTACCTAAGTACATAAAGCTCCAGCACACTCATTTTGAGAAGGAGCCAGAAACTTGTGTTATACTGTGACATGACATTTTTGTTGATACCCTGAAGAAGGAATCAGAACTATTAAAAAGACTTAACATCTTGAATCTCAATGTGTAACTTTTCATTTAAAGAACAAGCTGTTCTCAAGTGGGCATAAACTATTTCAGGTGTTTTTCTACAATGCAAATCTGCCACCAGCAAACACTCCCAGTGGTTTCATTTATGTATTCTGAGAATGAGCTGGTAGACTTAATTTTCTCTGAGCACCAGAGGTGCAACTGCTAATAGTCGGCTACCTGAATTTCAGCATTATGTTAGAAATACTCCTCTTCAGCTGAGTAAGGGACAGACCTTGCTGTCTTTACTCAGTCAGAGTGCTGATATTAGAATAACAGAAATTCCACTGACTTGAATTCTGTAAGTAGTTCCATTCACTTAGCTGGGACATCTTGTGTAAGTAACAAATTATGACATCAGGTTTGTGGTACTCCATACTAATCCTATGGGTGTTAATAAGGAGTTTTAAATCATGTTCAAAGAGTTTAGAGCCATGTTTATAAGGCTGTGTGAATATAAAATGCATCATTTGGTGTGTTTGTGGAAAATTAACTGAAAGTGATGTTAGATGCTCTGTAATATTTTCAATTCTTTTGCTTGGTTTTTAGATACCTTTATATTTTGTTTTCAGGTTTAATTTGGACCCCTTTATTTTTAAGTTTTTTTCTTTGTTTGTTTCTTTGTTTTTAAATATTACTTGGATAAAGAAATTAGCTCTGTAATCAAGTGAAATGTGTTTCTGATTGTGAGGGGCTGAGAAGGAGGCAGGGATTAAGAGCAAATGAAAACCACTTACAATTTCAGGCAAAACTACTCTTACAGAGACTGGTACTGTGTAAGTCAGGTATGATCCTATTCAAACAATGGTTTTGTTTAGGTTGATTGCTTGCTGGAAGTGTGACTAGCATATGCACAAATAATTACATCATTAGCGATATATTCTTGTGCGTGATAGATTGCTTAGTGAACTGACAACTGTTTGAAGATACTTTTGTTTACTGGCAAACTGCACGGGGAACTGGCACTTTTTAAAGCACCAACTAATATTTTAAACACAGGGTTTTGTTGTTCAGAGAAAATAGTAGAAGTGCTGCATACAGTACATTTTTCTTTGTGCACTAAGAATTACAGACTTTCTTGTTTTGTATTACTGCGTTAGTCCCAACCCTGCCAAAGGTCTCTGTGTGTAAATCATACTTACAGAAGCCAGTAGGTCTTCACCTTGTGCAGGGTAAGTGCCTTCACAGGGAATCTGTAATAATACAATTTCTGCAGAAAACACATTTTATATCATTTCAATTTGGATCAAATACCTACTATGAGGCTGTAATCCTATTCCACTAAATTCCATGGTAAAACTCATTGGCCTGGATCCTTAGTCCTTCTGTGACTGTGATGATCCTGGCTTCAGTAGCTGGCAGAGAATTCTCAGGTAGTAGAAGCAGCCCCTCATTTGCAAGCTCCTTCCCCGAAATAACTTCTCAAGGAAGAAAGGAGAATGGACATAAACTTTCAGGTGTTTCTGTTATTCCTGCTCCCCTGGGTGCTGGACAGGTACTGAGGCTGCTCTAATGGATGATAAAAGGCTGTACAGGGATGCATAAAGCTTTGCTATATACCCCTGCTTGGAGTGGTGTTGAGAGCAGCTTGGACGCAGTATGCAACTGAGACCCCTGGCTTGGGTAGAAAAAAGTTTCAGATTAGAGGAAATACTGTTTGTAGGGACTGACCGAGTGATAATCAGGAGTGTCTTTTCCACTAATGGAAAATAGAACTTAATTGTTAAAACACATTACCTTCTGATATACTTATTTCTTCCTTTTTTTCTTGGACATATCTTTGGGGCCACAATTGCATGTTTATTCAGTTTTAGATTGGTCTGTATCAAAACAAAAAACTTTAATATTAAAGTGCCTTGGTTTTGTAGTGTCTCTGCCATGTACATTTTTCATAAAGGACTGAATTTTTTTAACTCATGTTCAGTGTTTCATGTTCTGAGGTGTGGTGGATTAACCCTGGCTGGACGCCAGGTGCCCACCAAAGCCGTTCTATCACTCCCCCCC